>NC_090447.1:291629444-291943308 GCF_031143425.1 Pleurodeles waltl
CAGTGGTGGAGCTCTGGATGGGCAGGGGAGTGGTCACTCCCCTTTCCTTTGTCCAGTTTCGTACCAGAGCAGGGGCTGGGGGATCCCTGAACAGGTGTAGACTGGCTTATGGAAGGAGGGCAACATCTGTGCCCTTCAAAGCATTTCCAGATGCTTGGAAGGCTACTCCTCCCCAGCCCTTAACACCTATTTCCAAAGGGAGAGGGTGTAACACCCTCCCTCAGAGGAAATCCTTTGTTCTGCCTTCCTGGGAATGGGCTGCCCAGACCCCAGGAGGGCAGAAGCCTATCTGTGGGTTGGCAGCAGCGGTAGCTGCAGTGAAAACCCCAGAGAGCTGGTTTGGCAGTACCCGGGGTCCATGCTGGAGCCCCGGGGATGCATGGGATTGGCACCCCAATACCAGATTTGGCATGGGGGGGACAATTCCATGATCTTAGACATATTACATGGCCGTATTCGGAGTTACCATTTTGAAGCTACATATAGGTATTGACCTATATGTAGTGCACAAGTGTAATGGTGTCCCCGCACTCACAAAGCTGGGGAAATTGCCCTGAACTATGTGGGGGTACTTTGACTAGTGCCAGGGTGCCCTCACACTCAGTAACTTTGCACCTAACCCTCTCTAAGTGAGGGTTAGACATAAAGGTGACTTATAAGTTAATTAAGTGCAGTGTAAAATGGCTGTGTAATAACGTGGATATTATTTCACTCAGACTGCACTAGCAGTCCTGTGTAAGAATTGTCTGAGCTCCCTATGGGGGGCAAAAGAAATGCTGCAGCCCATAGGGATCTCCTGGAACCCCAATACCCTGGGTACCTAGGTACCATATACTAGGGAATTATAAGGGTGTTCCAGTGTGCCAATCAGAATTGGTAAAAATGGTCAGTAGCCTGCAGTGACAATTTTAAAAGCAGAGAAATCAGAAGCACTGAGGTTCTGGTTAGCAGAGCCTCAGTGACACAGTTATGCACCACACAGGGAACACATTCAGGCCACAACCATGAGCACTGGGGTCCTGGCTTGCAGGATCCCAGTGAGACAGGCAAAAACAAACTGACACACAGGTAAAAATGGGGGGTAACATGCCAGGCAAGATGGTACTTTCCTACAATAACATGTGGAGATCTTTCAATTACCTGAAACCCACCCTCACCTCTCTCTCCCTACTACCCTCGCCCCTCGAAATACAAAATGGCAATGGCCTGAATTCACCACAGATATAGTGCAGTAACTAAATCCTATTTAAGATCCAGAGAAAAGGTTTTGCAATCTTCTTCTGCCTTTTTTAACGGTATATTAAAATATTGACAGAGCTCAATACAGGTAGCAAGAGACAAATAAACACTCTGACAGGACCCCTAAAAAAGTGAGTAGTTCTTTATTGTGAACAGGCACCACTTCTGAATGCAGTCGATAGTTTGCGATTTAGCTCAGGAACCAGCAGTCTTAGCATCTGGGGCCAGATGTAGGAAAGGAATTGCAACTCGCAAACGGCAAAAACTGCCGTTTGAGAGTTGCAAATCACATTTTCCTATGCAGAAATGCATTCTGCGAGTCGGACCGACTCGCAAAATGCATTTCAGAATCGCAAATAGGAAGGGGTGTTCCCTTCCTATTTGCGAGTCGCATTGGGATGCAATACCATGTGCGACCGCATATGCGGTCGCAAATGGTGTTGCAGTTACCATCCACTTCAAGTGGATGGTAACCCACTCGCAAATTGGAAGGGGTCCCTATGGGACCCCTTCCAGTTTGTGACTGGACCCAGAAACATTTTTTCAGGGCAGGGAGTGGTCCAAGGGACCACTCCCTGCCCTGAAAAAATACCGAAACTAAAGGTTTCGTTTTTTTTTTTTAAGTGCAGCTCGTTTTCCTTTAAGGAAAACGGGCTACACTTAAAAAAAAAAAAACTGCTTTATTTAAAGCAGTCACGAACACGGAGGTCTGCTGACTACAGCAGGCCTCCATGTTTGCGAGTGCCCATAGTCGGTATGGGGCCGCAATTTGCGACCCACCTCATGAATATTCATGAGGTGGGTCATTGCGACCCCATACCGACTTGCAGACGGTGTCTGAGACACCGTTCTGCATAACATTTTGCGACTTGCAAACAGCGAGTCGCAATGACTCGCTATTTGGAAGTCGCAAAATGTTATTTTGCTACATCTGGCCCCTGCTCCTTAATTTACCATTTTCCTAAATAATCTGACAGTCATCACTGTATAATAAATCTCTGCAAGGCCTGCAGCCCAGTGACATTTTCCTTTCAAGAATAGTCAGTTTGTTTTGCTATCAGAATTAATGCCACCCCAGTTGTGGCCTAACTGACATGTGTTTACATAATCACATCATCCCAATTTTACGCGGTGTCCTCTTGAATATTCACTTTTTAACCTTTTTTTCCTAATTCTTTTGACAAGATTGGGAGCACTAAGAATCAAGGCTATAGCTACTAGTATGACTATAGTTAAGAAGAACATAAAAAGTAATGTTCTAGCTATTACCGTGGAAGGCAGTGCAGTGCCCATTCTCTTGATCTGTTCACCAAAATGTAAAAATGTAAGGAAACCTATAGCCTTTGAAGCAAGCTCTTATGTGCTGCTGTCAGGTACAGTTTTAGTGCTGGTGGCACCCAGTGCAACAATCTTTTTTGGCACTCCCTCATGACCTTCTTCCCCATGGATTCCCTCACTACCACCATCAAACAGTGCCCCTGATCTCTCCATAGTCCCTCTCCCAAATGCAATTACTATGTTTTCATACCAGTGTAAGGTTCTAGAGCAATTTACATTGCTCATAAACTACACTGAGACAATGAATCATATGTGTGTACCTCAGTCTTTAGGAAATATTACATAAAACAATGAGGATTCCAAGGTGTAGGAATAACGTGATCCACATTAGAAGGCAGTATATTTTCAGAGTGTTTGTTCTGAAGAAGTACAAACTTAGGAAATAAGGTATTCTACATTCGTTGGAGTTGGCTTTACTAATAAGAATGTATTTCTACCCAAACTAATCCTTTTTAGCAACATTAGGGTAATGAAATCCTGGGGGAAAACATAACATTCTAGCCAATGCCATGCAGTTTGAATGCAGCTCTTTGACAGTTTATAGGTCACTGTGCTATATTAGGATTATAACTTATAAACTGCAAGCAACAAAAGGATCTCTGAGACAAAAGCAATAACCTACTGAGCTATCCACAAAAATACTGTTCTGTGATCAGAATGGTATATGTTCTTCGGGGTAAGTGTATTAACCCTCTGTGCTGTCTCATGATGAATAAAAACAGCCACTAGACAAAACTCCATATATCTTCAGCAGAAAAATTAATCACCAGCGTTATCTTTACATTTTTATTGCTGCCTGAAACAGGCTTGGTACACAAGGAATGCATCCATATAAAAGTACTTTCTGCAGAGTTACTGCCTATCACAGCCTCACTGCCCAAAGCTCAGCACCACGTCCAGCTACATCAGTCACATTGCCCTAAATCCACCCCTGGTTGCACTCTCCTACTACACCAAACTAGACAAATTATAATTTTTCTGTGAATCTGACAATATGTGAGTACTCTGAAAAGGGCTTAATGGAATATATAAATGCCAAGTGCATATTTCCAAGACAGGCCATCAGCATGTTTTTCCTTTACACAGTAAGACCTATGTAACTGAAGGTGTCCTTGTTCTTCATTAGCCTATTTAGGGACAAATAGGTTTATAAGGCAACATTGTACTTATCTTCTTGTGTGCGCTGCCCCATCCTCCAGCAGCCAACAAGGGGAACCACTGTATAGCTCATACAGAGCTAAAAGCCTGAAAGTGATTCATCCTGTCATGTAGCATGAATGTCCCATGAGACAACTCAACAAGATGGACCATCAAAAGGCTGGCTAAACCTGAAGAAAATAGGACGATTATGCACCCTACAAAAGTTACCAGCTTCTATCTGTGGCTTGTGCTGTGCTTCCTCTTGCAATGCCCCTAAAATCTTTTGACTGGAAGTCTGCACATGCAGAACCCAAGGAAGGATGGTATAAATGGCCCAATAAGAGCAAAAGTTACTTTAGAAAGTCCCCACTCCGTTATTTAGTCCAAAGCTATTCAAGTGCTTATAGAAGACTCCCCAGACAGAAACCTTAGCATAACTCTGGACTGCAAATTGGCTACAAAGCCTTAGATCAATGCAGTCACCTTTGCACACTGTGCATGCCACAAAAAGTCTTCATACAGCTTATTTTGAACACCAGACATACCATCACCTAGGACCTATTCACCAGCCTATTAGACTACGGCAACACACTCAATGTTGGTATCACCACACACCTTCTGCAGAGACTCCACACTATAAAGTACTTCACTGCTGGACTCATCCTTGACCTTCCCAGATGGATCCACATCACCCCTTACCTCAGAAAACTCCACTTGCTCCCCATACAAAAGAGATTCCAATTCAAACTGATGAGCCACACCTGTAAAGCACTGCACAAACAAGGACCAACCTATGGCAGAGAATGCTCCTTCTCCTAACTCATAGGGAAATCCTGGAATTGTCTCCCTCTGCAGCTACGGACCTCCGCCTCTCTACTGGAATTCTGGAGAGCGCTCAAGACCTGGCTGTTCATCTGAGCCACCTGAACCATCATGACCCTCAAGTGCATAGATAAACTCTAGGGTGAAGAGTTGCGCTATATAAATCCACTTGACAATTGATTAATTGATTGGGGGCCTAGGATAGAACAATCTGTAATAACGCCTCTCTCACCCCATCCAACAACCCATCAAAAATGATCCTGTTCGCAGTTGAGAAGATATGGGATGAACAAGTGTAGGAACATTTCTCATCAGTGAGGAGTGATCAGTACTCATACAGGGCTCCCAATTTATCAGTTCCATTAATTAGTAACTTCTCCAGTCTATGTATTTGCTTCCTATTCTGAGATTTGTACTATTGTTTGTCCTATTCTAAAATCAGGACTACATGTCCAGAAAGCAAAGCAAAACTCTTGATTAGATGAACCCACCCATGGAAATAGACAATTTGAGAAATCAGTTTAGGTAAGAATATTTATTTTTATAGTGCAATAGGCTTCTTGTGTGCTCAGGTCCCTGCCTTGTGCTGGCTACTGACCCTTTAAAGGTTATATTGCCTCCTTAGTGTGTGCCTTGGGAGTCAAATCATTAAGATTGGAGGGAGGAGCATAATTTAAAGTTTTCTAATTGAGCCCAACCAAATCCTGCTGATGCAAGAAGGAAAGAGTCCCAACAACCCTATTATCTGATACTATAGCTTTTAACAGCTATGGTAAACATGCTACAATAGGATCCCACTAATTTAAAATATTTAATCATTCCTTATGTTCTGTAGCTGCACTCATCAGAAATATGTAGCAGGTGGCTATTTTTTTAAAAAAAGCTGTGCTACAGAGGTGGCAGGAATATTTGACTGCTGCAGGTTGTGATGAGATGTACTAGCTGAGCTGTGAGTGGTTCTAAATTAACCAAGGCACAGCTGTGACCTCGGGACAGCGTGCGCTGCTGACGCCAAACTTCATTCCAACTATACATATGCTTGGTGTAAAAAAAGTTTGAAATGCAATTTTGTCTTTAAACAAAAACACACGTGTAAGGCCATACAGGGCCATATTCGATGAACATAAATTCACACAGTCTTGATATTAAAACGAGTGCAATGTGATGACCAAATTAACTGTTATACTCCTTTAAGCTGTTAAATGACCAGGAACTCCCATTGTACTTTGGCACATCTACGTCCTTTCTTCTGGTTAAACTGGAAACAAAACACACAGTTCAAGGAGGCAAATTAAACACAGCTGCTGAATATCCAAGAATACAAGTTCTCAATGAAAGTACAATAACCAGTTTTCAGTAATATCAGTGTTGTGATGCCTGAACATCATGCTCAGAAAGTGTAAACCACATGCGAACCCAAACATGCAAAAAGTGTTCTCTGCGTAGAAAAATGTGCCACACTTATGGACAGATTTATGCTTTTTGTTGCAAAACTGCACTAACGCAGTTTTGCGTTAAAAAGGTTAGCGCTGACTAGTGCCATTCTTTTAAAGCCACCCGGGCATAATATATATACTTTGGCGCTGGGTGGCGCTAAAAATAGGTTAGAGTAATTTTTTCTGACGTTAACCATTTCGCATTGCCGTAAGGCAAAATGACGTTAACGGAAGAAAAATTACTCTAATCCGGTTTAAGAAATGTAAATATGTTGCAAAACCGAAATGCACCATTTTTGCCCACAATAACTTCAAAAACAGGCACTAACAGAGAAAACAGTGCAAAGAAGAGGCAAAATGGAGCCAGAAAATCAGGAGAGACCCCAGGGAGACTCCATTCAACCAGGAACCAGCCAGGAGGACACGGACTTGGCCCAGGGGAGGGAGAAGTAAAAGAGGAAGTTTCAGCACAGAAGTACAAAATACTGGTGAGAGAGGTGAAGAAGCATCAAAATCAACACTTCGTAACCTCTAAATTGCCAATTGGAAGGAGATAGGCAATCTGGAAGCAGACAGTGGATAAGATCAACATTGTGGCAGAGGTCAGGAGAACTGTAAATGAGAACAAGAAATGCTGGCATGACTGCAAGTGAAAGACAAAGGAAATAATGGCACGGAACAGGAAGGCAGCCCTGCAAACTGGAGGTGGGAGTCCAGCACCACAAGAGGACTTGGACGAGATGGAGGAGAAGGTTGCAGTGGTCATCCTGGAGGAAATCATCACAGGAATTGCAGGACAGGACAGCACAGACTACAAGGAAACACCACAAATGCAGGGTAAGTTGCATGGGGGAAATTTATGCTAAAATGTCAAGTGCAAGAAGGGGGAGGTACAAATGACTCAAATGCATGTCAAAGGAGCGCAGAGGGACACAATGCATATTGAGCAAGTTGCACCATGCCGACGTCATCTACACATGTACCTTTGCCTTGATAGTGCCATGCAACATGACACATACACAACCTGGACATTCATTGAACACCAGGCCTAAATACCTACATGTACATATGCAGCACGTGGGATGGATAGCATTTATATTCACTGTGCCACTGGTTGTGACATCGCAATATCCATTGCATGTAGTCATATCAACACCACCAACACGACCGGGACCTTAGAGACCAGGTAGTCAGTCAATACCATTCCTGGGGTTACGTTATAGTGGTTTCCCTTGCATTAACACCTTGCAACTGCCTTGCCTCATTGCCCAAATGCATGTGTGCTGCATCTCACAGCACACAAGACATTGCAACTCTCCCAACAGTACCTAGGCACGTGCGGGTAGCACCACCACACCACACATACACAACCCATCCACATAAGGCAGCCATTTCTACATCATTCAGTCAAGGTGCCACCTGGGTGCATGGAACAATGAACTGAACAGGTGCTGGGGGAATAGCAAGCTGGACCTGTATCATTGTTAACATGCCACTACCCAGACCAACCAAACTGAAGTAGTGTTGAACCACACATCTTGCTGCAGAACTGAAATGTGCCACTACAGAAAATATGTAGCACAGTTAGCAAACAATAGGTCACAACAGTCATGGGCTGAGTCCACAACTATTCTGACACAACCATGCCAGACACATACAACACATGGGAAATGACTGTGAATATAATGGTGGATAACTCCATATCGATGGGTGGGGGATGGTGCCTGGGCAACTCCGGTGTTGGTATGGCTGCCAGTACAGTGTATCCTTTGCGCTTGGCAGTATGAGTCACACGTTGGGATGGCAGATGAAAATTAGTCTGCTTAAGGTAGCTCTGTGGGGCACTTAGCACAACATTCTTGATAAATCTGACCAACTCAGTGCCACTTTAGGGCTGCATTGGGTGTAACAGGACACACTGCACTCATCCCTGCAAATCAGGCAGTAGAAAGGCAAAGGACCAAGGCATGGGACCACCTGCACTGCCCATGCCAAGTGCATGGCTATGCAGGGGCACCCAAGGCCACACCACATCATCAATGACCATTTCATGGGGGTTACACCACCATGCAAAGGCTGGTGGAAATGCGGAAACAGACCTTGACGGTAGTGTTGAACGTAATACTGGTCGGGTGTCACAGGGCAGATGGCATAGCCAGTCCGTAAGCTGCTGGAAACCTCCCATGTCCAGGCCATTGGCCCATAGGGCATTCCACATTGACAACAGTTGCCACTGCCACCTGTGCTGTTGGGAGTGCTCAAATACACAATGGCAGTCAGGTGCCCATAGGACTGATGCACTTGAAATGAGGGACCTGTATAACTACCTGTAGAATCACTCCTAACTTCCTTAAAGCCCTGACCTAAGTACAACTCCTGTTAGCTCGCTATGTCCATAGTCTCATTACGGTCAGGCACTGTCACATACAGAATGTCATACACAGCAGAAATGTCATACCCATACTGCCCATCCCTGGGTTTAAACGTGTGCTTGTGTCAAATGAGCTGTAATGTCATCATGCTGCACTCATGTATCATAGTGCACGGATGGCTTCATTGAGGCAGCCAATTGTGCCAACTTGACTTCCTTTCTTGTGACATGCAGGTGTGGCATAGGGCTGTAGACTGTAGCCTTGATGTACAGGAACAATCTTTTGGAACTAAGGGGCGTGTCATAGGCCCCTAGCAGCACTAAGCACTGCGCCGTATTGACAAGGTGGTGTTAAGCCACTTTGTGTGGCTTAACGTCACCTGGTAAATACGGCCCCTTCCCACGCATCACTGTGTGTGGAAGGGGCATGCAATGGGTGTTGCTGTGGGTGTGCCACAGCAACAATCATTGCATTTTGATGCTGCCTCAGATAAATGGAATTTTGCCAACCTGAGGCAGCGCCAAAATCTTACGCAACCCTCAGGGGCGACATTAGCAGGGTACAACGAAGAGGAATGCATTTATACCTCCTCATTTTTTGCTTTTCCATTGTGTGATGCATTCTGCAGCATGCATAGGAAGAGCAAAATGCCAGAAATTATTGTTTATTTGTGGGAAGGTGTTCCTTCCTGCATATAAACAATCATTTGAAAATGACGCTTTGGCACTGCTGTGTGTGCTGCATTCTACAGCTCACATCTAAGTGCCAAAGTGCCTGAGTGATTGTTAATGTGCAGGAAGGGACACCTTCACGCACAGAAACAATCACACCCCTCAACGCATACATCCTTGCACGATGGTGCAAGTATGCCTGCGTTGGCAGCTGAAATTTGCACCAGCGCAGGGGAAAAAATGGGGTGCAACGTATTCACTTACATACCGTGCATCCTTGTGTTACCAAAGTGACGCAGCGTGGCGCTGCCAATTCTTTGCGCAGCACTGCACTATGCCACTTCTCCATTGATCTGGCCCTAAGATGACAATGAGCCTCAAATATCAAGTGAGTTATGTGACATATCAACTGCCACCACACAGATAGACTGATTTTACACCATCTCATTGCAAGTGATGATGACTCTCCTGCGGATCTGCCTGTCCTGAAGTACCCTGATGACCTGGATGACCAGCTTGCAACTATCAGCCAAGAGACCCTACAAGAAGTCCTTGTAAACCTCCAGACACCACCTCTAGTCGCAAAGAGGAGCATTGATGTAGCAGACATCCCACAGGTCCCACTTAGCATCCAAATAGCAAGACCTGCCAGCACTGACACAGCTGAGGACTCCGAGGACCCAGGGACCAACTTTGAGAGGACCGTGGTAGGAGTCCAGCAGGAGCTGGCAAATGAAGTGCAGGTGTATATCCAAACTATGGCAGCCAGCCTGAGGGGATGCGGACGTGCATGGTTATGGCTACTGAACAGACTGCAGCCAACCGAAGCCCACACTCTCCAATGTGTGGAGTCTAGGAGTGTCTGAGGTACATAGCTGCTGCCATAAGGGAGAGGCCACAACAAATGCCCTCTCAAACTGGCATCAGCGTGCTTGAGGACAATGTGGACTCCATGCACTGGGAAATGGTCTCCCTCAGGGCAGACATGGCTGCCTACCACAGGGGTGTTGCTGCTATACTAAAAAATCAGCAGCTCCTCCTTGCTGCAGTGATGCCATATGTAGTTCCACAGATGGCAGCTGCCGGGAATTGGGAGTCCACACCTCCAACCACTGAAATGTGTGTGGCCCCCTCTACCTGCCCACTACAACCATCAAGAATAGAGGAGGTACCACACACATTGGAGGATGAAGATGTGGAACAGATCATCTTGTCCCATTGGCGTTCCCGGTAGCACCAGCCCATGCCACATGGTCAGTGTTTTCCTTTGTCCTGCGCTTGACATCATGCCAGTGCTAACACTGTTGCAGATATGCACTCTTCACTGACACACTGTTGACCTCTCTGCTATGGACTGCAATTGTCTCTAACCTTTCAATTGGCAATTTATGCTCCCCTGCACTGAAAGAGACTTTACCTAAGCATGTCCCATGACATGTCCCTCAACCCTGGACTTGTGTTGTGTCACAAATGGATGGATTCCACTAATGGGGTCACAGACCTGGACATTGTATATATTGCACCAAAACACTTGTTATTAAACACCACCTACACAACCAGCATGTCTTTGTGTGTTATAACACATCTACTATGCTTTGGAATTGTGATGTGTGTAACATATCTTTAGTCACAGAGTGTCAGTACAAGAGTGCATGAATATGCAGCACATATCTCTTCACATGGCACCTACATGATGAAAGTTGATGCGGGTCTCAACTCCTACAAGCAATTCAAAGAGTATGTAAAAAATGTTGAACACATGCATGCTACACTGACTACATGCGGTAGGAATTGATGTGAAACAGTTATTGGGCAATATTGTCAGCTGGCAGTACCAGTAGAACACATTGGTGTGAAACAGAAGGACTCACCCTCATCTGTAATTTCCACTGGTCAGTTTAGCAGGATAGGAATGCAATGTAGGCTGTTCTCAGATGTCCCACAGTGCCCAACATTCTGACACAGGAACCATACAATGACAGCTGGTTTACCACACCTACCTCTCCTATACATTGTCAACATAGTCACCTTGAGTAGTGTTTATACTGGATGGCAGACGCACAGACAATTAGATGTGTTGTAGCTGCCAATGTGACAGCTCAGTTGTTAGTAGGTGATGAACATGTCAAGAGAGTGATCCAGAGGCAGTACAGAATCCCTAAGACAACACACAACTTTACCCATGGGAAGACCCTGAGACCCAAGCATAAGACACATGAATTAAGGGAGTAACCAAAACTTTTTATTTAGAACTTAACTAAACTAAAACGAATTAAGAACACATATCCTAACCTAACCTAACCACTCCTAACTATACATAACCAACAACAGACCCTAACTGCTCTATGCTAAACTTACCTAACATATTTAAAGACAAACTCTAAACATTGGCCCCCCAACACCCCTTATAACACGAAACACATGTAGGAGAACATATACTAAACTACACATATACTACCTATTACTAAACAAATATATATTTTTTGGTAAATATATATATATATTTTTAATGTTTAATTTTTTTATATAACACATAAAAACCTCAACATCACCCACCCACCTACATAGTAAAGTTTAAAAAGTAGAAAACCCACCCCAAACCTACTTATCCTAACTAAACTACTAACCTATTCTAACCTGACAATAATTCCGTAAAGCCTGCTAAAAAACATTACAACAAATGAGGATGGAGGGGACTGAACTGGAGATGAGAGTCATTATGCCATTCACAGATTGGACCTCTTGAATTTCCTCTTGATGAATTTTGGTATTTTTGTATTCTTCTCCACGTCCTTCTCAAGAGTGTCCAACTTTTTGAGGACCAGTGTGACATACCTCTGTAGGTCCCTAATAGCACTCATGTCCATGGCAGCAGATGTGGTGGGCTGTGGCATGGATGTTGAGGGTGCAGTAGCTGCAGCGTTTGCGATGGTGGCAGCTGTGGCCCCCTGCACAGCTGTGGTGCTTGGTCCTCCCTGTGTGGGCAGTGTGGGTCCCCCTTGGGTGAATGCTCCCCACTCACTGGTTGATCGCTCCATGCAAAAGTGGTGTGCCATACTCCGAAACCCAGATTCCATTGCCAGTATGTGCTGATAGCAGACTGCCCTCTTCTGAAAGGCACGCAGTTCCTTGTTGTTCATGTTGGTAGCTGTTAAAATGAGACAACCATCAGTGTCAGCATTATGTGGAGTATGTACTCATTATTGTCTTACACTCTACATCAAATTGCACATGCACTCCAACTCCATTCCGAATAATACAATGACCCTGATTGATGAAACAAAAACGCTGCCTGAGCATTATTTCATTGACTCCATAGCCACTCACAACATGATTAGGAAACAAAGAAAATTAGATGTGCATTGACTTTGGGCCATGTGTAGCAATGCATAGGCAGGGTCAACTGCACATAGATCAGGAACACCATTCCTCACCATCTGTGTCAATTTTCGACCATACATCACCAGTAGCTTGTATCTGTTGTTGCGAGTATGGGATGCAGTTGGTAACCATAAGGGGTCAGTGTTGATAGGTACACATGCAAGCCTGATCAAAATGACTCTCACCCATACTGTGAGCATCACATCTACCTACAAATTTGTTGTTCATCACCCCCTTTGGCTCATGGGAGATGGCCATGCAATTCATTAGCTCAACTGTCAAGATCATCCACCAAGGCTTGCCCACTCAGGGAGTGGGCCATTTGTTAGGAGGGCTGACAACTAGTAAACTGGTATCACAGGTCTTTCACATCTACATTCATGTGTCCAGGTGTAGACACCCATCAATACCTGATCAGCCACTACCATTCCTTACACACCCATATCCATGCCAGCACACGTTTGGACTTGACCTGCATTCACGCCTATTACAATCCATAGAAGTGTCATGTAAGTGGAGTACAATATATGTGGCACCATGCTGGGGGACAATTGCCCACCCAGTCTTAAATGTACATTACAATACAGGGATGCATACATTTGTGTACAAAAAGCTTCACTGAGTTGTGAGAATGACAGTGTGTGTCCCAGTGCCACTTTTCACAACAGTTCACATCTAAGTCACATATGGGCCTACATGTGGCTTGTCATCACCTTGTTTACACAATGCTGCTCATTGAGCGCCACAAGCCTCACAAGATATGACTCTCTGCTTCTGATTGGGGAACCCCTAAATTGGACATATTGTCACATTCAGCCTACTTTGATATCTGATCATTTGACAGTTCATCACTTCTAGCATTGGGTGCAACACACATGACTCTCTCACACAAACGCCTTTATCACTACACAGGACAGACATAATCACAATTAATGGATACATCTGGGTCCCCAAATCTTGCTACTTTGCTGTGGTTGTAGGGGGCAGGTCCAACTGTAAGATATGAATGGAAAACCATGTTTAGTATCATATCACTGTCACTACTAGTGGACAACATATTACAGTGTGTACTATTTTAGAGGAGTGAGCTAAGTATCCAGGTTGAGGACAGTGCAACAGACACACTACTGCAAACTCACAATGACACTGACACTCAGGTGAGTGAGAGCCACACATCTGCACACTTACACTGGGCCTGAGATTCATGTAGTGCTACACCCTGCAACAACCATATGTGAGCAATCTGTAGAAGTTGGAAATTTAATGGTATGAGGGGACGTTGGGTGACAGATACATGACTCTACCCTGGTGCTGTGTAAGACAACCAACTCAGGTATTCTGGCTTGTCCTGCAAGGCACACAGAGGCACTTTGTGAAGGACAAGCAGCTCAGGTTTTAGTCTGCAATGTTCATGCACTCAGTAATCCATGACTGATGTGTCAAAATTGTCAGATGGTATCATATGACCCATTGCCAGTGCCCCTCATGGCCGGTCTTCCCCCTTTGCTAACAATGGCAGGGATGATGTATGTGAAATTATGACAAAGTAGCGCTATATCTGGATTGCCCTACTTTGTTATCCCAATCCAGTTACATATGGAATGCTGGCAGTGTCTTGGCCTATCATACATGACACATTATTAGGCACAGATGTTGCCATGGCCTCTGAAATGTGTGACTTAGGCCCTCATTATAACTTTGGTGGTAACTGCCGCCTACTGCCACTGCGATGGCCGCCAACATGCCCTTGCCATGGCTAACAGCCATCTAGGCATATTATGACCGTCAATGGTATTCTGCCAGAAGACTGGCGGAATACCACAGTCAGTCATGGCGGCGGACAGCGGTAAGATGGCGCTGCTGACAGTAGCACTGCCACACCAGCAAAACACCACCGACAGTATCATGAACAATGATACGGCCTGGTGGTGTTTTGCTGGCGGACGCTGCTGCTGACAGCAGCGCCATGTCCCGTCTCCATCCGGGGGACCCCCTGCAAATAGGTAAGTCGGGTTCTCGGACAGGAGATGGGGGTGTTGTGTGTGTGTGTGTTGGTGTGTGTGTGGGGGGTTGTGTGTGTATGGGGTGTGTGGGGGGTGTGTGTGTATGTATTGGTATGCGTGCATGTGGGTGTGAGTCACACTGAATGAGTGCATGATTGACTGAATGAGAGTATATGTTGTGTGTTGTGAATGCGTGTGTGCGACACAGTATGTTGGTGTGGGTTGCGGTGTGTGGGTATGTATGTGTGCATGTGTGGGTGGATGTGGGTATGCGTGTGTGCATGTGTGTATATGGGTGCGTGTGTGGGTGTGTACATGTGTGCAGAGGCAGGAGACAGAGGGGAAGGACCCAGGGAAGTGCGAGGGGGCAGGGGAGACCCCTATCAGTTGCAGCTGAAGAAGTGAGAGCTACCCTAAAATTACACTTTGTATATAAATATACTACAAAGTATCACAGTGAAACCATATTTACCTTATAATGTATGTCAACAATTATTTAGTGGCTATATGTCCAATCCTAAGCTATATCGATATCATAACCTTCATTTCAGTAAATTTCATTGCATAAAGAGATACAATAATTGTATTCATATTTTATTAAACCTTCTCAAATATATTATAAAACAAACAATATATAACATCACTCATACCACATACACACAACAACATTACATACAGAAGAAATTATTTTTAGTAAAAATACATATGGAAAATACTATAACAATAATAAAATATATTATTAATGTATCTGTATGTATACAAAAAGTTATAAAATCCACTGTAACAATATACCTATACAGTATTTCATAACCGTAGTAAGAACCAAGGGCCTACGCACGTTTCAGAGATCCCCTCATATGGAGGCCACTTTCATCAGGGCCGTCCCCAAACTTCTCTTCACACAATAGATATAAACGCCATTGGAAGGACATTTATGTTCAACAAAATGCCGAATTCTTTGATATAAGCCACAATAAAGGATGATATCTAATATATAGAGCACATAAGAAGACAACCTTGAATTCGTGGAGTCCAATATCCAAGCTGTTACAATTACACAATATTTATGCTACCCATATACAAAAACCACAAACAATATAACTGCAACTAAAAATAGAAAATAATAAAAGGTATACAATGCACTTACATGCATTAATAAAATCATAAGTATAGTGCACATGAAAAGACAACAAAAATAAGTGCCACCTTATAACCATATAACACACCCTTATCATAAAGTGCACTTCATGCTCTTAGATCTTTAAGCCTTAGGAGGCAGCTGTGGTATCCATAAATCAAATATATGTCATATATTCCCACATATTAATTTTAACCAGAGTGATTATAGGGTGATTTTTTCACTAGTCCTATTTTCACATTATAGTCACGTATTTACCTGTGGAAATCTCTAAGTGGAAGTGGAAATAAGGGAGAGACAATCTTTTTAGATGCAGAAGCAAAGGACCGCTTGTAATTCGCCAAATTAGGGTTAACTATATTGGATTACCTAAAAGGTACAACCAAATAGTGGCTACATCAAATAAAAACATAAATGATAATTATTACAGGGCCTTATGTGACCAGAATCCCATTGTATCAGTTTTACCTTTCTTATCAACTGGCTCATTTACGCAAAAACCTTTGTAGCCCACTGCTGTTTTAATTTTGATCCGTCACTTCGGCATATATGCTGGCTGTTTAGATCTAAAAGCAAACAAGTGAATAGAGAATTTTCTAACTAGCTTTATTACGCCATACATTTCTTATAACTGTTAGATTAAGTTTATATTCTGCTAACAGATTAGATATTCCCCCAAAATGTTTACCATTGAAGAAAGAATAATAGCCATCTTTAACCCGACATAAAATAGCTCCACAATGTCTCCATATGTTGATGTTGACTATAGATTGACACATTCTACCCACATTTCAACCATATCATGTTTTGAACACAATAGTCAGATCAAAGTCATTACATTTAGCAGTGTTAAATAATTTTTTGTGTGGTGCACCTACAGCCCTAGCTGCATATGTTCGCATCCATTCTGATGTGCATTCCACAGACATGTCCGTCCAAAGTGTGAGGTCATTTGTACCCTGTGTCAGTATTGGGCCCCATGGCAGTGGCAGGACTGATTAACATGGATGCACTGCACAGGCTCAATTGCTTTCATTGCTTGTAATATCTGGGCTACTCATGATGACCATTGTCACCAATTATGTCCCCCCTTGTCACACATACTCCATGTAGCTATTGCAACTCTCATTGTGTCGATGGTCTGTTCAAACATCACAGTCTCACCACGATTTGACATCCACTGCCTCATGTGTGGGCCCCTTGTTTGCCTACTATTTGGACATGTTGTAGTTGTGTGTGATGAGCCATTGCTGTACAAGTTGTCAAAGTGGATGTAATTAATATGTTGTGGTCCATAGATTGCTTCCTTAAGTTGTCACATTCAAGTGATGAGGCTATTTGTGATATGTGTGATGGTAGGAGTTCAATCTTAAGCAACACATGTGATGTTGCTACTGTGCTCATCAGATTAGTGTTTGTGACATGCTCCCTGAGGTTAGACTCACAATCCTGTGGTTTATGTTGTGTAGATTGAAGGGACCAAAGACAGATTTTGTGAATAAGCAAGGTGAGTTACGTGATTATTAAGTGAAAAGGTTTTCAATGATGTGCAGTCTGCAGTGTATCCCAGCATCTGTGTTGTGATGTTCCCCCTCATTTTCTTCTCCACCATCCTCCTCCTCCTCCTAGGGAGGTCATCTACCTGCTCATAGAAGGGGATGTTCATCTTCACACATATGTTGTGCAGCATGGCACCTGTCATTATTATCTTGCAGACGATGTGTGGGGCATATAGGAGGCTGCCTCCTGTGATGTCCAGGCACCTGAATCTGGACTTCAGGATGGCAAATGTCCTCTCCACAATAGTCCGTGTCCTCCGATGTCCCACCTTATATGCACGCTCTGCTGCTATGCTTGGGAAATGGGTTAATTATCCATGGGTATATGCCATAACACTGATCCGCTGCAAAAGATTAAAGGAGTAAGTTGTTGTTAGGGCTTGCAACAGGTATGTCATGTTGCACGGCAGTTGATATTTTGAGCTGGTTGTGACTCGTATGTATTTGTGGTATGGTGTGAGTTCCTATCCATGTGTAATGTCTCCTCAGCACTAGGTTGTTGGACATGACAATCTTGTGTTTGGCTCAAGGACTAGGACATACGATTTGGATTACACACTGATGGTCATTATGTATGTACCATGCGTTGTGTAGTGCACCTGTGTCTCAGTGTGCTATCACTAGAGGGGACATGACACATCCTCACAACACAATGGGGTCAGATGTGGTGGAAACATGGTAGCACTACAGAGCTTGGACATCCCATCCCTTTTGACATGTGTCATTGCAGATGATATGTGACACTTATGGCCTGTGAAATTGGTAAGTGAGAATGCACAACACGTTTCCGAAATTGGCAGCACTGTCCTGCAACATTTTGACTATGCAAGAATGCCCCATGTGTGACATGTTACTTGGCAACCCTTTATTGTCTCCTGCGACAGTTGCTCATATGCAGCCATGCACCGACACTACCTACCCTGCACCAAGGTACTTGGCTAGTCGCCTTGTGGAGGTGGATGTATCTGTGCAGGAAGGTACACTGCCCTATACATTTGCTGTTTTGATGGCCAATTGGCTCTTTCTGTGTGTCCAGCAGTATGCAGCATGCATTGGTGGCACAATCATCTGAGTTCAAAGCACAGTCTACTTCCTTATTGCAACCTATATACAGCACCCCTGGTGTGGTGTTTATTGTTGCACTTCCTCAGGTTTTAGTTGACAGCTATCATGCTATATCATGCGGTGACTGACCTGCAGCGACACACATTGCACACCCCTTCCACACTACATACAACATGGGAGGGTGGCCAATTTACAATGTGGCTTCAAGTCATTAAGAAATGGTCATCTGCCAAGTTGTACATATAGTGCAGGCCATGATAATGGAACTGTGGTCTATTACATAGGTCCCATAGTGATCCTGAGTGGCAGCTAATGTTTGTGGCAGCCATGAGGTGTCCTAGGGCGTGCATCTCATTGTCACAGGATGAACAACATAACTACCAGTGTCTCGCATATCTTTCAAAACATTCATGTGCATTTATACTGTCAACACATGCATAGTACAGGCTATGGGATGTAGCTCAGCTGCTTACTAAATGTGTCCCATGGCACAGTGCATAGGAGGGTAGTGATGTCCTGTTTTCTCTAATTGGGTCCCACTATGGTATCCATGATCTGCACTGTCTGACAGTGACTCTGCCCCATGTTGGGCCATTTATTATATCTGGTACAGACATGATGGTGCTGTGAGACAGTAGGTGTGGTACCACTTTTCACACATCTGGCATATGGTATGTGATGGGCATTGATCTTCTATTCCTATGTGTGTGAGCCAATGTGTCAGGCAGATGTCTCTGCACACTACATGTAAGTCAGGTATGTGTTGATGAGATGGAGTTGATATAGGCGCACGTTGTCTGGTATTTGATATTTGTTCTGGCAGTGATTTGCATGACATGACTTGAGGGATCTGTGCCTATTTGGAACTTACATGACATGGGCATGGTGTATGCCATTTACATGTCTGTGCTATTCTTTGTTTGGTGTACTGTGGGTGAAGTCTACGTGGGCACTTGTAGAGGTCTGTGAAGTTCTACTGTTAGCAAAGGGTACATGGCTGCATCTGTCCTTCACATGGTGTGCCTGTCAGGTTGTGGGTGTGTAACTTATATGTGGATGTATGTATTTGTGTTGTGCACTGATTGTGCTGTACTGCAGCATAGTGCATGTGTGTTATCACCTGCCCATGTATGTTACCCTGGCCATGTGTTACTGTAGTGGTGTAAGTCTTGTGTGTCCGACAGGGTCGGTGTGTTTTGTGTATATTGCCAGATTTGTTTACTTACCCACAAGTAGGCCATTTCCAAATTGTCCATCCTGGAATTGTTCATTGATCTTGCTGTGCTGGAATACGTAGGTGTCATGGACACTCCCAGGATACTTGGCCAAAATGTTTATAAATAGTCCCTGGTGGTCCACTATGCCCTACACATTAATGGAATGCGTGTGCGTGTGATTCCGGTATAAGTGCTCTGTTGCTGCAAGCGGTACGAGCCGGACATGGGTGCAGTCAATTGCACCGAGCATATGCAGGAAGCCATGGATTTGACAGAACTCCTGTTTGTTCTCCTGCTGCTTTTGCTGCGTGTTGGGGAAGCTGATGTGGCGGGTGTCAGGCAGATAATAGCATCTGACAGCTTTGGCAGGAATGCAGAGATCGATGGCTGTGAGACACCAGCAACCAGTGCACCCATTTTTTTGGAAGGAACCACTTGCCAGGATGTGCAGGACAGTGAGCAGCTTTGTCACAGTTGGTATGTTGTGTGGGGCCTGCAGGCTGGCTGTAATTTGTGGCTCAAGGTGGTGCAGCAGGTGTAGCAAGGCTTGCCATATCAATCTGTAGGTCCTAATAATGTCCAGGTCCCTGAGGCCAAGGGGGGTTATACTGGTTCTGAAGAACCTCTCCTGCCTTCTGCATTGCCTTTGTGGGAACTGTTGTCATGCTTGTGATTGCTGTAGTTGTTAATGTCCTCTGCGCCATCTAGCAGGCTAGACCATTATCACCTCCGTCTTCTCCTGTCGGTTGGTAATGTTGCTTCTGTGTGTTCTCCTTAAGTAGTTGTCGCGAATGTCTATCAATGGTGCAGTTGTTGCTTGTCCTACGACCTGAGCTTAGTGGAGTAGCCAGCATACCTCTGCTCAGTACAAGCTGCAGGAAACAAGTATACTCCGTATCAATGAAATACCGTCAAAGCAGTTAAGTGACTCGAATAAGTGTCCGTGCTGAAGGGTCTTACATATGTGATTGATACTCTGTCCTAACACTCATCATGAAACGAGCACTCAACTGCTCAATGAAAATGAACAAAAAGACTGAATGAACAGGTAAAAATAACTCCTTATCAGAGTTCACCCAGATAAACAGACCACCTAAAAGAATAAAAGTAAACACACTCTATTCATGTTCACTTGATTAAACAACAGGATTACAAATATGACGGGGGACAAACTTACTGATACCTATCCTGTAAGCGTCCAAGAAAGATTCATCATATGTAATGCAATTCAGTGCACCTGTGCTGAGGGGATATGCTCTCAAAAACTGCTGGATGCTAATTAAGGGGCTGTAGGAGAAGAGATTTGACTGATCAAATTTATAATTAAAAATGTACTGATATTGATAAATTAATGTGTGATTTTATAATAAATGCTAACAAAACTGGTAACTTTTATAGATGGTCACCACAATCCATTTTGTTTTCTACTTAGACCAAATTTAACTTTTAACAGAATTGTTTTTCATTACTCAATGCTTACTCAAAGAGTGTGTTTAATAGTTTATAGAAATATAAACAGCTACCCCTAGTGGAATTTTATCTTATACCTTACAAGGTCTGATTTATTAGGTCATTGCGAGAGTTTGACTCTACTGTTGTTTAGAAAAATTTCATTAACATGTGGTATTTCCTCGAGGATTGCAACATTGTTAGAAGTTTCTTCCTGAACATGAAGTTTTGACGTGATGGAACAATGGATCCACAGACGAGACAGAAGAGAAGAAGACTTTGTTATAAATTGTGTTTAGTTAATAATTTTGTCAATGAGACACTAGTGAATCAAAACTTAGGCGGTCATTCTGACCCTGGCGGTTGAAAACCACCAGGGCAGAGTGCCGCGGAAGCACTGCCAACAGGCTGGCGGTGCTTCATGGGCAATTCTGACCGCGGCGATAAAGCCGCGGTCAGAAAAGGGCAACCGGCGGTTCTCTTGAGTTAATTTATTTACTTGTTTTGATTAAACTCAGATATATAAGTCGCTCTAACCAGCCATAGATGGCTCTTTATATCTGTCATTTGTGTTTGAGAATTATTTTTGTGACTTTAGCATTGTTAATATAAGAAAATACATTTATAGACCTTCTTAATAAACTGGTGTGGACATTGCAGTGTAATAGAATTGTCAATTTCTTGTTTGTTGATGTTTCTTATGATGCTTATCACATATACTATTGACATCCTCTCTAATCAATGTTGTGTCAGTACATAGGCCTAAGGCGTGAAATTCGGTCTGAGATAATAGCTAGGATTTCTCTGTGCTGCAGCAGGGCTGATTACAAGTTTGGCAGACTGAGGACTGACATATTGGCAGTCTGACCGCCAAGGGGCTAGGGGTGTGTACCACCAGATTATGAGTTTGGCGTTTGAGCGAATAGAAGACCACCAGCAGTCCACCGCCACTGCCAGGCAGCACAGACAGCTGCGGTCTCCTGGAAGCCCAAACAGTCGGGTGGAGACCAAGTTTCCACCAGACCTATAAGGAGGTTGCACACTGCCAATGTGACCAGGTAGCAGAAACAAACAGTATAAAGGGAGAAACTCACCTGCACACAGCCATACACGCCCGGAGCCGCCGTGGTGCCATTACTAAACGTCATACCTCTGCTCCTGCTCGCCAAAGACAACAAAAGCAACACCGGAGTGAACAACAGCAACAGTAAGTAGACACACCTGTATTATTGATATTACCAAAAAACTTGTACCGCTACCAAACACATCATAAGGAAAGGGAACGCCAGGAGCAGCAACTACACCTAACATTTGACACACACACACACGCACACACTCACATACTGCAACACCGGACACCCACACATTCACAACACACACACTTCAGCAAGCACACACACCGCATAGCAATAATACATATTTACACACCACTACACAGCACAGGCTCAGGGACACAGAAGGCCACACAACATTCCCACACACAGCAACAACAAAACAACTATTGCACATATAGCAATACCTTCAATACACTCACACCAAACATTGGCCAGGGACTGGCCACACATACAACACACATATACATATCTATGTGCTATGGCACACACACACCACCACCATCAAATAACCCTGCAATTGACACAGACATCACACACATACTTAGCACAATGGAAGCACAATGCCATGCACAATACACACAGAGACAAACAGACAAAAGACACAAAGTGCACCATAACAACAATACCTGCACAGCTGGGATGGGAGCATCAGGACCATACATGGAAGGGAAGGAGGCTGCAATGGGACAAGCAATATTAATACCAATTGGAATGCACAGTCACGCAATGGAGAAGGGCACACACAACTCACACAATTTGGGACATACACCTACACCAACCTGGGACACGCACCTAAATGAAAACAAGCAAAGCAAACTAGCACAACTCAACACACTCTGGCCCTCATTACAACCCTGGCGATCGGTGATAAATTGGCAGTAATAACACCAACAGGCCGGGGAAACAAAATGGAATTACATCCATGGCAGAAACCGCCAACACAGAGAGCCACTTTAACACTCCGATAGCCACGGCGGCAGAAACCAACACCGCGGCGGTTACCACCAACAGACAGGCGGAAGTCAATGTACGGCCCACACTATTACAAGGCACCAATCCACTAGTTTTTCCGGGGCGGTACCAACGCCATCAAAAGCACGCCGTAAACAGTACACAGAAGGGAAACCACTCACCTCTCAACACTCATCGAACAACCATGACGCCATGGAGCCCGAGTTACAGGTCCTGCCGTTGCTGGTCTACCTCCGAATCTACCAGGAACATCAAAGATGGTGGCAACGACGACGTGAGTACTGCACCTAGCACACCGGGGAGGGGAGGAGGGAAAAGAGAGTGACACACGCACAGCCCACCCCCAACACACAACAACACACACACACATATCCAATCACATCAAAGATACACCCTGTCACCCCGTGGAAGAACGCAAGGACCAAATGAAATGAGTTTAACAAGTGTAATATTCAAACAATCAGATAGCCCAAGATAACTTTAAATCATCAGTATATACAAATATTAACAGAAAGTACACAAGTCCATACACTGACCCATTAAATGTTCGTGGATCATTGGTCCCAAAAAGCAGGGGCGAAGCCCACATGTGACACCTGCCTCAAAACATAGAGAACACTGCAGGGGCATCAGGTCGAAAAAACCAGGCACCTCAGGGGGAAGGGGAGAGGGCGCACCTCAGCCAGGTGATGGGATGACGCCACTGCTCCTCGAGGGGGCTCCATGCCCACTGCTTGGTACTGGGGAGTGCAAAGACACAGTCACTCAAGTCTCTCAATTGGGTGGGTTGCCCACTGCTTGTTCCTGGGGAGTGCAAAGCCATGGTCTCTCAAGTCTCTCAAGTGGGTGGGTTGCCCACTGCATGGTCCTGGGGAGTGCAAAGCCACAGTCTCTCAAGTCTCTCAAGTGGGTGGGTTGCCCACTGCTTGGTCCTGGGGAGTGCAAAGCCACAGTCTCCCAAATGGATGCCTTTCTCCACTGGTTCTGGAGGGGGCTTGGTGCCCAGCGTGCTTCATCCTGCTAAGGACTGGGTTAGTGGATGCTTTTCTCCACTGGTTCTGGAGGGGGCTTGGTGCCTAGAGTGCTTCATCCTGCCAAAAACTGTGTTAGTGGATGCTTTTCTCCACTGGTTCTGGAGGGGGCTTGGTGCCCAGTAATGCTGCACCAGGGGTGTGGCAATTCCCATTCCCTCACCTGGGTGTCTGAGACACAAGATTTTATGGTAACAGGTAGCATGATACTCCATGGAGACAGAGCCACATTCCACCTTGCGACGACTTAGGGTGCAAACTGCTGGTAGTGCCAGTGATGGTGGTGGTGCCTCATGTAGTGTGTGCAGGGTCCAGGATGTCTCCTGCAGCCTCGGACGGCTGCCCATTGGGGATGCTGCTGATGTTCACTGTAAAGGCATTGCCTGGGCACGTCGCAGGGCAGGTGGCGGTGGCTGCGGCAGTGGCTGCGGTGAGATGCGGCCAGTGGTGCCCATGGTGCAGGTGTCTGTAGTACTGGAGGGAGACACCAGGCCGTCTCCTGTAGCCTCGGAAGGCTGCCCACTGGGGATAATGCTGGTGACTGTAGTTGTGGCAGCTGCCGTGCAGGTGGCGGTGCAGATGGCGGTGCAGGTGGCGGTCGTTGCGGCGGTGCTCACCGCGGTACAGGTGGCCGGCCTGTCTTGAGAAATGGGGGTCACCAGTCCCTCACCCAGAGGCTCCATGCCCTGAGGTGACTTTCCTTTGCTATTGTGTCCCTTCCCTACCTTGGAAGTCGCTGCTGGGACCTTGGTACTGTCCTCTTTGGTTCTGGATGCAGCCTTGCTGGGTGGGTGTTGCGGCTTTTCTCTTCTGCATGCTGGCCCCCTCTTTACCTTGGCAGGTGGCAAAATAGGGTGGTCCTCGGCTTCAGTAGGTGGCACACTGGCAGCCCTGATGGGTGCCCCCTTCGATCCTCCCAGACTTCCAGGGACCACAGTGGACGACGATTAGATGGAGTTATGGCAGAGAATCATGGACAGGGTCAACGCCGTGGGACAGCATCCAAGAACAAGGGATGACATCAGGAAGAGGTGTAACGACTT
Source organism: Pleurodeles waltl (assembly GCF_031143425.1). Classification (NCBI taxonomy): domain Eukaryota; kingdom Metazoa; phylum Chordata; class Amphibia; order Caudata; family Salamandridae; genus Pleurodeles; species Pleurodeles waltl. The sequence continues at coordinate 291,654,436 of NC_090447.1, forward strand.
ATGGGGGAAGGTATGTTCCATAGCAGCAAGGCACCAGCTCGCCATACAGAGGACTGGTGGTAGACACCCACCTCCTACCCCACAGCTTACAGCATGGGAGGAGCAGGTACTGGCAATACTGCATCCTGAGGGCCTCGCAGGAGTAGCCGGAAGACTGGACACTGGTAAATCAACATTTAACACTTATCACCCCCATACCTGCATGCCATCACACCCCATCCCTGTCACTTCCATCACTCCACATAATCCCACACACTGTACCTACACATATTACTAACCACAATGCTAAGCCCAGCATGCTATACCAATGGATGGACACCCCTCCCAGCCCTTCTATGAAACCCATTTCAAAAACATGCACAGCATTGAGAACTAACAATCACACAATACATCACCATACACAAGCAAATGCTGGCAGGGTAACACAAACCATAGAGGGGAAGCTAGCGAAGTACAAATGTCACACACTTGAAGAATAATACATCATTTACATCCCCGCAGATACCCCAACCAATGTCAGTGGAGAGGAGGTGCCACCACTATCCAGTGCCCCAACAGAAGAGGCCCCCAGTGATGACAGTAACTCTGGACTTCAGGATCTGGAGGACCTACATGGCCCATCAGGGACCACTGGACAGTTGATCACCCAAGTCCACCCACAGATCACCACAGAGCCTCCTCCATCAGGAACCAACACCACAGCACCCATGCAGCGTAACCACACCTCTGTCCCCAGGACACGTCAATCAGCAGTGTGCCCACCTGTACAGGGAACCCAAGCCACACCTCGCCTTCAAGACAATCAGGGACCTTGGGTCAGTGGGCACACAGTTCACTGGACAGAGGCACAGGCCAACAGGGACAATGGGAGGACTGCTGTGTGTCAGGGGGAGAACAGAACCAGGGAACCGACTCTCCAGGAGGCACTCTCCAAGATCCTGGGAGCCTACCAAAATTTCAAGGACACGATGGGCCAGATCCTTGACAAAGTGCAGGAGAACAGGAGGCTGCAGGGCGGACAGTATCAGGGGATCAGGGAGAACTTGCAGGCCATTAACAACACACTGTCTCCATAGCAGGGGTGCTGGCAGACATGGCCAACATCATGAGGGAGGCAACAGCACGCCAGCGGGCTCCTACCACTAGCCAGTCCACTGAACAGCCCTCCACTTCTGCTGCTGCTAGTGGCCAGGAGGCCCCGCCACAGGACCCACAGGCCACCAGCATCCCTCTCCCTGCAGAAGGTGAACCGCCCTGCAAACGTTCCCTGTGAGCCAGACAGAAGCCAGAGACACTTGCCAAGACCACCGCAAAGAAATGAGATTCTCCTGATTGTCCCCCTTATGTCGCACTCAGTCACCTTGTCCACCTTGAACTGCCATTGCTCCCCTTCCTCTGTCCATCTTGGGCACTGCACCTTTGCTACAAACAGACTGGAACAATACCCTGGACTTTCCTCCATCATCACCCCATTCCATTGCCCTTTCTCCTATATATCTCAGCACTACAACAAACACCCTTGGACAAATTTCGACTACTAGTATTTCATGTATTGCAAATTTGTATTAATTGAAATAGCTACATCCATTGCAAATGTACTGTACATAGTGAGAGCACAGAATGAATGACCTGTTGCTGGCTATTGTGATCACATGAGGACATTGTTGTCATATCACCAACATCTGTGAAATGACAATCCATAGGTGACAGTAAGTAGAAGAAACAAGTGGGTAATGCCAGCATGCCAGTGCCACACAGAATACACCAATAGTCACAGAAATGTGAAGTTTCACTGTCTCACCTGTGTCATTGGAAGTACTGATGGATCACTAATGTTCTGTTGTCCACGTCCTCATCCTCTGCCTCCTCATTCTCACTGTCTTCAGGGTCCACTGCTGCCACAGGGGCATCTACAGTATCCTCCTCATGCAGAAAACGTACATGACGTCTGTGAGCCAGATTGTGCAACATGCAGCATGCCACTACTATCTGGCAGACCTTCTTGGGTGAGTAGAACAAGGATCCACCTGTCAGATGGAGACATCTGAACCTGGCCTTCAGGAGGCAGAAGGTTCTCTCAATTATTCTTCTGGTTCACCCATGTGCCTCATTATAACGTTCTTCAGCCCTTGTCCTGGAATTCCTAACAGGGGTCAGCAGCCAGGAGAAGTTTGGGTAGCCAGATTCACCTGCAAGTATTGAGGGATAACATTTAGCCACACACTAAGCCATTTGGGCAACAGCATATGTAGTTGGGCCATCACATTTGGGATGTTGGGATTCCTCAGGACAAATGCATCATGCATCGTCCCTGGATACTTAGCATTGACATGAGAGATGTACTGGTCAGCCAGGCCCACCATCTGCACATTCATGAGTGGAAACTCTTACTATTCCTGTACACCTGTTCATTCTGCCGGGGTGGGGACAAACACAGTATGTGTACCGTCAATCACCCCAATAATTTTGGGGATCTGTCCCATTGCATAAAATCTGGCCTTCAAAAGTGGCCAAATCTTCCTCCTAGTGGAAAGCAATGTAGCTGCACATGTGTTTTACAAGGGCGGACAAGCCGATTGAGAGCATTGGCTGGACATTCCTGCTATCAAGCCCACTGTCACTTGGAAAGAACCAGTTCCCAGGAAATGGAGCTCTGATAGAACCTGCACAAGAGGGGGGATCCCAGTGGGAGGATGGATAGCTGACATCAGGTCAGGCTCCAACTGGGCACATAGCTCTGTGATTGTGTCCCTGTCCAGTATATAGGTGAGTATTATGTGCCTGTCCTCCAGTGTAGCTAAGTCACCAGTTGTCTGTACATACTGCAATCATGTTTTGGGACAGGGGAATTTAAAAGTATGTGCCTATTGAACTTGTGATGACGCAATCATTGATAGGCCTGTCCCCCCCTGAAATAGCGACAGCCTGTCCTGTCTGTAGGGACAGGTGGAAGTGAGGTAATTCCACCGACGTTGTGCCCCATGGCGGTAGGCGGTCGTGAACTGCTATGCAATTCATCATTGGATAATATTGGGCCCTATGGGTTACACTGGCCAATGGGGATGTACGTCAGTGGTGACGGTATACACCGAAACAGACGTGACCGCCATTTCCAATCTCAATCCTCACTTGTTTCCTGACCTTCCACAGGAGAAGACCTACACTGCATGTGCTGCTCTGACCTGTGTCTGGAACGAACTATGGCCCGTGTGACCGGGGAAAGGGCCACAGCTTTCACTTCTGAGGAGTTGGAGTGACTGGTGGATGAGATCCTATACCAATACGAACTGCTGTATGGGCCTCCAGACCAACAGGTGAGTACACTGTGAGCACGATGCATGTGGCATGAATGCATGGAGATGTGTGTGAAGGCATTGTGTAAGGGTGGGTGGAAGGTGGGGGGATTTTCTCTTGGTGGTGCTCACGTTGTGAGCTGGCCTATGTGTGTCACAGTGGTGATGGGATCGGGTATGGGGGGCCATGTGTGTGACAGGCTGGACTGTTTGTTTAATGGAATTCTCTTGTATGTATTACCTCTGCAGGTCAGCACCCATCCAAAGAAGGGATTATGGCATGCCATCACCAAGGACGTGTGGACCCTGGGGGTCTATGGCAGGAGGAGCACCCACTGTCACAAACAGTGGGAGGACCTGAGATGCTGGGCATGGTAGACCACAGAGGCCCAGCTGGGGATGTCCTCCCAATGAGGAAGGGGTGCCTGTCGGACCCTGACCCCCCTGATGGTAACCTAGCTTGTTAGTAATCACTTCTAAGCAGGGCTGTGTGGGTCCCAGGTGTGATTAAGTTGGCAGTGTGTGTTCCTCATCATGCTTTGGTGACTAGCCATTTCACTGGTAGTGCAATGCATAGTGCATAGGCCTGTTCTCTGGGTGTGAGGGTGCTGTGTACGCCAACGGTGGTGTTGGTGCAGTCATTGACCCAGTGCATCCTTTGTCTCTCTCCGCCCCTTTCTTGTTTTGTCATCCAGTCCTTATGTGCATTAGCAACATCTGGTGAAGGAGCAGAGGTACAAGCAACAGAAGGAGCAGCATCCCACAGGACCCTAGAAACAGACGCAGAGGGAACAAGCGAAATGGAGGGCGAGGGGAGCATACTGGACGGGACAACACAGACTCTGATACCTCCTCCGATGGGAGCTCCAAGGTGGTGGTGGACACCTCTGTGACCACCCCAGATGCAGGTACAGCCACCACCCCTGTACCAGCCACTCCCCCCAGTAGCCCCTCAGCGAGTTGCCCATACCCTTTCTCCCAGGAGGGTGGGCACCTCCTTTGCCGCAGGCACCTCAGGCCCTGTCCCAGTGAGCCCTGCTGCCCTGAGTGAGGAGGCTATTGACCTCCTGAGATCCATCTCTGTAGGGCAATCAACCATTGTGAATGCCACCCAGGGGCTAGCATCCCAGATGCAGCAATGCAATGCATTCCTGCAGAGAATTCACGGTGGATTGGCGGCCCAACAGAGATTGATTCACCCTTTGGCCTCCTCTCTGATGGCAGCCATTGACCCTGTTTCTACTTGGCACAGGCAAACATAAGTACCACACTTTATCCCACAGGCACTCACACAAACACCGTACAGTTGTAGACACAACAACATACACAGCTTCCACTGTCTTCCCTCCTCCTCCCCTCCTTCCCAGTTACCTCCACACTCACACCTGCATGCACTACATCTACTATCAGCATCACCACACCAAGAAGAACATACACCTCACTGGCAGACACCTCCACAACATCCATGCATGTGTCCCACTGTGTCTGTCCTCCCCATAAAGGACACAAACGCAAGCACTCAGACACCCAACAGCCATCCACCTCACATCAGCATACAGCCCATGCACCTGCACCCAAATCCAGCAGATACACCTCCAACTACCACTCCCTCATCCTCCAATCCCATTACTCCTCCCTCCTCCCACCCCAACTTCCCAAAGAAGCTTTTCCTTTCCCAAATTGACATCTTCCCTACACCTCACCCATGTCCTGCACATATGGGAAGGATACCAAGGACACAGCCCAGCACCTCAGCCAAACAGTCCACTTGGACAGTGGTAGCACCACCTGTTCATGGTGGTAAGGATACCAGTCCTACGACACTGAAGGGGAAGGAGCAAGCACCACCAGGGATGAAAGAGAAGAATCCTGCACCAGGCTGTGACAAAGGAGAAGGAGCCTACACCAGCTGTGAGGAAGGGGAAGGAGCCTACACCAGCTATGAGGAAGGGGAAGGAGCCTACACCAGCTTTGAGGAAGGTGAAGGAGCCTGCGTCAGCTGTGAGGAAGGAGAAGGAGCCTTCACCAGCTGTGGAGAAGGGGAAGGAGCCTGCACCACCAGGCAGAGAGGGAAAGAGCCCATCCACCCCTGCCAGGAAGGGTAAGGGATCCCCGACCCATGAATAGGAGGAGACGAGGCACTCTACGCCAGCGGAAGCTGTCAGGGTAACACCGCCACCACCATCAGCTGTCACAGGGCCCCCACCGCCAGCTGTGAATGTGCAGCCATCAGTGAGTGCAGGTGCTGCCCAGGAGCCTCCTCCAACCACCAGCACCATGCAGCCATCAGTGAGTGCAGGGGCTGACCAGGAGCCTCCTCCAACCACCACCACCATGCAGCCATCAGTGAGTGCAGGGGCTGCCCAGGAGCTTCCCCCAACCGCCACCACCATGTAGCCATCACCGCCGGCAGACGCCATGTAGTCCACCCTCCAGGGGCTACTGTGTGGGCTGCCCCCTCCAGAACCAGTGGGAAAGACACCCACTTGAGAGACTGTGGCCTTGCACTCCCCAGGACAAAGCAATGAGCATGTTCCCCTCTCCAGAACCAGTGGGCTTGTTTCCGTATCCGGCTGAATTGCCTGCATATTTGGAAACTGATACTCCTGCAGTGTTCTATCCTGATGTGCTTAGGGTTTGAGTTGGGCCTTCAACTGTCCCCTATGGCCATGTGGGCCCTTTGAACTTGGACTGGGCAGTGTCCCTTTGTGTACATGTGTACATATCTGTTTCATTGCCAAATCTAATTATTAATTTTGATGTCAATCAGATTTACAATCGCTTAGTCAATTCCTGTTGTCCTTGCATTATTCTGCTGTTTTTCGGGGACAAATTGTTTTTGTTGTACAGCTGGTTGTGTGTATGGTGTGTGTGTGTCCGCTGTGTGTTGTGCGTGTGTGTGTCAGTGTCATTTTTCTCCCACCGTCCTTTGTGTGCTAGGCATCTGTGCTCACTTTAGTCATCTTAGTTGGCGTTGGCATTCCAGGTGGAGCATAATGTAGAAGATCATTCGGAAAACATGCAGTTTGGGTTCCATGGCGGTGTGGTTCTTCCCTGTGTCTCCAATGGTGAGTCCTTTCACTTCTGAGCTCTGTTTCCGCCAGGCTATTGCTGGCGTTGGTACCGCCCCAGAAAAGGTTTGCAGGGTCAAAATATGGTGGGTGGTACTTTGTCTTCTGCCTGGCTGTTGGCGGCTACCGCCGTTGTGGCTGTTGTTTCCACCAGCCTGTTGGCGGTATTACCACCACTTTATCACCCACCGCCAGGGTCATAATGAAGACCTTTCTCTCCTAAATTAAGCCTTGTTGCTCATTACCAAGCTACCAAGGGTTGAGCTGGGGTTAATTTATTGAGACCTAACTGGACCTAGTGTGAGTTAGTTTCCAATTGTCAAGTGGAAGTATTTACCTACCGTTGCCAATAATCCACTTTCTAACATTTTTGGTGTACAGTGGTGGGATCCAGAACTTGTGTTCAGTATCACAGTTTTAAATACAACAAAATAAAAGACCTTCAAATTGTCATAATGCAAACATTGTTTTTGATTTTTAATTTGGACTAATTTCAATTATTGCATTATTAGGATTTTTCTAAATTCTTGGTTCCAATTTTTGTAAATGTTTTTGCGTGATGCAACTAGGGAACCATGGAGCTTGATCTGGCTAGCCTAACCACAATTACAGTAGTTCAGCCTAGTGGATTGTGTACAGAGAGGCGGTTGCCTGCAGCCACTAACCTCAGAAAGAATGTTTTGATTAAATCCCTGACAGCCTGGGCTAAGGCCAAAGAAGTAGGCACAGAGGAAGCTCCAGGGGAGGAAGAGTAGGGGAAGATCCAGCTCCATCCACTCAAGGAAGGGAGGGCATCTGAACCTTGGTGAGGAGGAGAAAGACCAGTCCTCACTACACACAGACACCAGGGCCATACCCAATGCTAGTTTGGGGAATGGGTCCCTTCAGAAGGAGAGAACCTGTCCCTCAGAGAGGGAGAGCAGGAAGTCCAGCTGGCATACATAGCTTTGGGGCAGAGAAGCTAGCCCTGGAGAGAAAAAAGTGGGGCAGGGGAAGAGAAAAGAGATGGTGGCAGTGACAGAGAAGTTGAGATGTCCATGGATGGTAGGCTTTGTTCCAGACTGCCTAAGGGTGGTTATTCTGGCTTATGTAGAGGGGGATGACATAGATAAATTGCCCCGAGCCTTTGGTCTCAATATCTTGGAGGGCTAGGCTCCTAGCCCTAAGTGGGGTGGAAACAGATTCCTACCCCAGTGCTTAGAGGTGTATAAACAAGAGGTTTGCTCCGATCCCATAGCAGTAACTACTCAAGTTCAGGGACACCCAGAAGACAGCTACCAAGCCCTGGGTTGATTGTGTGGACATCTCAGTTAAGGCTATAGAGGGCTGGATACAGGGCAACGAAGTAAGTACCTTTAAGCGACTTTACAACTTGACTATGAGGGGGCACTGTCTAAGTAATTGTGTCCAGGAGAAGTTGCACCAGTATCTAGTTGACTCTAAGTTGACCAACCACAGAGAGCTTAGGGAGGTCGCAGATGACTGGTTGAGAACCAGAGTTAGCCAGAAACCCCCAGGGGTGATCAGAAAAAGGGAAGACAAGGTTCTTCTGAGGGGAAGAACCAAGGGAAAGATGATAAAAAGTCCAAGAAGTCCTTACAGGTGTATTCAAAACCTTCTGAGGGTGGGGGATACCCGAGCCATGCCACTTCTAAGGGAAAGGAGTACCAAGTGAAGCATTATGATATTGTTAAGGCAGAAATGTTCCAATAACTTGCTAAGGCCGGCAAGTGCTTTTAGTGTCACCAGCCTGGACACAAAAGTCTGTTCCAAGAGGCCCCCCACTGATGAGCAGTCCAATGGGATATCTAGTGAACTATGGGGGTGGAGGTTGACCCAGGGTTGGGCCCAGGGTACACAGAGGTCATCTTAGTGTCCGTGGGGTGGTAAACATTGCAGCCATGGTCACCTTACCTCCCAGCATGGAGAGATATAGGCAGAAACTTAAAGTCATTGGGACTGAGGTGGAAGCTCTGAGAGATACAGGTGCCAGAGTAACTGGGGTTACAGACAAACTGGTTTCTCCAGAGCAGGTCTTGCCTGGTGTCTTCTACCAAGTGACATATGCAAACAGCAGAACCAAGCTCCATCCCATGGCAATGGTGAGCTTAGGATGGGGAGCTATGACTGGCTCTAAAAAGGTAGTTGTAGCTACTGCCGTCTCAGTAGAGTGCCTACTGGGAAATGATCTGGAAGGATCTGAGTAGTCAGAGGTGGAAAGAAGGGTCCATGCACAGATTCTGGACCACTCTGAATGGGTGTGTGCTGTGACCAGTTCACAGGCAGCACAACAGGGAAGTGCTGGATACTTGGACCCTGGACCAATGGGCAAGCCTCCAAGATGAAGAAAAGATGCACTGCATCTGGGGTGCCAGTCCCTCTCAGTACAGAGGTTCAGGTGGAATCGAATTCCGAGGGGGAGGATCTGACCTCTGATGGAAGTCCCCTCCTCTGCAAGCCCTGCCTGACTTGAAGAAAGTTGCCAGGGACAAAGAGAGTGGCCCACTCTTGAGGGCATGAGGAAGACTGCTGCCAGGCAAGAACAAGGTGATTTCAGTGTGTCCCACAAGGTGTATTAGGAGGTTGGAGTTCTGTACACTGAGACAAGGGACCCCAAACCTGGTGAAACCAGGAGGGTGGTGGGTCCCCAGAAGTATAGAGAATTTCTCCTAACTCTAAGCAATGATATTCCCTTAGCAGGACATTTGGGACAGACCAAGACCGGTCAATCATTTTACAGGCACCATATGTCAGAAAAAGTCTAGGAGTTTTGCAGCTCCTGTGTCACCTGTCAGGCCAGTGGCAAGAAAGGGGGCAAGCCAAAGGCTCCCTTAATACCACTACCAGTGGGTAGGGATTGACATTGCTGGTCCCCTAAACCCACTGACTGCCTCAGGTAACATATAAATTGTGTTGGTAGTGGACCATGCCACCAGGTATTGAGAGGCAATACCTCTCAGGACTATCACTTGTTCCAAAGTGGCTAGGGACCTGCTTGGTATGTTCATCAGAGTAGGATTCCCCAAGGAGGTGGTCTCAGATAGGGGCCCAAACTTTATGTCAAATATTTGAAAGCAATGTAGGATGAATGTGGTGTTACCTATAAGTTCACCACCCCCTATTATCCCCAGACCAATGGTCTTTTGGAGAGATTTAACAAGACCCCGAAGGGCATGATAATGAGTTTGTCTGACAAACTCAGAAGGAGAAAGGAAGTTCTCCTCCCATGTCTGCTGTTTGCATATAGGAAGGTACCACAAAAAGGAGTTGGATTCAACCCCTTAGAAGTTACTGTTTGGGCGCTCTGCAAGGTGACCATTGTATTTGGTCAGAGAGTCTTGGGGGAAGCCTCTCAAAGAGTCCAAGGAGAATGGGCTTGATTATGCGCTTGGCCTGCATTCATGCTTTGCTGAGTACATGAAGAAGGCATGCAACAACCTGGAGGTCAGCTCATGAAACTCTGGCATGACCAGAAAGCTACCATGCCTGAGTGTCACCTAGGTCAGCTGGTGCAGGTTTTGGAGCTTTTGGCTCCTAGCACACTTCAGGCCAAATGGATTAAGCCCTATCCAATTTTAGAGAAGAAGAGTGGGGTCACCTACCTGTTGGACCTTGGCACCCCCAGGGATCCACACAGGATCCTGCATGTGAACAGACTAAAACCCCACCAGGACAGGGCAGACATGACCATGCTTATGGTCACAGAGGAGGGAAACGAGGAGGAGAGTGAACCTCTGCTAGATCTCCTATCCAAAAATGCACAATATGGGACAGTGGAGAGAGTAGTACTCGCTCCCAAGTTGACAGCCCAGCAGCAGAAAGACTGCAGGCAAGATTTGGAGCAGTTTATCTGACTGTTCTCTCTGACCCCTGGACTGACCAATTGGTATGTCCATGATATTGACACTGGTGACAGCTTGCCTGTCAAAAATAACTTGGACAGGTTGTGGGATCAGATCAAGGCCAACATCAAAGCTGAGGTAGCTATGATGTTGGAGTTAAAGGTAACTGAGCCCTCTAATAGTTCTTGGGCCAGTCCAATGGTACTGGTACCCAAACTCAAAAAAGAGCTTAGATTTTGTGTACACCATAGACGTCTAAATGCAGTCACTAAGACTGACACTCACCCAATACCTAGAGCTAATGAGCTCAATGATAGGTAGGGGGCTACTAAGTTCCTGAGTACAGTTGCTCTGACCTCAGGAGACTGGCAGTTTGACTTAAGCCCAGGGGCTAAGGAGAGATCAGCATTTTCCACCCCAGAGGGCCACTTTCAGTTCAAGGTGATGCCCTTTGACTTAAAAAAAAGCCCCTGCCACCTTCCAACTGTCGGTGAACAGAGTCTTGTCTGGATTGGAATCTTTCAGTGCAGCTTATCTGGATAATACAGCTGTATTCAGTTCAACATGAGAGGATCACCTGGTCCACCTGAAGGAAGTGGTTCATGCCCTGCTCCAGGCAGGCCTGACTATCAAGGTAAGCAAGTGCCAGAAAGGGCAGAGTTCAGTAGTGTACCTGGCCACCTTGTTGGAGGAGCTCATGTACAGCCTCTCCAACCCACAATCCGCACTATCATGGATTGGGAGGCTCCTAAAACCCAAACTCATGTCAGGGCCTTCTTGGCTTGACTGGGTATTACAGGAGGTTTGTTCAGAATTATGGGACCATAGTGGCCCCTCTGACAGAACTCACCTCAAAAAGCAGCCCAAGAAGATAATTTGGACCCCAGAGTATCAAAAAGCCTTTGATACCCTGAAAAAGGTTATATGTTCTGCACCAGTTTTACTCGCCCCTGACTACAGCAAAGAGTTCACAATGCAAACAGATGCTTCAGAGGAAGGGATTAGGTCAGTGTTCGCACACGTCAATAAAGAGGGCCAGGATCAGTCAGGTCCCTTCACCAGCAAGCGACTTCTCACCAGGGAGAGAAAGTGGAGTGCAATTGAGAGGAATGTCTTTGCTGTGGTCTGGTCCTTGAAGAAGTTGAGGCCACACCTGTTTGGTGCTCACTTCCATGTTCAAACTGACTATAGACCTCTCTGATGGCTCATGCAGATGAGGGGGGAGAACACAAATCTGTTAAGGTGGTCCATTTCCCTACAGGGGAAGGACTTCATGTGGAACATAGACCTGGGAGTGTCCTTGCCAACCCAGAAGGCCTTACCAGGTTTTTCCACCTAGCTGATGAGGACTACCAGGGTGTAGGGTTAGTACCCGTCATCTTTCATTTAGGGGGGCAGTGTAGGAAAGTCCTCCTTTTTTGCCCTGGTCACAACCAAACATTTCGACAGATACTGGTGTTTACTGACTCTTGGCTGTACCCTAGGTACTATTTACCAATCTCAGGGCCAGAGCATTCTGTAAAGTGGATATGCAAATTATGCTAATCATAATTGGCAGTATTAACCTACCTATAAGCCACTTGTATATGGTAGGGCATGTAAGTTTTGGGACTCCAGCATAGGTAGTGCACCCATAGGTGTACTATGGAGGTGCCTAGTGTAATTTTAGATGTAGGCCTGCCTTGCTGGCTGCTTTTAAATTAAAGTTACATGCAAATACGACTTTGGAAGTAATAGTGCTTCCAAAGCCTTAAACTACCATATTTTTACATACAGTTCACCCCTAAGGTGTGCCCTAAGTGCCCCTAGTGCAGGGTGCTATGTACCTATAAGCAGGAATCTTATAGAAAGTGTTTTATAAACCCTGGTGGTGGACACGTGAAGGACCTTATAAGTACTTTAGGAAGAAGATCCAGAAGTTTGGAGCATAGGATAGATTTAAGAAAAGTGGTGCTGTACACAGTGCAGTGCCGCTTTTCTTGCACCCCTTAGCACCCCCCTAACACCACCATGTGTGCACTATATTTAAAATACAGCGCACCATGGTGGTAGTTAGGGGACTAGCATCAAAATTTTTGACCTTAGGCCGGTGCTTTGCAGGATTAGCATCAAGAATTCTGACGCTAATTCTGCAAAGCACCCGGAGACCCATTGTAACCAATGGAAGCCTGCTTTTAATGCCTGCTCTGAGCCGGTGTTAAACGTGCACAAAACAATTTTTGGAGCACCCCTAAAGGAGGAACGCCCCCTTTGCAGACATTATGCCTGGCGCAGGCAAAATACAGCGCAAAGGATTAGAGAGTGGTGCAATGCATGGGTTGTGTCACTTTGTAAATATGGCGCAGCACTTTTAGCCTTCTAATGCCACATTATTGTCACAAAATGGTGCTAATGTGGCATTGGAATGGAGCTGTGGTCTCTTAAGTATGCCCCTATGCCTTTAAGACAGCAAAATATATATATTTTTTAAATACATGAATTGTGCAACCAATAACAGGTAAAGGCAGCCTAGCACACTGCTAATAATAAAGCATAGAGTGGGTTTAAAAAAGAGGAGGCTTATGGAAAAGAGTGAGAAGGTGGGAGAAGGGCAGTGACTGCGGGTGGTGGAGAGAGGAAGTGTGAGTGGGTAGAAGACTGGTGCAGTTGCAAAATCAGAGGATGGCAAAGATGATGGGCGAAGAGGCAGCTAAAGAGTGAAAGACAGTTGTTCCTAGTGATGAAAAAATGGAAGGAAGAAATAAGGGGAGCTAAGGCAGAAGTGGCTATTAGAGCAAAGCATCTAGGTGGCAAGAAGAAAGGATGTAAGAACAAAAGTGTACAGATGATCAGTGGCTTCTGGTGGCAAGGAGAGGTGTAGGAAATTCGTACAGTGGGAACGCATTTGGAAATGGCTTAAAGGAGAGCAGGAGGAGGGTAGTGACTCCCAGCTCTGAGAGGAGGAGGAAGCAGCAGAGAAACAATAGGAACGATGCTGGACCACTTCATGCAGCAAAGGAATACCAAATGAAGTGGTGTAGAGTGAGGGGATCAGGAGATCAGGAGGAAGATTTAGCAGAGTGTAGTAAGGATGAGAGAGCTTCTGAGCTGCTCCCAGCAGGGAGAAGAGAGGAGCGAGTGCTGACTGAGAATATGCCATGGGAAAAAAAGTGGTGCCTGTTGATTGGGATCAGTGTCTTGAGACTTCGGAGTGGCCATCTTGATGTCTAGTATCCCAAACTGCAAGCAATAGCATGAGGCTGCATAAAGATCATGCTCATTCAGAAGTCCTGGCAGAACCATTTAGAAAATGGCTACAGGCATTAAAAAACCCAGAACATTGCTTTTTTAATGCAGTGAACATATGGCTTAAATAACTGCCTGCGTGATGACTGAGTTTAGTAATCCCTCATGCATTGCAACAGAACACGCTATACGCAATGCTTAATTGAGACTGTGGTTGCAGGTGGGATGCAGCAGCACTTATTTTGGGAGCGGTTATCTATTTTACCTCAACAAACTTTGACAGAGTGAAAAACACATATGGAGAGAAGGAGAAAGAGAAAGATGAAACATCTGTGCAAAGGGAGAAAGCAGGAAGTAGCAAGAATGAGATAAAGGGGCAGGGAGTGATTGGTGGTGGAATAAAGACGCATGAGCTGGAATCAAGAGCATGCAGCCTTGTTATTCGGCAAACTGACATTCAACAGCACCAGCTAGAGGCTTCCGAGCAAAACTATGGGCCCAGGACTTAGGCTCAAATTTATACTTTTTTTGCGCTCCATTTGCGTCGTTTTTGGATGCAAAATCGGCGCAAATTTACAAAATACAATTGTATTTTGTAGGTTTGCACTGCTTTTGTGTCAAAAAATTACGCAAATGCGGCGCTAAAAAAGGATAAATATGGGCCTTACTCTTTTACAAACTAAGCACAGGCCGTAGGAGGTAGATCGATACCACAAACAGCCAATAGCATCGAGTGAGAAATAATCCAGTTACCGGAACTAGAACCCCCGTGTAGGAATAGTTAAAGAATTAGGAACATGCCTTTTACCCGAGAGTCGGGCTGCTTGTAGCCAGACCTGAACATTAGGAAACTACAGTGTTAGAAAGAGTGGAAACTTCATCTAGGTACAAAAAAAGAATGCTTATAGTCTCTCCCAAAAATGTATTTTCAAGTGCTTGTTTCTGATTACTGAAATGTAGTGTCCATATTTTGGTGGCCATACTGTGAGTCTGGTAATTAACAATTGAAGAACGTTCCTCCCTCCCCCCACACACATCACTGAGATCAGAACCTGCAGCTACAGGCTTAATACTTTGCTCAGGACGAAGTCTCAAGTTGTTTAGTTAGCAAACCTATGACCACAAAAAGGTCGCTCTACATGAAATCACCAAATATTCAAACGTATGCGCTTCTGAACTGTCAAATCCACATTACCACCAGGAAAAATAGTGCTTCGTGAAAAAATGTCCAATATTTATTTTTTTCACTCCATCCTGCATACCCTACAAATGTATACATGAACTCACCATGTATGTCTGTTCCTTAGCTATAATGAGCAAATCATGCTCTTTAATTATCTACATATAAATGCATTTATTCTTTTATTTTAACCTTCAAAATAAAACCACATGTCGCCTTAAGGATACTTACCTGGCGAACCTCAAATTATAACAGCAATTGTTCTTTGCTTAGAGTATCCTCGATACTCATGGGGTGCCATATATAATATGAACGTCACATACGTTAGACAATTTATTATGTTAGTGCTCTGCATCACGATCTGTTTAGTAGACTTGAAGATATTAACAAACAATGAAAACAAATTAGGTGAACCAAATTCAGTTCTGTAATCTGAAAATAGTGACAATAAACACTATTTAATAAAGACAGGTTGATAATGAGAAAACTCCGGGTTTGTTGACTTTCATTGATGTTTTCCAATCTTAAATGCCACACTTCTGTGAGCAAACCGTTCCGATCAATAGTGTAAAGGCTAATATAATATAATGGCTTCATTCATTCTTTTATTTTCACTGGTCCTTCTACAACTGCCAACATGAAAAGTGACTTTGCATGAACAAGTGTGGAATGACCTGATTTCTTCCTTTTGTATAGTACTATGACTTGCTACATTTATTTAGACAAAACAAATGAGTGTCCATTTCTTACAGGCCATTAAAGCCATTCTCTTCAGTTCATGGCAGACCAGTTTCTTTCTGCCTATTTATCCATTCATGTAAGTTATACTATGGTCATTTTTCCCTATTTAAACCAACATCTCTATTTTATTTAAGAAAAAAATCATAATAACAGTTACATCAGACTTTAAAAAAAGAACTCGAGCCCATGCCAATATTTTGAGCTAGTTCCAAAAAATTGAAAACCGAGACACGCTCTCCACTTCTTTTGCCTGGGCACACTTCTTCCTTCCACCGTGTCCTCTTTCCCTTCCCATTCATAACCCATGATGTGTAACTCAGCAAGGACAGAGACTAAAGGAAAGTGAAATGTCAGTCTTGACTCTCCCACTTGAGAATTTTAAAAAGGTACTGTCTCTTTCTGGAAAACCAAGTCTCACATCGAAAGCCAGATTATCCAAGGGAAGGGGCTGAAAGTAATGACAGTCATGAGAACCAAAAGTACAAACGAAACAAAATACAGAAAAAAAATCATTTTGTGAAAAAACTCAGTGAAGAATTACGATCCCATCCTTGAATCTGTGTATGACAGAAATGAACTAAGAACCCCTAAACCACAGTATTTTCGATTAATGTCAAAACAATTTAGGGCTTGATTTAGATCTTGGTGTTAATGGACCTGCAGCTGGTTTTCCATCAGAAAACCCGCCTGCCGCCATGGCAGTCTGCCCATATGATTCAGATGTTGGCGGGACCACAGGCGAAACACTGCCTGTGTCTTGCTGACTCTGACAAGATTCTCCAGACATTGTGATGGTGGCATTGGGAATAGGGGCTGACAACAGGCCTCCAGTTACCTTTACCGCTGAGCTGATTTGGATGTGCTTTACTGCCAAGCCAACTGTGGCAGTCTCACTTCCACACCGGAGTTGGCATTGGAGGGAAAATGAGGGAAAAACCTACCTCTTGTCTCCATTCCACTTCGTTTTTGACTGGACATGATTACACAAGGCCTTCTGTTGCTGCTGCTGCCATGGGACCATGGAGAAAACATGACCCCCTGAGTCCCCCCTGTTGCAGGACTTCAAGGTAGGGCCCCCGTCATTGGCTGTGTACATTATGTGGTCATCACATATGAGCTCTGGACCACTGTAGTCATTTACATGTCCCAGTAATTATTGCAAGTATGGTGACATGCATATGTCGGAAACATATTTGTGTGGGGCGTGGCTGGGGACACAGCACACTGGTAGATGAGACATATCTCACACACACACTCAACTGTCATTTTGGTATCAGTATTCATTGCCAAATTAATGCTGGCTCCACAGTGATGTTACATTCACATCTGTTGACTATGTCAATGTCTGCACATTGCAAGGGATCTGTACCTGTGATGTTGTGCTTACAGTTGTGTATGTGAGTCAGTATGTGTATGTGGTTGTGCTATTCAATTGGCTGGTTGAGGCAGAGAGACTCAGACTGGGTAATGTGATTGTGTCTGCATTTCTGCCACTTACAATGGGTCTGGTGTTGTGTATGTGTGGGTGTGTTTTGGATTGCTGTGTGCAACATTCAGGTGAGTGATGTGGTTGTGTGGTGGTCGCTGTTGTGACATGTGTAGTTGTTCTTGTATGTGAGTGTGTTTGTGTACGTGTGTGTAGTTATGGTAGTTGCTGTGGATGTGTTGTGTGTTGTTGCAGTGTCAATAATGTGTGTATGTGTTGTGTCATGGATGTATGGCAATGTATGTTTTCGGCATGTATGTGTTGTGTGGTTTTGGAATGGCAATGGATAATAGTGTGTATGTAGTGTGTTGTGTACTGTTTTGTGCAGGTGGACAAGTATGGCAAAGGTACTGTGTGTGTGTGAGAGACACTTTCCTCTATTCCATAGCCAGTGCCATTTTTCAATGTCCATTGGGTCCAGTGACCATCTCCCTCCATCAGCAATCCACCTCCAGTAGACCTCCTGCAGGACAGTAACATCTAACTAGTGTCAGCGGGAAACCTCCAGCCTGATGGCTAGGTAGAGCACTCTATTGTGGCAGTTTGAGGCTCAGCCTTAAGACGTCTAAATACAGCAGGCAAAACACCGTAGATTTAACAGTGTTTTCGAGTCTGCAACCACAGTGGATTGGTGGTAATTCCGCCAGGATCTAAATCAGGTCCTTAGTTCTCCATGGGAACTGTCCAGCCTGAACTGCCAGGCCGGATCCTCCCTCTACCGGATACAAGCATCCTGGGACAGGTTTCAGGGTATCAGCCCTCATCAGCCAAGATAGCTTGTATCCAGTGGCACATTGAGCTCTAGCCCTGTACCCCTTACCCTAGGAACTGATGGATTAAACCCAGATCTGTGACTGGGTGGTGAATTTTTGATTTGTTCTGCATTCCGAACATCATCTATGCCTTTTGCATTTGTCACGCTAACTGGGAATGGTATGCCCAGATGTTGGCCCAGTGCTTTCTATGCCACCAGATTCAAGCAAGCCTGGCTGATGAGGGGTGATACCACAAACCAGTCCCAGGATGCTTGTTTCTGGTCCAGGTAGGACATAGCTGGCTGTTCAGACTGGACTGTTCCCAAGGGGAGCAGGACCAAGACTGATATCCTTCTGGCTGGGTCCAAACTGGAATGCATGGTGAACAAAAAACTGAAGGATTAAACCCAGATCTGTGACTGGATGTGAATGTTTGATTTGTTCTGCATTCTGTCCATCATCTGCTCTTTTTGCATTTGTAACCCTGAGCGGGAAGAGTATGCCCAGACGTGGGTCCTATGCATGCTATACAACTAGATTTGAACTAGCCTGCCTGATGAGGGGTGATACCCCAAAACCGTTCCCAGGATGTTTGTTTCTGGTCCAGGGAGGACCTGGCTGGCAATTCAGATTGGACTGTTCCCTCTGGAAGCAGTGCTAAGACTAATTTGCATATGGGTGGGTCCAAACTGGAATGGCATGGTGAGCAAAAAACTGACGTATTAAACCCAAATCTGTGACTAGGGATGGATGTTTGGTTTGTTCTTCATTACGTCTATCATCTGTTCTTTTTGCATTTGTCACTCTGTATGTTAAGGGTATGACCAGATTTGGTTCCCATGCTTGCTATGCCACCAGATTCAAAATAGCCTGGCCGATGAAGGGTGATATCCTGAAACCGGTTGCAGGATGTTTATATCTGGTGCATTTGTACCTGGCGGGCAGGTTGGGCTGGGCTGTTCCCATGGGAGCAGAATCAGGACTGATTTGCATATGGCTGGTTCCGAACTGGAATGGCATGGTAAGAAAAAAGCTGATTGAATAAACCCAGATCTGTGACTCTGGTGAATGTTTGATTTGTTCCGCATTCTGCCCATCATCAATTCTTTTTGCATTTGTCACCCTAAATCGGAAGGATGTGCCCAGATGTGGACCTGTGCTCGCATGCCACCATATTCAAGCTAGCATGGCTGATGAGGGATGATTTCCCGAAATCAGTCCCATGATGCTTGTTTCTGGTCAAGGGAGGACCTGGCTGGCAGTTTGGGCTGGACGGTTCCCATAGAGAACAGGGCAAGACTGAGTATAATATGGCTGGGTCCAAACTGAAATGGCATGGTGAGTAAAAAAAAAAAGAGGATTAAATTCAGGTCTGTGACTGGGGGTGAATGTTCAATTTGTTCTGCAATGTGTCCTTCATCTGTTCTTTTTGCATTTGTCACCCGAAGTGGGAAGGGTACGCCCAGACGTGGGTCCTGAGCTCGCCCAGTTTATAGATAAGGATAATGTGCCTGTCCTCCAGTGTAGCCAAGTCCCCAAGGGGTCTGTACACGGGGATATGTCTCCACCTCCTATTCATCCACAGCGGTAGGTATCTAAGGGACATAAGAGTGAGTAGGCTGTCACAATTTGAACACTGGAACCACAACTTCAGTATACATATTGCATTTATCTTATGGGACAGTGGGAATGGCAAGGTATGTACTGATCTAGTCTGTGATGCAGTTAGGGTCCATATGACCGTTGCCCTCCATGAAATGACAACTGCCTCTCCTGTATGTGGGGACAGGTGGAAGTGAGGTAATTCTGCCGACTTTGGGTGTCGTGAAGAAAGGCGGTCTTGCAACGCCGTGCAATTCCTCATTGGATAATATGGGGCTCTATGGAGTACAGTGGTCAATGGGGATCTGCGCCAACGGTGACGGTATACTCTGCCACTGCTATGTATCCTGGGTCAGTGCTGTCGGTGGGTGTGGGTGGGTGTGTGTGCTGTGTGTATGAGTGTCAGGTGTGTGTTTTAGTAGTAGCCAATGTAGTGTTATTTTGAATGTGGGTGTCCATCCTGAGTGTGGCGGTGTGTACCACCAATGGTTTGCTGCTGTTGAATGTCCGCAGTGGTGATTCGTGGGTAATAAGGTGGTGTTCATTGTTTTGTTGTTGTAACGGTATGGGTACTGGTACCGCCACTTTAGCACTGACCTTTGGGCTGGCGGATTTGTGTATGTGGCTGTATTCTGTCGGATTGATTTATGTGTGTCATAATATGTGGAACGGATATTCGCTATTGCAGCTGTATTTTGGCGGCCGTCACTGTGGCGGTAAGCAGGATTTACCGCTAATGTCATAATGAAGGCCAATGTGTCTTTTTATGGTGGTTTTCCATCTTGAATAAAATAGCAGGAACCAGCCACAGAAGTATTCAGTTACTCAGTATTACCCTAGCAAGACTCTAACCAAACACATGTAACTTAATGAACTCCACTTGAATACTTGCTTGCCTGTACCTCCATTGCATACCTTTGAAAAGAAAGTGTGTGGATGTGCTGTAACCAATATTCTGAATTGGTATGTGCACACACAAGGCAGTGATCTGTTCTACATTCACCAACACAGGCAGCAGAAGAACATCAATATTCAAAACATTTCAAAGACAAAAACATTTACCAATCAATCAAAAAAGACTTCTGAATCTGCATTCAAATCTTAACCACTATCAACTTGGTAAAATGTTTTATAATTTCTCTAGTGGTATTGGGATCCAATCACATGCTCTCAGAAGTCCACAGTTGTATGGTGCATCTACCTAAGCTCTTGCAGCCCAGAAATGAGAGATCCAAGGAGACATCACCTATAGTTCAAGCCAAGCAGGGACCTCAAATCCTTTATTTTCACTTGTTCTAGTCACTATCAGAGACAGGAACAGCACAGAGGATGAATGGTGGGATTCCAGCCCTTTTATTACTAGCAGATGGGTAGACGGGGACTACATTTCAGGATACATTTCCTGTAGTTGTAATCTCAAGGAGTTGTGTTATACTTTAAAAGTAATGACTGGTATAAGGACAAGTAGGACAACAATAATTAAATGTACCTGTAAATAATAGTAACACTCGTGACTTGCATAATATTTGAATCTCCTGAGCAACTCCTAACATATCCAAGGCACTGCAAAATGTGATAATTGCCTTCAAAATGTCCCCACATATTTATTTTGAGTACACATTTTGTCAAAGTAACATTAGATGCTGCCTTAAGCTAATTCCATTCCCACATCACAAACATTTTTCCTAATGTGCACACTTCATTTCATGAAGGATTTCCAAGTCAAAGGTAACATCTATTAAATGCTATGTAGGTTAGACCCATTAAGAACTGAATGTGTCAGCCAACAAATATCTTTCCACTGAAATTCAAGTAACAGATTGTTATCTTCTTCTCACTCGTTTTATGACATAGTCCAGTGGTTACCAACCTGTAGTCCGGGGTCCCCTTGGGTCCGCCAAGACTCCTCAAGGGGTTGGTGGCTGCTTAGAAAATTAACTAATATTAACAAATTAATAAAGTGTATGTAAATAAAGAGGCTAAATGACTGTTGCAAATTTTAAAATATACTGTAAACATCAAGGAATTTTAAATTAGTGGCAAAAAATTAAATTAGTATCCTCAGATTGATTTGTGGGAGCATTGCAGGTATATCAAACAGAATATGGAATGAAGGATGTGTGGCATTAATTGAATTTAGAAAAGATCCAACTTTCCTATTAAAATATATGTTTTTTTAATTTTTGTTTGCAAAATAAATAAACTGTTTTATCATTTGTGTATGTGTTTGTTGGAATGATTGTTTTCGTATTTTTCTGTATTTTTTTTTCAAGTCATCGACAATGTTTCAGCCTTTATCCCAGGCTTCCAGTAAAGACTCAGTGGGGGAATCCCTGGATTCCATTAATGAATCAGTGGGGGTCCCCGGGTTCTAGTAATGATTCAGTGAGGGTTTATGGGTACCAGTAATGGTAAAGTGGGGGTCCACAGAAGTCAAAGGGTTGGGAACCACTGATGTAGGCAATTTTGTGTATAATGTGTTGCACACACTCTTGATGTAATACATGACAGGGAATAAGACAATTTAAAATCTTATACTTTATTTTCTTATGACACTCTTGGTATTAGAAAACCTGCAATAAAATGACACCACACCTAATCATTTGTAATAAATTAACACAGGTGACTAGTTACATGACTTTTTTTCAAGGATAATTATGTAGTGGGGGTTATGATATGAGGCAGCCCAAACACTGAGTTTTTCTCTGTAGTTTTTTAAATAATTTCTTTTTTGATTATATACAGACAGTGCTCCGAGGTTTATGCTCCTACATCACTATTATCTCGACTTGAGGCTGTATTAGACAGTGGCTCTCCCATGGATTTTGGATAGCTACTAAAAATTGTAGACAGGGATTTGAGACAGAAAATAAGTTGTCTTCATTGTCTTCAAGGCAGGCGATAAAAGAATGAAATGTTTTTAGCTCTCCTAATTTTTACAACATTATATGTGTGCTGTACAGTACAGCGCATCCAATGTGAACATTCCTACCACATTAATTTGCTAGACCTAGCAGCGTACTTTGATAGGGTAAACCATTTGATCATTCTCACCAGGATTTCCAAACTTAGGGCCCCATTTACAAGAATTTGCGCTGCCCTATGACCACCTAACAGCCCCTTGGCTGTGCTATATTTACAAAACAGAGCACCATGGCACACATTTTCACAGATTTGTCAGAAATTCTGACACATCGGTAGTGCTAAACTCACATATTGCTGCACTAGCATGAAAATAATTACACTACTCCAGCAATGCCGAGAGGACCCCATTGAGAAAAGCCCTGCATCAGTTTTACACCTGCTCCGAGCAGGCGGCAAAATTCTGACACAGTGAAGTCACAGAATGACACAGTGAAATGTTGTGAATTTCACTGTATCAGCTCTGCATGACCTTTCCCTTGGAAACACCTACTTTGCATACATTATTCCTGGCGTACGTATAATGTGATGCAAGGCTTTACACACTGGTACATTTGGCTAATGCATCAGTTTGTAAATGTGAGGCAGTGTAGAGCACTGCCTCCACCACTGCTGCGTCAATAAAATAATGACGCAACAGTGGTGCAATGGCCTTGTAAAAGAGGACCTTAGTGTTCAGAGCTTGAACTTGGGTTGGCTTTAGGACTTTTTAACGAGCGGATCCTTTCCACTCAGGCTAGCTGTGCCTCTGAGACAGTGTTCATGCAGCATTCCCACAATGCACTATTCATATGCTGCACTTTGTAAATTGTGTAATCCCTTTGGTCCACCTGATTGAATCTTTTGGACAAAAATGTAATCTATCTCTAAGCTGATGACACCTAAATAATCACTCATTTTAGAAATGGTGATACCAATGATTCCTCAAACCTGTCTAGCCAGTGTTCATTAACTGGACAAATTCCAACTATCTCAATGGCTCTAAAAGAGAGATGTTTGGTGCCCCAAAACCAGCAGTGCTGGTGCTGCCAGTTTTTTGCCTCCCAATCTGAACTCTATGTTCTTGCTTGTTTCGGAAGACAAGATCTAAGTTTAAAAATCAGCACTTTGTTAACCTTATCTGAAAAGTAGCAACAGTGGTTAAATCCTCTTTGTTTCAGCTGTGCTGCCCTTGAAGAATTATCACTTTGTTTACTCCTGCTCAGAAAATTATAATTTTGAACGCTTACTTCTCATCCTATCTAGATTCTTGTGACATCATCTACTTGAATAATCAGGACTGCTTATTAAGAAATTACAGCCGATCCAAAATTTTGCAGCCAAGCTTGCTAGCAGTACCCATAGTTGCCAGTGCAAGAGAAAATCATGTTTTAATCCTTTTGTTTGGTTCATAAGGTGGTGTACTCAACCGATAGCTATCTCCTTAAGTTGTGTTTCAGACATTATCTTTCCATTCGTACTTTGCAATCACGTCTCTTTATAAGTTAATGGACTCTATACTTCATTTCAAGACAGTTGGAAGTCACCCAGAGTTTGAGCCACCTTCCTGATTCTCTCAAGGGCAAATCAGATCTACAAAGATTCATGGAGCAGTCTAAAGACTTGGCTTTTTCCTTGAATCTAACAATGGTTACTGGTAAATAGCACATGAGTCTATGTATGTCCTATTTTTAGCAGCAAGGAACACCCCAGAGTAGGGGTAGGTTACATTCTACAAAACCAAAACATGAACATAAATATACTAGTTTTGAGTGGAAAAAATTATGTGGATATAACCCCAGATAACTATTTAGGAACTCTTCTTTTGAGGAATAAATGTGTGCAACCTCGCTGTCAGGTTACATAGCTATTCCCTTTTGTAAGAGATCAGCATGGCATTTCAAATATAATTAGCTGACTAATTTGGAATGAAATTTGACTTTAGCAACTTCTTTCCCCTCATTATTTTTGACAAAACAAGTCTGTTTCATATATGTCAAAGAAATTGATGTCAGATCTGAGATTTGGCCAAAATACTTAAAATCTGCAATCTACTTGAGGGTTTAAATTTTCTCCCTGTTTTTCCAGATCTTCCATATTGAACAACGTAAGGAGTAGGGGTTTTCTGTAGCTTCCTATTAGGATAGTGTGACCATCCTTTAAGTTTCCTCATCCCGGTTCTAGTAGCAAGAAGTCATGACAATCTTTACACTTCTGATGATACAGTGCTGGTTGACAGTATTTAGCACATGCTTCGACCTTTATAGTGCAAATTCAGACACACAAATGATTTAGTGTCTGGCCTTTGAAATTGATGTTGAGGGTGTCAGTTTCTTTGCATGGCTCTCTCCTCTGCACTGCCCTTTGCCAAAGGGACAGACTGCTACAGCTGGAGTGGCTCCAATTTCAAGTGACCCTCAACACAGCAGAAGGGAGTAACCAGAGATCACACCTGGCTGTCAGGCTCCACTGAAATATGTCCCATAAAGTTTTAATGGAATACATATCCTCTCTACAGGTTTCCCTGGCAATTCCAGCCATACCTGTCCCATCATCGCCCTGACAATGAACTCACATCTCACTGACCAGTAAGTCTTCCTGTAATCAGAAAACCCCTTGATGTGCACAGAGGATGCTCTGCTTTTCTCCCTTCACTGTGTGTGTGTACCCACACCCCTCAGGAATGCTAGCAATACACATCTCCTATCTGCCAGTTGCAGTTCTCATCTCTCCAGTCTCTGCAGGCCCTGTGATTTCAAAATAAAACCCAAAGGTCTCAATTTTGTGTCTCATCTACAGTCACACTCATGCAACGCAGGAAGAACACAAGTATCACATACTCTCCGTCATTACAGAACAACCTATACAGGCCAACAGTACACAGTCGAGGAATTTCTCACAACTGCCCATTCCTGTGACACAAGTGAAAAGGCCTATTCAAAGAACCCTTGCATATGGGTGCAAGGGTGTCTGTATCGCAGAAATGATTGTTTTAGTGCAGGAAGGGACACCTTCATGCATAAAAACTATTCTGAGAGGCACATTTGTCTTTCTATGTGTGCTGCAGAATGCAGCACATATAGAAAATGGAAATATGAGGAGAAACAAAGGTATTTTGCCTCACTGCACCTCCCTTGCAACTCGGCTGGGGAGGCATAGGCTTTTGATGCATTACCAGCTTTACAAAATCTCATAAATCTGGGAATGTGTTAAATGCCATTAGTGTTATGTGGAAACACCCACTGTAATGCCCATAGCATGCCTCCCTGTCACAGGGTGAGGTAACGGAGCAACTTGTGCTGTGTTGCCTCAGTCCATACCTACAAGCTAATGAAAAGCCATGCAGAGTGGCTTTACAGGGCCTTGTAAATATGGCCCTGCAGTGTGAGCTGCTGGACGATCATTAAAAGTGAAGTTCCGGCGGTGCAGAGGGGCTTGTAAATAGGTTCCTTAGGCCCAGATTAATGAGGGCCCAGCACCATTCCCACGCCACATTAACGTAATTGTTTTTATGCTAATCTGGCGTTAGAAGGCCAAAACCACAGAGCCGTATTTATATAGTGGTGCAATGCTTGCATTGCGACACTTTGTAATGCCTTGCACCACATTATACCTGTGCCAGGCATAATATATGCAAGGAGGGCGTTCTGGTGCTAGATGGGCTAAAAATATGGCGCAAACAAATCTAAGAGATTTCTTTGCAACATTTTTATCAGCAGTTTTACTGTCTGCTCTGAGCAGGAGTTTAAAAAGTGGCTCCCATTGTTTTTAGTGGGCCTTTGCAGGATTAGCATCAACTTTTTTACTCATTCTAGTAAAGGCATATAGGTCTGTCAAGAATCTCTTTGTGAATTCCTTGCTGGTATCAAAAAGGCAAATTTAGTAACAAAGTTGTGTTTAAGGCCAAGTTTACCACTGTAAATGAGACCCATTTAGCCCTGTGAAGTTAATTTAATTATCTACATAATCTTGCCTACTGATGTCTCAGTTACTAATTGTTTTCTAGGACCTTTGAATCTAGAAGGAAAGCTTTATTCTGTTTAAGTAGAAATTGGGCCCATATTTATACTTGGTTTGCAGTAAATTGGCGTAATTTTTTTTTAATGCTAATTCAGCACAAACCTCACTCCGTATTTATACTTTGGCGCTAGACACATTTAGCCCAAAGGTAAGGAGTTAACGTTGTTTTCTGGGCGTGAAAACCTACCTTGCATCAATGACATGCAAGGGAGACATTCCCGTCCAGAAAAGAACAAGATGGCCTTAGTACAATATTTATCCCCCAGTGCTAAAATCCAGTACAGCAGGATGGGGGCCTTAAATAATGGCGCTAAGTTTGCTTAGCCCCAATATATAACGCCTTGGTGTGGGTAGGCATTAGGGGACCTGTAGGCATATTTCCATGGCCCCATGGACACCCCCACCCACCCCCACGCACACCAGAAGGACACCGCAGGATGTATTTTCTTCACGCTTGGGGACCCTGACTTAGGGCCCCCTGCATTGCGCTGGCCCCAATGGCCATGCCCAGGGGACATTTGTCCCCTGGGCACGGCCATTGAGGTGGTGGGCATGGCTCCTGTCTTTACTAGCCGGCGCTATACTTTTTCATGCAAAACTGCGCTAATGCAGTTTTGCATGAAAAAGTAAAACTATGGGCCTTAGTTTGTAATATTTTCTAAACATTCGTGTCGATATGGCATAACTGTTATGTTAATTTAGAAAAACTACAAACTGGTCCAGTTGTAAAAAAGAACATGGTGATATATTTTATCTGGAATACATGTGAAATACCCAAACTGTTTGAAGGGTGCAAACTGAATGCTAAAGAAAATAAAAAGACAATAGCGCCCAACCAGCATAAACAACATATAAATATCAACCTTGTTTCCAAAGTCATTGTGAAGTTTTTCTGATGTTGTATATTCAACCTGCTAGCATGTTAGTTAACCAATGTCTTTAAAATAATATCAGCACACATCATATTTGTGATATACTGAGATTTCTTTGAAAGATTCGTCGAGATTTTATTTTTCTGTGTATCTCCAAGTCCCAACAAAATACGTACTTCTCCAAAATGTTTGAAAGTCTCTCCAGTTTTATTATTCAAAGGAAAAAGTTCCCTTGCTTACTTGCTTGTTTAGTTAGAGTCTAACTAATGTTGTGTTGTGTCTGTGCTGTTGGGGCGAATCTGGTGGCATTTGATCTTGGACTGGCATCCACTGGAAAGGGTAATTCCTTTCAGTCATACTTATGGATTGGGTCCTCAAGCCTGGGGCCACCAGAGGGGATAACACCACACTTCCAGCCCCCACCCTGGAAGTGTTTGTTGGTGGATATGCCTGGATATCGCAGGGGTCTGCATGGGGTTGACCTTCGCCTCCTAGGGAGTGACGAGCTTGATTCCCGGGCTGCTGAACTCCTTCCCCAGCTCAAAGCGGGCCACTGTGCCACTGCTGCTTAATAGTGTTAATTCTCCCGCTTCTCTTCGCAGTGGGTGAATGGAGAGTTTGAGGCAAGAGAACAATACTTGGAATTCATATGGGGTCATAAATAAGGCGGCTGGAAGTGCGCACCTTGAAAAGATGAAAATGTGTCCTGCAGGAAGGAATAAAAACAAAATTAAAAAGATGGCCATTTTCGGAGGGCAAAGACTCAGTGGGGGACATTTGTTATTGGTCATGTCACCTGTTTTTACCCTATTGATCTTTTGATTCTTGAAACCGTTCCTAACTACTTGTACATTTCCAGAACTGCTCTTTTGTGCTTTATGCAGTATGCAACGTTCTATTAGTAAATAACTCATATGCCTATTGAGTCTTTATCTCGCGCTATGTAACCATGCAACAAAAAATAAAAATAAAAATAGTTCCCCACCTTTGTTTTTTTAGACGATGCTATCTACAGGTTCCGAGGATAAAGCTTGAGACGAATTAGAACGTCATGTTATTTCTCAGAGTGGAGTATTCAAGTAAAACGGTTCTTCCATTTATAACAAAAATATTGTCTTCAATCTTCCGCACTCACTGAGAGCTGCTGTCTCACCGAGAAAATACCAGTCTCATTACTTTTTGGTAATGGTATTTCGAGCAGCCAAATCGCAACAGAGAGCAAGAATGAAAACCGTGAAATGTTTTAGTTTCTGATATTGGACGTAGTTCGATCTACAGGTTGTACCTCCTACTGCGTTTAGTAGACCACATGTATTAAAGCAACTGGTTAAGACAAATCAATAGATGTGTATTTTGTTGTAAAATGTCTGTGCTTTATAAACAATTCTCATTATGTGACTCTTCACAAAGCAGGTGACTTTATTGAATGTTTACTGAGACAACTGATCTCTGAGGCTGACCTTCAAGTTTTATTTTCCCAAAATAGTTTTTATACACATTTTAATATGCAGTTTGTCGTTCTACATAGATCCCTGAATCAATACATCCTATAATAATTTTGGAGAAGTAAAAACACATGTCTACATTTACTTGCTCCCACAAACAAAGTGTCAGTGTATGATTTAGGCCTATATACATAATTTCCCTTGCGTTTTAATTGCACTATAAGCATAATCATTCCTTTTACTCATTTTCTCTAAGCCTTTGTCTAACTTCTCCATCAATGCCTTTCTCCTATCATCTGTGAGATCTTAGAAGCTTTTCTCTAGAGGTGTAAGCAAGCATGTTACATTATTCCTGTGAGCATAAACTGTGCCAAACATCAATGTAGGTTCAAATAAACCACTAACTAATACTATGTCATTATCCTTAGTGACTCTACTCAGATACCTAATTATAGGGGGAAACAAAAAAAAGAACATAATGATTCGAGTAAAAGTACTGGATGTACTCCTGGTTGTAAAATCTTGTTAGGTGCAGACTTCAACTTATTCCATGTGTAAAAAAGCAGAATATGGTACGTAACTCCTTCCTCAACAGATGAAGGAATCTGCAAACACACATAACAATTCCTCGCATCCAATGTCTCAACATACTCTCTCAACAAGCAATAGAAGATATTAGAAGAAAGTTCTCCCTGCACATCAGTATCCTCATGCAAATACTTCTCATCTAACCTGAACTTCTCTATTGCCGTTAGTACAGTAGTTGTCTCAAAAGCAGAAGTATGGTTGGCTTCACTCTTATCAAGAACAGACATACCCACTATGAATACCACAAACAATATCCCACAAACAATTGCCAAACCAATACTTACAGTGCCTAGTATTCCTACCCTGCTGGCTAATGTTACTCATGATCTGTAAAGAATCAGAAAGCAGAAGAAAATTTTGAAAAACTGCAGCAAAAACAAACAACTCTTCTTTCAGCAGTTATTTACAACTTTCAGTCTCACTTCCAGGATTCCTTGTCAAAATTGGTAAGCAGCTTGTCAAAATCGGGTTTCAAAAGTCAATCAGGTTATCAATGACTCTTCCAGGCACTTTCAACAGTTTCTTTCTCAAAAATGTTCTTTTAGATTGTTTCAACAGTTCAGTTTATCAGCTTCCTTCAAGTATCAAAATCCTGACCCGGAATGTCTCTATCAAAACAAAAAGACAAAAATTCTTCCTGCCATTCACTTGTAGTTGCATACGCCTGTTCAGGACCTGTGTATTTTTGACTTGCTGTTCTCTTTCTTTTCAACTTTCAATCACCATTCAGTTCTTCACTTAGGTCTTTCCTCCTTGTTGCATTTATTTCTTCCTCAATTGTTGTCTTAACAACCACTTCCCTCATTTTGCCTGCAACTCCGGCCACTTATCTCCTTACAGTGATCCTTTTGTCAGTGTACTCTTCAGAGTTGAACTTGAAACTTCCCTTGTTCTGCGGTGTTTTCCCTTGACGGACCTGCAACAGGTTCAGGAGGAGTCAGATCACAGTGATTTTGATCCACCTCAACTCCTTTCCCCTCTGGGTCTGACAATTGCTCTGTTTGTCTCTCAAGATTGTCTGCTTCTGGGAAAGTTCTCCTCTGACTAGGCTCTCCTGCTGCCTCAATTGAAATAGGCTCCCCATCACCCTCCTGGAAGTCTTCTCCTTCGTCTCTCACAGGAGTGACTGTACCGTCCTCAACAGGATCAGTTCCGGTCTCAGTTCATCTTTGTTCTCATTCCAGCCCTGAGATTTGTTTTGCTGTTGTTGGTACTCTCTACAACTCTTCTTCCTCATGATCCAGTGGACATGCCACTTTCTTCGTGTGACTGGCATGGATTCAATTTGGAATTCCAGCACACTTAACAGCTGTGGTAGTTGTCAGAACTAGCTGGAATGGTCTTTTCCAACTAGACTCCAAACATGTTTTCCTCACATGTTTTCTGGACCACAACCCAGTCTCTGGGTTGTGCCCTGGGTCATGGATCAGTGGCAGTGTGGTAGTTTCCTCCTGCTGGGTGAAAGAGCGAACCACATGAGCCAGACCTTTGCAGTGGTCCAACACCATATCGACTGTAATGCTGACAAGTGCATTTACAGGCACCACTGGCAACTTCATGGCTCGGCCCATTAGGATCTCATGCGGCGACAATCCTGTTTTCCTGTTGGGTGTGTTTCTCATTGACATCAAACTAAAGGCAATGCATCAGGCCTTTTCAAATTCATGGATGCACACATCTTTGCAACTCTTGACTTCAAGGTACCATTCATTTGTTCCACTAGTCCTGATGCTTCAGGGTGATAACTACAATCCAACTTCTACACAATGTTCAAAGCTGCACACATTAATTTAATTACTTCATTGTTGAAGTGACTTCCCCTACCTGATTCTAAAGAGAGTGAAATGCGGTATCAGTTCACTAAGCAGCAGTTTTGCTACTGTGAGACTATCATTTCTTCGTGTAGTGTAAGCTTCAATCCAGTGAGTACAAATGCAAATAATCACCAACACACAGGCATCTCAATAAAATCCATATGCATTCTGCTGAAGGGACCTCCCTTTCCACGCATTCAATTGTTGGCAAATGACACAACAATGGAAAACTGCTTCAGCAGCCTGTCTAAACCTTGGGTTGAACCAATCATGTTTGAACAAACGAATCATGGCATCCCTCCCAACATGTGCTTGACCATGATAATACCTATCCATTTGAGACAACAGACTATTTGCAAAACCACTGGACCCTCTTCTAAAACCCACAATTTATCTTGTCTTTGTATACATTTCATCTTACTCCATGAATGTTTTTCCTCCCTGTCAGCATTATTCTGCAACATTTTCAATTCCTCCAAGGTGTCAATTACTTTCAATGCAAAACTTGGACAT
The DNA here is from genome assembly GCF_031143425.1 of Pleurodeles waltl. Lineage (NCBI taxonomy): Eukaryota > Metazoa > Chordata > Amphibia > Caudata > Salamandridae > Pleurodeles > Pleurodeles waltl. The sequence goes on from NC_090447.1 coordinate 291,685,784, forward strand.
CTTTCGTCTTCTGGGGTAACAGTTCCCACTTATCTTTGAACAATATACAGTTCAATGCGCAAAACCTTGTGACTTGATCCGCATATCCATTTCCCAATGATACAAAGTCCTGCCACTTCAGATGTGCACTGCATTTCACCACGGTAATCTTTTCAGGCATTTGAATAGCATGTAACAGTTCTTTAATCCTTTCACCATTTCTCACTGGTGAACCAGAAGAGGTCATGAAACCTCTCTGTGACCACAACTGGCCAAAATTATGGACTGTTCCAAATCGATACTGGCTATCCAAACAGATTGTAACTGCGTGTGTAGTCAGGCATACCCAAAGCTGAAGCCTTGCACAGACTCTCTCTCAATTCAGTAAACACTTTCATTCCAGACTGGTCTAACACTATAGGATCAATGACTTCCTTATGAGTCAGCTTCTGCAATGGTCTCAAAATGACTGAAAAATTTGGAATCCATTTGTGACAGTAGCCTACCATCCCTAAAATCATCCAGACATCTCTCTGTGTGGTCGGGGGATATATCTGCAATATGGCTGTAATCCTTTCCCTGGATATCTTGATCCTTTCTCAATTCTTTCCCAAATATTTCAGTAAGGAAATCGTATCATACTTGCACTCGTTTTTTCTTTTAGACGCAATCAGCAAGTCATCAATGTATTGCACCAAGGTCGATTGGAAAGGCAATTCCAATGATTCTAAATTTGTTTTCAAGATGTGATTGAATATGGAAGGTGACTCTGAAAACCCTTGGGTAATTCAGTACCAATGGTAAATTAGATCCAATAATTTGAAACAAAAGAGAAATTGCCTATCCTCATGAAGAGGCACAGAAAAGAAGGCTTGCGACAAATCAATGGCAGTGAACCACTCAACATCACATGGAATCTGAAAAATTATACTGCTGGATTTGGCACCTAGAGACAACATTTGACCGCAATCTCATTTATTTTTATCAAATCCCGGACAATTAGAACTTTCCCACAGGGCTTTTGCAAACCCATTATCAGTGAATTACATGGACTGCTCAATACTTCCTTCAAAACCCCTTGCTTTACAAAGTCTGCAATTATTTGGCGACCTTCAAAAGGACATCTTGAGGCATGTGGTACTGTGGAAGTTGAGGAAAAACTGCATTCGGCTTTACAGTAACTTTAACTGGCTCAACTCCCTCTATCAGACCTACTTCCTTTCCTGTCAAATCCCACAATTTTTCCTTAACCGTTCCCTGTAAATCAGGATGAACCTCTCTTACTGTGAACATCGGGAAAAATTCAGTCAGAGGGTACTCCTCATTTGCAGTTTCACCTTCTAACTCTGGGGCTTGGTCATCTTCATCATCACTATTCATCTGAATCTCCATTCCATTATTTGAACAAGTAATCAAAGATTTCGTTTTACACAGCAAGTCTTTTCCCTGACTTGAATTGCATACTACAAATTTGTAAACTCCCTGAAAGTTGTCAATTTTAACCTGATCTGTTTCTGTAATTGGGTTGGTTAAATACTGATTCACTACTCCTACAATCTGAACTGTTCTACCTGGAAGGGGCAAGTTTGGAACTTCAGCACTTCTCATTGTAGAACGTGTAACACCCATGTCAACCTAGAATGAAACTCTGTGACCCATAAGCTTTCCCTTAACATAGGGACCTCTCAGATCTACTTCTAAGGAGGTTGCAAGCACACATGGCTCCTCATCTGAACTGTGGCTCATCCAATCATTAATTATTCCATTCTCACTGTGTAACAGGAATTGGTGCACTGTGTTATTACTTTGGTTAAGCCTCTGACCAGTGACCTGTTGAGAAAGCCTCATCTGTTGATGTTCCATTGGGGCTTGAGGTATTTGAATTTGCTGCCTAGGCACCATGGGATTCTGCTGTTGCATTGGCTACAACTGTGTCATTTGTACACATGGTATTTGCACCTGCTGCAGGGGTTGAAAAGTCTGCACTGGATTCACAGTATTTTGAAAATTTGGATTAAGACCTCTCACTCTCGGCCCTCTCATGTTCTGGAACAAATTGATGTCATTACTTTGCTGAATGACACCTTCCTGTACCTTCATCGGACACTTACAGTTTCCAATGTCCAACTGCTCCGCAAACGTGGCATGGCAATCATTTTGTAATTCCCTGCACATCATTCTGAGCCCCTACGGTACTCAGGCCTGGACCACGGTTCACATTACCTCCGACCTCTACCTCTCATCTGGGACTGAAACATCATATTTCCCTGCTGTTGCTGCGGCAGTCGTTGCAAAAATGTCCTTGTATGCCTGTCTGGGCAGCTCTAATCCGCATCACCATTGCCTTCTCTTTCAACTTTTTCTGCTTCATTTCAATGTCATCAGTACAGTAGTTTGCATACTGCAACACCTCATATATGGACTTTGCTTGCCAGCAAATCAAATGACTCTTAATCATCTGGCTAATTTCAGGTTTCAACCCTTCCACAAATCTGAATACAAAATAAATCATGTCTTTTGCCTCAATTGTCTCTGTGCCACTGTAATGCTTGAACACTGGTAATAATCTCTCATAATACGCATGTATCAACTCCTTCGCTTCTTGAGTTGTCCTGTCAGTCCTCTGCCAATCAATATTCTTGGGTGAAACTCTCATTATCAAAAATTCAATCACCTTATAATAATATTTCATTAACTCAGGAGATGGTGAACCTGTATTCTTGTCTCTCGCTGGTTCGCTCGTTGCCCAACCAACACCCCTCTCACATTCTAACCACAGATCAGCTGGAATGACTATCTCTAGTAACATGTTCAAGTCCTTCCACAGTCACTTTGTAAGTTTCACAAACCTGTCTGTCTGCTGATACCACTCTAATAGCTTCTCTCTCAATTTTGGATAATCATTTGTAAATGATAGAATGTCACTTCTGCTCCAATGGACATGAATAAAATCACCCCCTGGAATCTCTCTCATTTGTAAAATCATAACTGGATCTGGTCAGCTCCACAGAATCCCTATTCCTTTTGTCTCTTTTCTTTACCCATCTGCCTTCCCACTTGTCTAATTCTCCCCAGGTCTGGGCACTTTGAAGCAATTCCTTAAGGTGTGCCTTCACTCCGGCAGATCTGATGTGTTCAAAATCTTTAGCTTCAAAATCTAATCTGTAACTCCTTTTCAAATGCTTTGCTTTCTCTATTTCCATGCCATACTTCTCTGCCAGGTCTGCTCGTTTCTGATGCTCATTGCTCACTTCCCTCGTAATCTTCACGCACAAATATCTCAACCCTGCCTCTGTGTAGGATTCTAACCTGTTCACACCCATAGTTCCCTGAATGAGTTCACCCACTTCCATGCTTAGCCTAGCATAATTCAAACACCCCTCTCCCTTTGGAGCACTCTGTGGGCTTTTCAGCTTGTCTAACCATTCAGTCAACTGCTGAGTTGTCAATCCTTGCAACAAAATGTTACCTGATTGGACTGGTGGCACCTGCTGTGCAACTGCATTTGGGGTCTGTGGTGTCAACAACTTCAAACTCTGGCAAATTTTTGACCCTATCATAGTATCCGGAAGGGCTACAATTTGACTAAGGTCTAACAATGATCTTGATCTTTCAAAAGTCTGTCCCACAGGAGAGATTACCCGAACATTTTCATTATGTCCTCCGGTCATTATATTCTGGGACATGGCACCATCCTCACTTACAATAGGTTTCTTCAGTGCAAATAAGGGTATGGCTGGACTACCCATTAACTTCCCACTTAAGGAGTCACCTGTGGTGCGATGGTTAAGGTTACTGATCCTCCCACTGAAAGTTAGAGGTTCTACTCAAAGTGTGTATGTAGTATTTTTCCTTCTTTAATGTATTTTAAACTTCAAAAGTTAAAGGTTCATACTGAAAGGTGATCTCACTCATTTTAAATGACTTTTCTTTTTAATTTCTCCTAAAATATCTCATTGTACACACATCACTCATCAACGTCTAAATCTCTCTCTCTCTTTCTCTGTATCTCTCTCTCTCTCTCTCTGAATCCCTCAATTAATCTCTCTATCTCTCTCGGTCTCAGGGTTGGGTGATCAAGGGGTTTGCAGCAGGGCTTGGTCACAGGTCAGGCCCAACGACCAACCCCAGCGTGCATGGCTAAAGCCTTTGTGCGGCTCAAGTGTGGATGGTTTTATGGGTTGGCCAAAGCCTGGCCGCAGGTCATGTGTGGAATTGTATGGATTAACATATAGTAATGAAAATTACTTCACTTTAAAAAAACTTAGAAATTCATTAAAGAAAACAAAGGTTACAGGGATGTTCTAATTAGGAAATATAATTTTAAAAACAGCTGAACTGAACTGCATCAAATTTAGCAAACATTTAGAAATGTATTCAGAAAGAGGACTTCTTATGACTTGGTGTAATTCCATTCAGCCACTTTATGAGAAATGTGTGTTCATGAAGGTGTTGATATGTAGGTACATATAGGTATAGGTAAACTGCTGGTGTCCAGATACGGTCTCACTGGCCTCCTTAAAGAGTAGTAGTCACTCCTGATTGTGTAGCAAAAACGTGAACAGTATGTTTTAGCAGAAATTCTGAAACATGACAATAGATCTGATTTAGGCAGGATACACTTGATTTTTTAAGTCAAAAATTACTTCATTGTAGCTATTTCCCTCTTAATGGTGCGCCTGTTTCAATATAAGTCAATAGGGTAAATACATTTCCTCAATCTTTTTTCAATAACCCCCACTTTTCAGTTAAAGCGTTAGTGAGTGCTAACAAATATTCATCATAATATAACTGTTTTGCAGGTGTTGTTCTATTCATTTTGGGAATTCTGGTGAGTTTTCAGGTGATTTTACCATGTGACAAATGCTAACCCCCCACTGGGATTTGACGAACCATGTATGCAGCAAATTCTCTCATGATTTTCTCATAGAGGTTATGTAAAGTGCTCCAGAAGGTAAAATGAGAGCACATTTTCTGTAATTCATACTATCTTCCTCTGTCCTGTCAGAATACATTCACATGTATTCTGAGTAAAACATGTAGTTCCAATAGCAGCAGCAACCTGTCAGTTGATTCCCAATTTTCTAATGCAGCTTCCTGCAGTGATCTAATGAACAACTAGAGCACTAAGATTATGTATTCATGACAAACATCATGCATTTTTTTATTCAAGATGCAAGCAAGGCACTCCTGGATGACACTTTGTTGAATTAGGAGCTGTTGAATTTCAAAATAATAGCATTTTGAGGTTTGCATGTGTGCATATAAATACATTTATATATATGTTGGTGTGCTATATATATATATATATATATTTATATATATATATATATACACAGTTGAGATGTCATCCGTGATGTAATATGTGAGGTTATAAGCAGCGTATGGCTCGCTTGCAAGTTGTAATTAGGTCATTGAATTTTTTGAACTATAAATGGAAAGCTTCATTTTTTGGGGTTTTAAACGTTAATTTTTAACATATTTCAACACTTAACTATGATTTTTTTTGTAGTGAATTCTTAGGGCTTTTTAAAATTAGCTAACATCTTATTACCATATCCAACTATACTGTCACACTAACCTTTTTTCAGAGTATTTGTAGGTTTTTTTTATATTATGGAAGTTCATATTATCATATGTAAATGGAAGGCCTGTTCAATCTTTGTTTTTTTCAGTGAAAGTCTTGCTTTTTTAAATATATTGAGCTAAAACCTGCACTACACACAGCCTTTGACTTTTTGCAACTGGGGATTGACAAAGGTCCATCCCCTGCTGGTGGCCAGCCCTCTGCAGCCTACCCTCTGCTGTCAGATTGCAGCCCCTCTGTTCTCCATCCTCGTGCTCCTTTCCCCACCTCCTGCCCTCTGTGGTTAGCTTGCTGCTTATTCCCTCCTCCTCCCTGCCCTCTGTTCTCTCATCTAACCTCTGTGGTACATTGTGCTATCCCTGTCAGCCTGTCCTCTGTGGTCCTCTTGCTACCTTTGCCCCTGCCCCTACCCTCTGCTCTCCATGTGCATGCTCCTGCTCCTCCCTCTTGCCCTGCATGTTGCATTGCGTTGACCCTGCACATGCAGGCCTGCTCACTGGGATCAGATTTGCAGCCACTATCCCCATCTGCTTGCCATTAGTTCACCACCTGTGTGTCCTCTGTAGACAGCTTACTCTCCTTGAGCATTCTTGGCAGCCCTACATGGTCATTTTGCTGCACTTGCTCCAACCCCCCTTGTTTGTGGGCTCCTGCCCTCCATAGTTCATTGTGCAGCCGCTTTCCATGCAGGCCTTTCCTCTGTGTTCACTATGCTGCCCCAGCCCCCTCCCCACTGCCGTCCATTGTCTGAGTCTATCCCTGACCCCTCATTTCAGCTCTTTGTAGTCTTTTGTGCTGCCACGGATTCTTCTGCTTCCCTCTTTCAGACAGCCATCAGCGGTCCTCTTGCTATCTGTGCCCCCACCCACTGCCCTTTTTTCTCCAAGTGCATGCTCATGTGCTTTCAACCTGCCCTACATGGTACATTGTGCTGACCCTGCCCATTCACACTGCTCACGGTGATCAGATTGCTGCCTCTACCACCATTTTGCTTCCCTTTTTTTCACCATCTATCCCATACCATCAGCCCACTGTGGACAGCTTAGTGCCCTTGCCCATGCTGGCCTCCCCCATCTGGTCAGCTTTCTGCCCTTGTTCCTGCCCAATCCTTGGTCCTCTCCACCCCTGCCTTCCTTTGTATGAATCCATGCCCCTTCCTCCTTTCTCAGCCCTGTAATATGATTTGCCACAGCTGCCCTCCCACATTCTCTTCATGGCTAGCTTGCTGGCCCTGCCCTTCATCAACCAGGGTTGCCCCACCCCTTCCCTCCTGCTCTGTGGGGTCTTTTGTGCTACCACTGCCTCTCCTGCTTGCCCTCCATGCTTAGCTTGCTGCTCCCACTCTCCTCCTCCCTGCCCAGTGTTGTCTGAGTCCAGGCCCCAGCACCTCTATCCTTTCCTGCATTGTATGATGGATTGTCACTGCTGCTTCCACTTGCACTCAGTGGTTAGATTGTTGTCCCTGCCCCTGCTTGCCTCCCCTTGCCCTTTGTTGTCCTGTGTGTGCCCCTGCCCCTCCCCCTGCGTCTCATTGTCCATGGAGCTGCCATTGGTCAGATTGCCTACCCTGGCAGGTCCCTTAGGCTGCCACTTCCTCTCCCAACTGCCCAGCATGGTCAGCTGACTTCCCCTGTCTCTGCCTCCTCCCTTACCTTGTATTGCCTAAGTCAATGATCTTATCTTATGTCTGACCTGCATGGTACGTTGGGCTTCCACTACCTATCCTGCCCAAAGTGTGTGCTCAGCTTGCTGCCTCTACTCCATTTGACCTGCATTCTGTTGTCTGTGTCTAGCCCCACCCCTCCCTTCTGCCCTCCATGGTCCATTGTGCATAACCCTATCCCCCTTTCTCTTGCCCACCATGGTCCATTGTGCTGTCACTAACTGTTTCATTTGCCATACATGGTCCAGTCAGCCTCTAATCCCCCTCTGCCTGCCCTGCATGAACAACTTACTGCTCCTGCCCTCAGTTGTCCCTGCCACTGCTATCCCCCTCCCTGTATGTCCCTGCCCCCACCTTTCTGTCCTGTGTACGTCGAAGATTTAAATATTTAAAAATAAAAAAGTGGGAGATTTTGAGAAAAAATAAGGGAATGTATATCTATTGAAGCGGACGCAATAGCAGGCAGGAGACAACTAAAATAAAGTCATTTTTTCCTTCAAAAATTGGGAGGCACACGTCTGAATCAGGTGTATTGGCATGGATGGCGGTGCTGCACTCTCCTTCCTGCTGTTGTGATCACTTGAATATTTGTGTTTGCTTGACACACGTCTATCATTGGGCTATATTGGGCTGTTGGGTTACATATGGGCCTTTTTTCTGCAAAAAGCCATATTGTTTGTTATCAAGATCCCTCGTGTCTTCGTTTACTGCAGTATCTTGTGTAGGAAATGCTTTCAGTTTTAAAACTTTGATTCCATCAAGATGATCTTCAGGTATGCCACACTTTGTCATAAAAACAGAATGTTAGCAATATAACTGCAGTTTGTCAGTGGGCAAATCAGTCTTCCAATAACCTTATCAAATGTGCACCGATGACTCTGACCAAGAGTGGTGTAGTTCCTATATGAACTTTACTTGTCCCCGATTGAACCTGTCTCTCTTTCTGATGAGCCTAAAGTACGAATCAGAAATGTAACATTCTCAATAAGAATGACAGGCAGGGGGCAACATTAGAGGAGTTTTTATCAAAGCAATCATAATACATCAAATATATCAAAAGAATAGTTAGCAATAAAGGGTACAAATCATATGTACAAAGAACAGAGAGCTCAATAAAGGTCAATGGAAAATACAGCATAGTTTGTGTTCAGCAGTTTGGGCCATTGTATGTCTAAAGACTCTATGGAAAAATTAATAGAGAAAATGCATTTTGTGAACCCCTTTTTTCTCAGCCCCCCCTTGACGGATCACCCCCAACCTATCAAAACAGCAGTTCAACTGACCAAAGTATATATTTTGAACATTTTATGAAGATTTATCAAGCAGTGCCAAAGTTATTGGGAATACAAAAATCCCTCCATCTCCGGAAATTAGTTCCTAACTATGTATATATGCATAAAGTCCTCTTGCATTCACCAGTAGGTTGTTATAGATAAGACCATGTTTCCATAGAAAAAGCATTTTTTAACTTGCGTACATCTTTGGTGTCATTTGACAAATCTTCATATTTTCCATAAAAAGTGTTCCTGAGAATCTTGTTTACATGGGAAGTTTTTGGGGTGATGCCAGTACCATTCATGCATTACCATGAAATTTGTTGTAATGGCATGCGTGGTAAAGACATATTTGTTGTAAAGACATGTGTGGTAAAGGCATGCATGGTAATGTTGAATGTAAAGGTAATTTACCGTTCACATAACCACTAATTTCTCTATCATTAAAGACAGGTTAGGCTTTAAATAAATTTACTTTGAAGGTCAAAACAAAGACATCTGCATATATATATCTATCTATCTATATATATATATATATATATATATATATATATATATATATATATATGTATAGAGAGAGAGAGAGAGAGAGAAAGAGAGAGACAGAGAGAGAGAGAGAGAGAGAGAGAGAGACATAGATAGATATATAATGCTATAATTAACAGTATTAAAAGTATAGGTATTTTGCCACCTATTAGTGTACTTTGTCATAAGGTGATATTTTGTAACATCAATCAAGTAGAGATGATCCTGCACTTCACTTCAAGGGAGTGTGGTAGCCCCCATCTCCATGCAATCAAGACATCTGAGGTATAACGTAATGATAACAAATGTGTCCTCCTTGGTTACCCAGGTCTGTGTGCATTCTTTTGTACCTTGTTTGGAATACAGTGGTGGACCACTGGAAGGGATTAAGGACCTGGGGAGAGAGAATTTAAGCAGACACATCTAAGAACAGCAATGAAGAATGGGTAAGTTTATGTCTATTGAACAGTTAGATTAGACAGCATGTTTCCTCTTTGCTATTTTGCAATGTGGACTTTAAGGGGTATTGTGGGTAAAATTGGCAGTGCTGAAATTCGCTAGGGTAACATGCATAATGTGCATGTTTTTGTTACTCAACTGGCAGTGCATTACATGTTAGAACAGGACCCACTAGCAGCACCCTGTTTCCCTGGCCAACCAACAAGTGAAAAGAGAACACTTCTTTCATTCATGTACTGAGTATATGGTAGGAGGTTTCTCCTCATTCTGCCTGGTTGGTATCAGTGTTTCTATGGTCACAATCACTCTGCATGGTCCACCACTGTATACAGGATGTAATTGGCAGAGTGTGAAGTTATGAGGGATATCAAACAAGTGTTTATTTCATTTGTCATTTATTAAAGGGTAATGCCATTCCCCTTGTTGTATAGGGATGATTAACTTTATATGGGGTTATCCAAGATGGTTGCTTTCCTTGTATTTGCTGCCTGAAGTTCCCAATTAAAGTTTCTGCGATATTTCATGCCTAGATCATTTATAAAGTCGATCAGTCTAAATAAAGATGCACTGCAATGCATTTGTCGCCCTGATTTTTCTTACTATTCATTGAACACTCAGATAGATTTTTTTATCTGATTTTTTTTCTTTTTCTGCAGCAGGATTCCTTTGCTCTTTCCCGACGTTGGGTTCAATGTGGTTTTGGTACATTTGTTTTCAACTTCTACCTCAAGTGCCAATAAGAATTCTAACCAAGACTTAAGGAGAAACATCAATTTTCATATGGATATTATTTTTAGTGTGGCACCTTCGCTACTGGGAGGAGTAATCCTTTCCTTGGGCAATTAAGATGGGAACAAAGGAGACCTTCATTACATACCTCGCAAAGTCAAAAGCTTCAATAATATCCAGCATTCCATTGTTGATAGCTTGCTCAGTGATGGAGTGTGGGTGGTGCCAATCTGGAATGGTTGCACTACCTTATTTGTGCATCCATTTGCTCCAATGATTCAGATGTACAAACTATTGCATAGAGGTGCCCTGCTACTCACTGCATGTCTTGATACTGGCGTGCCGATGTACCTGGTTGTTGTCACACCATAATGGCTGGTGCTACCAACAGGATTTGTTTTGTTGAAGGATAGAGCGGTGATGCCGTTGGTAACCTGGAATGATCTGGTGGAGAGGATGTGAAGTTATTTTGATGACATAGGCTCCTGTGGGGACAGTACTGTAGAAAGCTGGGTTCTGGTTACAGTACCCCAAACACACACTTTCTGTCTGGATTTTGATGCAACTTTGACTGAAGTGCACTGGGTTCCTGCTAACCAAGTCCACCATGCCGGTGTAATTTCCCCAAAATAAGATATCTAGTAACTTGAACCCCAATTGGCCAGGCCACACATCCTTTCCAACAGAATGACCTGCAAATCTGCTTTCCAAGGCAGGAGGGTCCAAAGAATCCCACCGCCTTTTTTATGCAAATCTGGCCTTACTCACAACTTTTTTTTACTACCCCTGCCCCAGTGCCCCTCTGGCACAGTAGAAAGGTGCACAAATTAGCTTTGCAAGTGGCGTGTTGCATTTCAAGACTGGAGACACCCCTACGGTGACCAGCCTGAAATGAACACAGCCTTAGAAATTTCACCATTTTGTATGTGGTGGAATTAGCAATTCTGGGAGAAGGTGATGCCCAATATTCAAAGGAAGTGGCCATTAAGGGGATGAAGTAACCCCAAGGGTCAGTAGACTGTTGGCTACTGCCCTTTGCTCCGCTTAATACTACCTAAATTAAGTATTTAGGGGAACCCCTGATACCAGGACTTTAGATTTTCACTGAAAAGAAGGAGTGGAGAAAGAAGCCTGCTGACCTGAGATCTGAGGAGCATGACTGAGGCTGCCAACTCTACCAGCCTGCCTGCTGCACCCAACCCTTGAGGAGCAACGGACCTGTCCTACTTCTTCAGCATCCAAAAAACTGTGAGAGCTACCAGAGCTTTGCAAATTGCCAGGAACAACTCCCTTGGAGCAGAGGAGCTGTTTTCTTTCATCTGCAGGCAACCCAAGTAAGAACTATGAGGACCAGGTGGGCCACTGGTATCAGCTTTGCACTCAGGCCCTCCAGAGATGCATCCCACTTTGAATTCACCCACTCTGGACTTCCTAACGGTGCTTGCAGCCTCTTTCTGCAGGCCGCCTCCAAGTGTGAGTAATCCCTGCACCTGAACCTTATGCAAAAAGACATCACTTCACTCGAGCCCCACAGCCCAAAGAGATGTGAGCCAATAGTGCCCCTATGTGCCTGAAGATCTCAAGTGTCGAGGCCCCCCTATGACTTTCCTCAGAATGGCTGTCTTTTTAGGGGACCGATCTCCTTTGAAGTAAATGGCACACCCGATGCCATACCACACCTCGGTAAATGGACGCGTCCCCTGAGGTGAACTATTGCCCATATTCACCTCAAGTCCTGTAAGCCATTGCTAGGTACCTGAATTCAGTGTCTGTTCCTTTCTCATCGGTTAATATTAGGGCACCCAAGGATAAAAACCATCTCTGCACTCGGGCACTGAAGTGCCTCCTGAAGTGACCTATTTGTGCTACCTTGGACCTTGCCCCATAAATACCTTAACTCCAGAAGATGGGTCCTATAAGTCACTGATAAGTATGTACAGTGCATGTTTTATTCTGTAGGATAACACTACCGCTCCAAAATTGCAATGCCAAGTTTTGAAAACTGTTAAAATTTCTAACTCAAAAAGTACTCTCCCAATTACAGTAATCTTGGTATCAAAGTTTATATAAAAAGTATATAGTTTATAAATTGGTGTCAGATTTCTTTATTAAGGGTGTGTCTCGCTTACTGCCTTTGTGTGTGCAATACATGCTTAGCAGTACCCTCTGATATGCCTCACTGCTCGCCCAGGCTACCACAAAAGAGAGCATTTGTGGTGTAATTTGTACCTCTGTAAGTTCTCTGTCATTTGCTTGGACTCTTTACAAAGTGGACCTTTTTTTGGTCCACTATATAAAAAGCCAGCTCCCTACAAGTACCTTCAACAATATCAGACTCACTGATAAAGGGAAGTGTTATCTCCCCAGCACGTCCCTCAGAAACACCAAAACATGTGAGGTTTTTGTTTGCATACTCTCTGTGAGAAATTAGGTTGTTGATTCACTTGTGTGGTTAAGCAACTGCCTCAATCTGTTGCAGGGTAAACTACAAAAAGTCCCTTAATTTACCTTTGCTTAACCCTGGGAAGCTTGGCACAAAAAAAGCAGTCAGGCTTAACTTAGATGCAATGAGTAAAGTATGTATGCTGCACACACAAAAAAGGTTTGAGAGAAGACCGCCTTAAGCCTGACTGGTCTAACACCCTTTCTCCTCCTCATGAGTTTATTAATCAATAACAGGATAAGGGGAGCAAACACAAATCATTATCGAAAAAAATGTCCAGCCTATGGCTGGCTTACTCTTAGGCCTGACCTACTTGTCATTGGACTCTGGGTTAATTAAACACGGATAGGGAATGGTGTTGTGCAGATATTCTCACTGGATTTTTGATTGTGTGCTTCAATATATTCTGAGATGCACATTATGGGAAGAATATGTGCAATATCAATATGCCTCATGCAATTTTCCAGTGTTAATGCAACACTTTGTATTGGGAACATTGTGCCTTTTGTTGATTTACAGTGCAGTCTATATTTAGTCTGTATTTTAATTTGGATTTTATTTTCATCCCGAGATACTTTATTTGTATTTGCACTTATGTGTGAATGTGTTCCTATTCTTAGGGAACTGGTTGATGACTTCTTTTCTTCTTTTATTTGCCCCTTTAGTTTTGCCAATTCTTTAATTCATTCATACTCATAGTGTGATGGCTTTCTGTGATATTGTATTGTGGTTTTTATCTCTAACCTGTGTATGATATGTGATTTTCTTCAAGGCTGAGTGGGATCAACTTTGAAACGTCTTAGCTTTTATTTTTACTTCAGTAGGTGTGGATGTTTCCTTTTCTGAATTTACTTTAACACAACCTTGCTTATACTTTTGTGGGTGGAGCAGTAAGTTAACAATGCATTCCTAATGCCCCATCTCCATGTTTCCCTTGCCAGGCCCCATTGGGGTCCAGTCTTCCATGTGTCATTAAGTAATAAGTATTAAACTGCATAAATGTTGGGCGAGCATCACAGACAATTAGGTTGGAGGGAATCAAGCTACTTCAGTGTCTATGTTACAGAATCATCATCATCAGCTTTATTCGATCAATGACCATAAAAGCACATAAAAACAAAGATAATAAGTAATACTTAAGTAAATAAATAAATACACATCTATAAATTGGTATAAAAACATTAAAACAATAACTTGAATTACACATAAGACTCTAAAACGTATCTATAAAAGAAATGAGGCCTTAAATTACTTTTTGAAGATGGCATCGTATGCGCCAAGCTGTTACTAAATGCTTGCTTACTAAAAGAATTACGTCGGCTGAATTATGGCTTTTTAGAACCCGTAGAAATAAAGAGCAGTTCTTAAATCCCATAGCCCTGCAAATATTGCGAATCCATTTAGATCGCGGAATCGCATAGGCTGGGCAGAAGAACAGGAAGTGCTCAATGGTTTCAAAAGTACTGCCACAGGCAGGGCATATATGGGGAAGATTAATCGACCCCCACCTACGGATCAATGACATCAAGAGCAAAGAGCCAAAACGAAACCTTGCATATAAGCTCTTGCCCTGCAAATCCGGTATAATATCCAGATAGGATTCAAACTTTGGGGACCATTTAATATCAATGAAGGAATTAATTAAGCGACCATGGGATTTGTGGGTTATGTAGTTATCCCTAACATAAGACCAATAGGTTAACTTTAAAACATTTTTATGCCGTCTCTCTAGTTTATGGGGATTTTCCCAATAATCACCCAGGCCCAATAGCCGAAGCCAATGGGCCACATGGCAAATCCAGGGAAGAGTGATAGCGTTTTGGCATTTTAATAGATTGAGTAATGAGGTCTTATATATATCTAGTTCGGGGATTATCCATAACCTGATCCAATAAAGGAGAGGTCTTAAAGTAGCTAGATCTGCTACTCGGCTTAACCCCAGATCTAGAAATAATGGAAGCAGGGGTGTGGTACGTGGACATGCAGTTAAAGCCCTTGCAAAATTGTTTTCCCCCACACTAATCTTGTTACAGTTAGCATAACCCCATACCTCCGCTCCGTACAGGGCTGCACCTTGAGCCTTAGCTGTATAAATTTTTATTGCTGGGGAAACAACTTTTTTAGAGATGTTTTGATAAAAACGCAATATGGATGAGGCTCTGTGTTGTAGGAGACCTGCACTTTTTGTAATCTGCTCTTCCCATGATAGTTTACTAGTTAGCCTGACCCCCAGGTAATCTATAGAGCTTACTTCCTTCAAGGGTGTTCCCTCAATATGAATGGAACATTTTTTCCTAGGTCCCTTGGATAACACCATCAGTTTTGTTTTGTTAATATTAACCTCCAACCCATGATCGCTACAAAATTGGTTAAACTGGTCAACGAGGATTTGCAACCCCATTGGTGTCTTAGAGATGAGAAGCGAATCATCGGCGAAGAGCAGGATGGGGATTTTTTGTGTGTTCAGGGAGGGGGCATCGTTCTGGCCTATGGACACAGCCTTTACTTCTTCATTGATAAATATGGTGAATAGTAGGGGGGCTAGCACACAACCTTGGCGAACTCCCCTTCTAATTGGGATCTGTTCTGTCAGTTCGCCTTGTTCATCCCACCTCACTTGGGCATAAGTGTTCTCATGTAATCGTTTTAACAGGAGTAGTAGGTCCTCTGGAACTCCCAATCTACCCAGCACTTCCCACAGTTTGGCTCTTGGGACCAAATCAAAAGCCGATCGCAGGTCTATAAATACTACATACAGGCACTGCTTGGCAACAAGAACATATTTCCAATACAATATGGCCAGTCGAAAGACCTGGTCTATCGTGCTAGTTTTAGCACGAAACCCTGCCTGTAATTGGGAAAGGATTTGGTACTCCTCAACCCAATTGGTTAGCCTCTGCAAAATTTGTTTAGCAAAGATCTTTTGTAAGTTGTCTATAAGGCTAATTGGCCTATAGTTAGCTGGAAGATTAGCATTTCCTTTTTTATATATGTTACAGAATGATGTGATGTGAATAGCAAAAATGCCTGAATGACAAACAGCTTCAAAATTGTGCTCAGGAATTTAATGAAATTAGCCAAAATCTAATTATTCTAACGTGCTGGATCATGTTCGGGATGGATAATTATTAGCTGATGACGATGTTATGTTGCATTTGTTTTATTGAAAAATAAGAAGCATATTTGTAAGCCAATGCGCCGTCAGTGTGTCACTTTTTGTGATCCACTGGTTACGCATAGTGCAGAATCATATCTACAAGGCCATGCAAAGCCACTTTGGGTGACTTTTTATGGCCTCTTAGAAATGGTGGAAGACAATGCAGCGCAAGTGCTGCATTGCCATACATTGCATCAGAGAAGCGTACCATGGGCACTGCGGTGGGTGTTCCCATACAACACCCATGGGCTTTGATGCATGCACAGATTTACAAGAATCTGTAAACCTTGGAATGCATCAAAACTGTATGCCTCCCTAGGGCAAACCCATCGAGGGGAAATCAATTATTTTCTCCTCGTTGTTTCCTCTTTCTATATGTGCTGCATTCTGCAGCACACATAGAAAGAGTAAAAAGTACCTCTGAATTGTTTTTGTGGAGGAAGGTGTCCCTTCCTGCAGAAAAACAATCCTGACAACAACACCAACATCTTTGCTCATGGTGGAAAGGTGCCTGTATTAATGATTTACCACAATTTGTGCACCAGTGCAAGGGAAAGGCAAAAATCCACCATATCTTGTAAATATGGGCATTTCTGCCCTTTCAAATTTTCTTAGATCAGTGCAGTAGAAAGGATTGGGTGCACTCCCCTAAGCCAATTCTTCGTAAATATGCACCCAGGTGTACTTCTTTCAGTGCTCTGATTGCTGCCGCCTCTACTTTATCTATGAAACAATAGCATACTCTCTTCCAGTGTGCTGTATTCATAAAATGGAAGAACTCTCTTTCAACTCAGAATGATACATAAGTACATACCCATCTGTTTGTTGGTATTCCTTTATGATCCATAGTATTTAGTTAGTGTATTGTTTCTCATAAGGAGGACAAGACAGTGAAAAAAAAGTGCTCCTGAGTTTATTTTTCAACATGAAAGTATATTAACATGATTCCATATTACAATAGCACCAATGAGTAGTCATATCCGCATTTTTTTTTTTGTACCGGAACTACACAACTCGGAGATTTAAAAGATTGATGAGATATTTTGTTTATAGTACTGATCGGTGAATAATCCTTAACCCCTTCTGTGCCCAGGACGTAATGGTTACGTCTTGAGGCACAGTGCTCATGTGCCCAGGACGTAGCCATTACGTCCTGGGCACAGAGCCCAGAGGGAGCGCTAGCGCTCCCTCTGTGGGGTTCCTCCCCATCCCCCCAAGGCAGGGATGGAAGGGGAAGCCCTTCCCCTTCCACCCCCGACCCCCCGTCCCCCCTGTGACATCAGCACACGATTGCGTGCTGACAATCACAGAGGCCTCCTCCCATCGCGCTGGAAACTCAGCTTCCAGCGCGATCATCACGTGGAGGAGGATCGAGAGGCTTCAAAGGGAAGGAAATGTATTTCCTTCCCTTTGAAGTCTCTCTGAGCATTTCAAAAGCCGAACTGTATAGCAATACTGCTTTTGAAATGCCCAGTAGACACCAGGGATTTCTTTAACAAAAGGAAATTGGCATGAGGGAGCGACCCCTTGGGCAAGTGTCGCTCCGGGGGGGGGGGCATTTATTTTTAAGGCTGGGGGCAGAAACCTCTAGGCACCAGGGATCTTTTTTTTTCTTTTTTTTTTTTTCAGAGGTGGGGAGTGACCCCTTAGGCAAGGGTTGATCCCCTAGGGGGCAAATTATAGTTAGGCCATTTCTGACCCCCTTGGGGGCGGATTGGCCTACTTTTATGAGGCCAATCTGCCCCCAAGGGGGGCAGAAACCACTAGACACCAGGGAGTTTTTTTTTTTTTCTCGTGAATTTCACACAAGGGGAGTGACCCCTTAGGCAAAAGTCACTCCCCTAGGGGAAAAATTATATGTAGGCCATTCCTGCCCCCCTTGGGGATAGATTGGTCTATTTTTATGAGGCCAATCGGCCCCCAATGGGGACAAAAACCACTAGAAACCAGGGACCTTTTTTTCTCGTGAATTTCACGCAAGGGGAGTGACCCCTTAGGCAAGGGTCGCTCCCCTGGGGGCAAATTTATTTTAGGCCATTTCTGCCCCCATTGGGGGCGGATCAGCCTATTTTAATTAGGCCGATCTGGCTCCAAAGGGGGCAGAACCTACTAGGCACCGGGGATTTTTTGTTGTCGTTGTTTTACAAATGGGGAGTGACCCCTTAGACAAGGGTCGCTCCCCTGGGGGGCAAATTTATTTTATGCTATTTCTGCCCCCATTGGGGGCAGGTCAGCCTATTTTAATTAGGCCGATCTGCCCCCAAGGGGGGCAGAAACCACTAAGCACCGGGGATTATTTTTTTGCACCAATATCACCCAAGGGGAGGGACCCCGTAGGCAAGGGTCGCTCCCCAGGGGTGTGGGGGGCAAATTTATTTTAGGCCATTTCTGCCCCCCTTGGGGGCAGATCGGCCGATTTTAGGTCAATCTGCCCCCAAGGGGGGGGGGCAGAAACAACTAGGAACTAGCAAGGGGAGCGACCCCGTAGGCAAGGGTCGCTCCCCAGTGGGGTTGGGGGGTGGGGAATGTATTTTAGGCCATTTCTGCCCCCTCCTGTGCCGAGCCTTTTTTTGGCTATTTGGGGCAGTTCGTGCTTAGGCCCTCATAACTTTTTGTTCACATAAGCTACCCATGCCAAATTTGAGTCCTTTTTTCCAACATCCTAGGGATTGTAGCGGTATCTAGACTTTGTGGGTTCCCCTGAAGGAGACCAAGAAATTAGCCAAAATATTTTTTTTTTAAATGGGAAAACAGGGCTGAAGAAGGCAGCTCGTGGTTTTTTCCCTGAAAATGGCATCAACAAAGGGTTTGCAGTGGCAATATCACCATCTTCCCAGCTTTCAGGAACAGGCAGACTTGAATTGTAAACCCCAATTTTTCAATACAATTTTGACATTTTACTTCGACATACCCCATTTTTACTATTTTGTTTGCTTTCAGCCTTCTTCCAGTTAGTGACCAAAATGGGTGAGAAACCAATGCTGGATTCCAGAAAGCTAAACATTTCTGAAAAGTAGACAAAATTAGAAATTCAGCAAGGGGTAATTTGTATACATCCTACAAGTGTTTCCTACAGAAAATAACAGGTGAAATAAAAAAAATATTGAAATTGAGGTGGAAATAACAGACATTTTTCTCCACGTTTTACTCTGTACCTTTTTCCTGCGATGTCAGATTTTTTAAAGCAATATACCGTTACGTCAGCTAAACTCTTCTGGTTGCGAGGATAAATAGGGCTTGTAGGTTCATCAATAACTCTAGGTACACAGAGCCAAAAAATGAGACGCACCTTGCTATGGGTTTTTATTCTATGCCGGGTATACAGCAATTCATTTGCTGAAATATAAAAAGTGAAAAATAGGTATCAAGAAAACCTTTGTATTTCCAAAATGGCCACAAGATAAGGTGTTGAGAAGCAGTGGTTATTTGCACATCTCTGAATTCCGGGGTGCCCATACTAGCATGTGAATTACAGGGCATTTCTCAAATAGACATTTTTTTTACGCACTGCCTTACATTTGGAAGGAAAAAATGTAGAGAAAGAAAAGGTGCAATAACACTTGTTTTGCTATTCTGTGTTCCCCCACGTCTCCCGATAAAAATGATACCTCCCTTGTGTCGGTAAGCCTAGCGCCCACGAAAGGAAATGGTTCAAAACACAACGTGGACACATCACATTTTTTTACAGAAAACAGAGGTGTTTTTTGTAAAGTGCCTACCTGTGGATTGTGGCCTCTAGCTCAGTCTGCACCTGAGGAAACCTAGCAAAGAAAAGTGCATTTTTTAAAACTAGACATCTAGGAGAATCCATGATGGGGTGACTTGTGGGTCTCTGACCAGGTTCTGTTACCCAGAATCCTTTGCAAACCTCAAAATTTGACCAAAAAAACACTTTTTCCTCTCATTTCGGTGACAGAAAGTTCTGGAATCTGAGAGGAGCCACAAATGTCCTTCCACCCAGCTTTCCCCCAAGTCTCCCGATAAAAATGGAACCGCACTTGTGTGGGTAGACCTAGCGCCCACGAAAGGAAATGGCCCAAAACACAACGTGGACACATCAAATTTTTCACAGAAAACAGAGGTGTTTTTTACAAAGTGCCTACCTGTGGATTTTGGCCTCTAGCTCAGCCGGCACCCCTGAGGAAACCTAGCAAACCAGCACAATTCTGAAAACTAGACACCTAGGGGAATCCAAGATGGGGTGACTTGTGGGGCTCTGACCAGGTTCTGTTACCCAGAATCCTTTGCAAACATCAAAATTTGACACAAAAAAAAACACGTTTTCCTCTCATTTCGGTGGCATAAAGTTCTGGAATCTGAGAGAAGCCACAAATTTCCTTCCACCCACCATTCCGCCAAGTCTCCCGATAAAAATGGTACATCACTTGTGTGGGTAGGCCTAGCGCTCAAGAAACGAAATGGCCCAAAACAAAACGTGGGCACATCACATTTTTTCACAGAAAACAGAGGTGTTTTTTACAAAGTGCCGACCTGTGAGTTTTGGCCTCAAGCTCAGCCGGCACCTGGGGAAACCTAGCAAACTAGTGCATTTTTGAAAACTAGACACCTAGGGGAATCCAAGATGGGGTGACTTGTGGGGCTCTGACCAGGTTCTGTTACCCAGTATCCTTTGCAAATCTCAAAATTTGACCAAAAAAATACTTTCTCATCTCATTTCTGTGACAGAAAGTTCTGGAATCTGAGAGGAGCCACAAATTTCCTTCCACCCAGCGTTCCCCCAAGTCACCCGATAAAAATGGTACCTCACTTGTGCGGGTAGGCCTAGTGCCCACGAAAGGAAATGACCCAAAACACAACGTGGACACATCACGTTTTTTGACAGAAAAGAGAGGTGTTTTTTCCAATGTGCCTACCTGTGCATTTTGGCCTCTAGCTCAGCCGGCACCCCAGAGGAAACCTAGCAAACCAGCGCATTTCTGAAAACTAGACACCTAGGGGAATCCAAGATGGGGTGAATTGTGGGGCTCTGACCAGGTTCTGTTACCCAGAATCCTTTGCAAACCTCAAAATTTGACCAAAAAAAACCACTTTTTCCTCTCATTTCAGTGGCAGAAAGTTCTGGAATCTGAGAGAAGCCACAACTTTCCTTCCACCCAGCGTTCCCCCAAGTCTCCCGATAAAAATGGTACATCACTTGTGTGGGTAGGCCTAGCGGCCACAAAATAAATTAGCCCACAACACACGTGGACACATCACATTTTTTCACAGAAAACCGAGGTGTTTTTTACAAAGTGCCTACATGTGAAATTTGGCATCTAGATCACCCGGCACCCGGGGAAACCTAGCAAACTAGCACATTTTTGAAAACTAGACACCTAGGGGAATCCAAGATGGGGTGACTTGGGCTCTGACCAGGTTCTGTTACCCAGAATCCTTTGCAAACCTCAACATTTGAACAAAAATCACTTTTTCCTCTCATTTCGGTGACAGAAAGTTTTGGAATCTGAGAGAAGCCACAAATTTCCTTCCACCCAGCGTTCCCCCAAGTCGCCCGATAAAAATGGTACATCACTTGTGTGGGTAGGCCTAGCGCCCACGAAAGGAAATGGCCCAAAAACACAACGTGGACACATCACATTTTTTCACAGAAAACAGAGGTGTTTTTTACAAAGTGCATACCTGTGAATTTTGGCCTCTAGCTCAGCCGGCACCTGGGAAACCTAGCAAACTAGCAAATTTTTCAAAACTAGACACCTACGGGAATCTAAGATGTGGTGACTTGTGGGGCTCTGACCAGGTTCTGTTACCCAGAATTCTTTGCAAACCTCAAAATTTGACCAAAAAAATACTTTTTCCTCTCATTTCGGTAAAAGAAGGTTCTGGAATCTGAGAGGAGCCACAAATTCCCTTCCACCCAGCGTTCCCCCAAGTCTCCCGATAAAAATGGTACCTCACTTGTGTGGGTAGGCCTAGTGCCCACGAAAGGAAATGGCCCAAAACACAACGTGGACACATCACGTTTTTTGACAGAAAACAGAGGTGTTTTTTACAAAGTGCCAACCTGTGGATTTTGGCCTCTAGCTCAGCCGGCACCCCAGAGGAAACCTAGCAAACCAGCGCATTTCTGAAAACTAGACACCTAGGGGAATCCAAGATGGGGTGACTTGTGCGGCTCTGACCAGGTTCTGTTACCCAGAATCCTTTGCAAACCTCAAAATTTGACCAAAAAAAACACTTTTTCCTCTCATTTCGGTGGCAGAAATTTCTGGAATCTGAGAGAAGCCACAAATTTCCTTCCACCCAGCGTTCCCCCAAGTCTCCCGATAAAAATGTCACGTCTCTTGTGTGGGTAGGCCTAGCGGCCACAAAAGAAAATAACCCACAACACAACGTGGACACATCACATTTCACACAAAAAACAAGGGGCCATATTTATACTTTTTGACGCAAAACTGCGCTAATGCAGTTTTGCGCCAAAAAAGTTTGCGCCGCCTAACGCCATTCTGAAGCGCCTTGCGGGCGCCGTGTTTATTGAATGGCGTTAGCCGACCGGCACTGCCAGGTGTGCGTGAAAAAAAACGACGTACACCAGGCAGCGCCGGCGTAGGGAAAAATGGCGTTTGGACGTCCCAAAATGGGGCAAGTCAGGCTGAGGCAAAAAAATCGTCTTAACCCGATTTGCGCCATTTTTTTTGGGCGCCCAGACGCCATTAACATGACTCCTGTCTTAGCAAAGACAGGAGTCATGCCCCCTTGCCAAATGGCCATGCCCAAGTGACTTATGTCCCCTGGCCATGGTCATTGGGAATAGTGGCATGTAGGGGGGCACAAATCAGGCCCCCCTATGCCACAAAAAAAATTTAAACAAATACTTACCACAACTTACCTTTTCTTCCCTGGGATGGGTCCCTCCATCCTTGGGTGTCCTCCTGGGGTGGGCAAGGGTGGCAGAGGGTGTCCCTGGGGGCAGGGGAGAGCACCTCTGGGCTCATTCTGAGCCTACAGGTCCCTTAACGCCTGCCCTGACCTAGGCGTTAAAAAGAGGCACAAATGCGGGTTTTTTTGCCCCGCCCACTCCCGGGCGTCATTTTTGCCCGGGAGTATAAATACCACGCACATGCCTGGGAGTCATTTTTTAAGACAGGAACGCCTACCTTGCATCTCATTAACGCAAGGAAGGTGTTCACGCCAAAAAATGATGCTAACTCCATGAACTTTGGCGCTAGACGCGTCTAACGCCAAAGTATAAATATGGAGTTAGTTTTGCGTCGAATTTGCGTCTAAAAAAACGACGCAAATTCGGCGCAAACAGAGTATAAATATGCCTCAAGATGTTTTTTACAAAGTGCCTACCTGTGGATTTTGGCCTAACGCTTAGCCGGCACCTGGGGAAACCTAGTAAACCAGCACATTTTTGAAAACTAGACACCTAGGGGAATCCAAGATGGGGTGACTTGTGGGGCTCTGTCCAGTTTCTGTTACCCAGAATCCTTTGCAAACCTCAGATTTGACCAAAAAAACACCTATTCCTCTCATTTTGGGGATGGAAAGTTCTGGAATCTGAGAGGAGCCTCAAATTTCCTTCCATCCAGCATTCCCTCAAGTCTCCCGGTAAAAATGATACCTCACTTTTGTGGGTAGGCCTAGAGCCCACGAAAGGAAAAGGCCAAAAACACAACGTGGACACATCACATTTTTTCACAGAAAACAGAGGTGTTTTTTTACAAAGTGCCTACCTGTGGAATTTGGCCTCTAACTCAGCCGGCAGCTGGGGAAACCTAGCAAACCAGCACATTGTTGAAAAGTAGACACCTATGGGAATCCAAGATGTGGTTTCTTGTGGGGCTCTGGCCAGGTTCTGTTACCCAGAATCCTTTGAAAACCTCAAAATTTGACCAAACAAAACGCTTTTTCCTCTCATTTCGGTGACAGAAAGTTCTTTAATCTGAGAGGAGCCACAAATTTCCTTGCACCCAGCGTTCCCCAAAGTCTCCTGATAAAAACGGTACCTCACTGGTGTGGGTAGGCCTAGTGTCTACGAAAGGAAATGGCCCACAACACAACGTGGACACATCACATATTTTCACTGAAAAAAAGGTGTTTTTTTACAAAGTGCCTACCTGTGGATTATGGCCTCTAACTCAGCCGGCACCTGGGGAAACCTAGCAAACCAGCACATTTGTGAAAACTAGACACCTAGGGGAATCCAAGATGGGTTGACTTGTGGGGCTCTGACCAGGTTCTGTTACCCAGAATCCTTTGCAAACATCAAAATTTGACCTACAAAAACACTTTTTCCTCTCATTTCGGAGACAGAAAGTTCTGGAATCTGAGAGGATCCACAAATTTCCTTCGACCCAGCGTTCCCCCCAGTCTCCCGATAAAAATGGTACCTCAATTGTGTGGGTAGGCCTAGTGCCCACGAAAGGAACTGGCCCAAAACACATTGTGTACACATCAAATTTTTTCACAGAAAACAGAAGTGTATTTTACAAAGTGTCTACCTGTGGATTTTGGCCTCTAGCTCAGCCGGCACCTGGGGAAACCAAGCAAACCAGCACATTTTTGAAAACTAGACTCCTAGGGGAATCCAAGATGGGGTGACTTGTGGTGCTCTGACCAGGTTCTGTTACCCAGAATCCTTTGAAAACCTCAAAATATGACAAAAAAACACTTTTTCCTCACATTTCAGTGACAGAAAGTTCTGGAATCTGAGAGGAGCCACAAATTCCCTTCCAACTAGCGTTCCCCCAAGTCTCCCGATAAAAATGGTACCTCACTTGTCTGGGTAGGCCTAGTGCCCACGAAAGGAAATGGCCCAAAACACAACTTGGACACATCACATTTTTCACAGAAAACAGAGGTGTTTTTTTACAAAGTGCCTACCTGTGGATTTTGGCCTCTAGCTCAGCCGGCACCTGGGGAAACCTAGCAAACCAGCACATTTTTTAAAACTAGACACCTAGGGGAATCCAAGATGGGGAGACTTGTGGGGCTCTGACCAGGTTCTGTTACCCAGAATCCTTTGGAAACCTCAACATTTGACCAAAAATCACTTTTTCCTCTCATTTCGGTGACAGAAAGTTTGGGAATCTGAGAGAAGCCACAAATTTCCTTCCACCCAGCGTTCCCCCAAGTCGCTCGATAAAAATGGTACATCACTTGTGTGGGTAGGCCTAGCGCCCACGAAAGGAAATGGCCCAAAACACAACGTGGATATATCACATTTTTTCACAGAAAACAGAGGTATTTTTTACAAAGTGCCTACCTGTGAATTTTGGCCTCTAGCTCAGCCGGCACCTGGGGAAACCTAGCAAACTAGCACATTTTTCAAAACTAGACACCTAGGGTAATCTAAGATGGGGTGACTTGTGGGGCTCTGACCAGGTTCTGTTACCCAGAATCCTTTGCAAACCTCAAAATTTGACCAAAAAAACACTTTTTCCTCTCATTTCGGTGACAGAAAGTTCCGGAATCTGAGAGGAGCCACATACTTCCTTCTACCCAGCGTTCCCCCAAGTCTCCTGATAAAAATGGTACCTCACTTGTGTGGGTAGGCCTAGTGCCGACGAAAGGAAATGACCCACAACACAATGTGGACACATCACATTTTTTCACAGAAAAAAGAGGTGTTTTTTACAAAGTGCCTACCTGTGGATTTTGGCCTAACGCTCAGCCGGCACCTGGGGAATCCTAGTAAACCAGCACATTTTTGAAAACTAGACACCTAGGGGAATCCAAGATGGGGTGAATTGTAGGGATCTGTCCAGGTTCTGTTACCCATAATCCTTTGCAAACCTCTGATTTGACCAAAAAAAACACTTTTTCCTCTCATTTCGGTGACAGAAAGTTCTGGAATCTAAGGGGAGCCACACATTTCCTTCCACCCAGCGTTCCCCCAAGTCTCCCGATAAAAATGGTACCTCACTTGTGTGGGTAGGCCTAGTGCCCACGAAAGGAAATGGCCCAAAACACAAAGTGGACACATCACATTTTTTCACAGAAAAAAGAGGTGTTTTTTACAAAGTGCCTACCTGTGGATTTTGGCCTAACGCTCAGCCGGCACCTGGGGAATCCTAGTAAACCAGCACATTTTTGAAAACTAGACACCTAGGGGAATCCAAGATGGGGTGAATTGTGGGGATCTGTCCAGGTTCTGTTACCCATAATCCTTTGCAAACCTCAGATTTGACCAAAAAAACACTTTTTCCTCTCATTTCGGTGACAGAAAGTTTTGGAATCTGAGAGGAGCCACAAATTTCCTCCCACCCAGCGTTCCCCCAAGTCGCCCGATAAAAATGGTACATCACTTGTGTGGGTAGGACGAGCGCCCACGAAAGGAAATGGCCCAAAACACAATGTGGACACATCACATTTTTTCACAGAAAAAAGAGGTGTTTTTTACAAAGTGCCTGCCTGTGGATTTTGGCCTCTAGTTCAGCCGGCACCTGAGGAAACATAGCAAACCAGCACATTTGTGAAAACTAGACACCTAGGGGAATCCAAGATGGGTTGACTTGTGGGGCTCTGACCAGGTTCTGTTACCCAGAATCCTTTTCAAACATCAAAATTTGACCAAAAAAAACACTTTTTCCTCTCATTTCGGTGACAGAAAGTTCTGGAATCTGAGAGGATCCACAGATTTCCTTCCACCTAGGGTTCCCCCAAGTCTCCCGATAAAAACTGGCACATCACTTGTGTGGGTAGGCCTAGTACCGACAAAAGGAAATGGCCCAAAACACAACGTGGACACATCAAATGTTTTCACAGAAAACAAAGGTGTTTTTTACAAAGTGGCTACCTGTGGATCTTGGCCTCCAGCTCAGCCGGCACATGGGGAAACCTCGCAAACCAGAACATTTTTTAAAACTAGACACCTAGGGGAATCCAAGATGGGGTGACTTGTGGGGCTCTGACCATGTTCTGTTACCCAGAATCCTTTGCAAACCTCAAAATTTGACCAAAAAAACACCTTTTCCTCTCTTTTCGGTGACAGAAAGTTGTGGAATCTGAGAGGCGCCTCAAATTTCCTTCCACTCAGCGTTCCCCCAAGTCGCCCGATAAAACTGGTCCCTCACTTGTATGGGTAGGTCTAGTGCCCACGAAAGGAATGGCCCAAAACACAACGTGGACACATCACATTTTTTCACAGAAAAAAGAGGTGTTTTTTACAAAGTGCCTACCTGTGGATTTTGGCCTCTAGCTCAGCCGGAACCTGGGGAAACCTAGCAAACCAGCACATTTGTGAAAACTAGACACCTAGGGGAATCCAAGATGGGTTGACTTGTGGGGCTCTGACCAGGTTCTGTTACCCAGAATCCTTTGCAAACATCAAAATTTGACCTACAAAAACACTTTTTCCTCTCATTTCGGAGACAGAAAGTTCTGGAATCTGAGAGGATCCACAAATTTCCTTCGACCCAGCGTTCCCCCCAGTCTCCCCATAAAAATGGTACCTCAATTGTGTGGGTAGGCCTAGTGCCCACGAAAGGAACTGGCCCAAAACACATTGTGTACACATCACATTTTTTCACAGAAAACAGAGGTGTATTTTACAAAGTGTCTACCTGTGGATTTTGGCCTCTAGCTCAGCCGGCACCTGGGGAAACCAAGCAAACCAGCACATTTTTGAAAACTAGACTCCTAGGGGAATCCAAGATGGGGTGACTTGTGGTGCTCTGACCAGGTTCTGTTACCCAGAATCCTTTGAAAACCTCAAAATATGACAAAAAAACACTTTTTCCTCTCATTTCAGTGACAGAAAGTTGTGGAATCTCAGAGGCGCCTCAAATTTCCTTCCACTCAGCGTTCCCCCAAGTCGCCCGATAAAACTGGTCCCTCACTTGTATGGGTAGGTCTAGTGCCCACGAAAGGAATGGCCCAAAACACAACGTGGACACATCACATTTTTTCACAGAAAAAAGAGGTGTTTTTTACAAAGTGCCTACCTGTGGATTTTGGCCTCTAGCTCAGCCGGCACCTGGGGAAACCAAGCAAACCAGCACATTTTTGAAAACTAGACTCCTAGGGGAATCCAAGATGGGGTGACTTGTGGGGCTCTGACCAGGTTCTGTTACCCAGAATCCTTTTCAAACATCAAAATTTGACCAAAAAAAACACTTTTTCCTCTCATTTCGGTGACAGAAAGTTCTGGAATCTGAGAGGATCCACAGATTTCCTTCCACCTAGGGTTCCCCCAAGTCTCCCGATAAAAACTGGCACATCACTTGTGTGGGTAGGCCTAGTACCGACAAAAGGAAATGGCCCAAAACACAACGTGGACACATCAAATGTTTTCACAGAAAACAAAGGTGTTTTTTACAAAGTGGCTACCTGTGGATCTTGGCCTCCAGCTCAGCCGGCACATGGGGAAACCTAGCAAACCAGAACATTTTTTAAAACTAGACACCTAGGGGAATCCAAGATGGGGTGACTTGTGGGGCTCTGACCATGTTCTGTTACCCAGAATCCTTTGCAAACCTCAAAATTTGACCAAAAAAACACCTTTTCCTCTCATTTCGGTGACAGAAAGTTGTGGAATCTGAGAGGCGCCTCAAATTTCCTTCCACTCAGCGTTCCCCCAAGTCGCCCGATAAAACTGGTCCCTCACTTGTATGGGTAGGTCTAGTGCCCACGAAAGGAATGGCCCAAAACACAACGTGGACACATCACATTTTTTCACAGAAAAAAGAGGTGTTTTTTACAAAGTGCCTACCTGTGGATTTTGGCCTCTTGCTCAGCCGGAACCTGGGGAAACCTAGCAAACCAGCACATTTGTGAAAACTAGACACCTAGGGGAATCCAAGATGGGTTGACTTGTGGGGCTCTGACCAGGTTCTGTTACCCAGAATCCTTTGCAAACATCAAAATTTGACCTACAAAAACACTTTTTCCTCTCATTTCGGAGACAGAAAGTTCTGGAATCTGAGAGGATCCACAAATTTCCTTCGACCCAGCGTTCCCCCCAGTCTCCCGATAAAAATGGTACCTCAATTGTGTAGGTAGGCCTAGTGCCCACGAAAGGAACTGGCCCAAAACACATTGTGTACACATCACATTTTTTCACAGAAAACAGAGGTGTATTTTACAAAGTGTCTACCTGTGGATTTTGGCCTCTAGCTCAGCCGGCACCTGGGGAAACCAAGCAAACCAGCACATTTTTGAAAACTAGACTCCTAGGGGAATCCAAGATGGGGTGACTTGTGGTGCTCTGACCAGGTTCTGTTACCCAGAATCCTTTGAAAACCTCAAAATATGACAAAAAAACACTTTTTCCTCTCATTTCAGTGACAGAAAGTTGTGGAATCTCAGAGGCGCCTCAAATTTCCTTCCACTCAGCGTTCCCCCAAGTCGCCCGATTAAACTGGTCCCTCACTTGTATGGGTAGGTCTAGTGCCCACGAAAGGAATGGCCCAAAACACAACGTGGACACATCACATTTTTTCACAGAAAAAAGAGGTGTTTTTTACAAAGTGCCTACCTGTGGATTTTGGCCTCTAGCTCACCCGGAACCTGGGGAAACCTAGCAAACCAGCACATTTTTGAAAACTAGACACCTAGGGGAATCCAATATGGGGTGACTTGTGGGTCTCTGACCAGGTTCTGTTACCCAGAATCCTTTGCAAACCTCAAAATTTTACCCCCAAAAAACGTTTCCTCTCATTTCTGTGACAGAAAGTTCTGGAATCTGAGAGGAGCCACAAATTTCTTTCTACCCAGCGTTCCCCCAAGTCTCCCGATCAAAATGGTACCTCACTTGTGTGGGTAGGCCTAGTGCTGACGAAAGGAAATGGCCCAAAACACAACGTGGACACATCACATTTTTTCACTGAAAACAGAGGTGTCTTTTACAAAGTGCCTACCTGTGGATTTTGACCTCTAGCTCAGCCGGCACCTGGGGAAACCTAGCAAACCAGAGCATTTCTGAAAACTAGACACCTAGGGGAATCCAAGATGGGGTGACTTGTGGGGCTCTGACCAGGTTCTGTTAATCAGAATTCTTTGGAAACCTCAAAATTTGACCAAAAAAACACACTTTTTCCTCACATTTCGTTGACAGAAAGTTCTGGAATCTGAGAGGAGCCACAAATTTCCTTCCACCCAGCATTCCCCCAAGTCTCCCGATAAAAATGGTACCTCACTTGTGTGGGTAGGGCTAGTGCCCACGAAAGGAAATGGCCCAAAACACATTGTGGACACATCACATTTTTTCACAGAAAAAAGAGGTGTTTTTTACAAAGTGCTTACCTGTGGATTTTGGCCTCTAGCTCAGCCGGCACCGGGGAAACCTTGCAAACCAGTACATTTGTGAAAACTAGACACCTAGGGGAATCCAAGATGGGTTGACTTGTGGGGCTCTGACCAGGTTCTGTTACCCAGAATCCTTTGCAAACATCAAAATCTGACCAAAAAAAACACTTTTTCCTCTCATTTCGGTGACAGAAAGTTCTGGAATCTGAGAGGATCCACAAATTTCCTTCCACCCAGAGTTCCCCCAGTCTCCCGATAAAAATGGTACCACACTTGTGTGGGTAGGCCTAGAGCCCACGAAAGGAAATGGCCCAAAACACAACGTGGACACATCACATTTTTTCACAGAAAACAGAGGTGTTTTTTACAAAGTGTCTACCCGTGGATTTTGGCCTCTAGCTCAGCCGGCACCTGGGGAAACCAGCACATTTTTGAAACTAGACACCTAGGGGAATCCAAGATGGGGTGACTTGTGGGGCTCTGACCAGGTTCTGTTACCCAGAATCCTTTGCAAACCTCAAAATGTGACCAAAAAAACACCTATTCCTCTCATTTCGGTGACGGAAAGTTCTGGAATCTGAGAGGAGCCTCAAATTTCCTTGCACCCAGCGTTCCCCCAAGTCTCCCGGTAAAAACGGTACCTCACTTGTGTGGGTAGGCCTAGTGTCTACGAAAGGAAATGGCCCAAAACACAACATGGACACAGCACATTTTTTCACAGAAAAAAAGGTGTTTTTTTACAAATTGCCTACCTGTGGATTTTGGCCTCTAACTCAGCCGGCACCTGGGGAAACCTAGCAAACCAGCAAATTTGTGAAAACTAGACACCTAGGGGAATCCAAGATGGGTTGACTTGTGGGGCTCTGACCAGGTTCTGTTACCCAGAATCCTTTGCAAACATTAAAATTTGACCTACAAAAACACTTTTTCCTCTCATTTCGGTGACAGAAAGTTCTGGAATCTGAGAGGATCCACAAATTTCCTTCGACCCAGCGTTCCCCCAAGTCTCCCGATAAAAATGGTATCTCACTTGTGTGGGTAGGCCTAGTGTCCACAAAAGGAACTGGCCCAAAACACATTGTGTACACACCACATTTTTTTACAGAAAACAGAGGTGTTTTTTACAAAGTGTCTACCTGTGGATTTTGGCCTCTATCTCAGCTTGCACCTGGGGAAACCAAGCAGACCAGCACATTTTTTAAAACTAGACTCCTAGGAGAATCCAAGATTGGGTGACTTGTGGGGCTCTGACCAGGTTCTGTTACGCAGAATCCTTTGAAAACCTCAAAATATGACAAAAAGACACTTTTTCCTCTCATTTCAGTGACAGAAAGTTCTGGAATCTGAGAGGAGCCACAAATTCCCTTCCAACCAGCGTTCCCCCACGTCTCCCGATAAAAATGGTACCTCACTTGTGTGGGTAGGCCTAGTGCACACGAAAGGAAATTGCCCAAAACACAACGTGGACACATCAAATTTTTTTAGAGAAAACAGAGGTGTTTTTTACAAAGTGCCTACCTGTTAATTTGGCCTCAAACTCAGCCTGCACCTGGGGAAACCTAGCAAACCAGCACATTTTTGAAAACTAGACACCTAGAGGAATCCAAGATGGGGTGACTTGTGGGTCTCTGCCCAGGTTCTGTTACCCAGAATCCTTTGCAAATCTCAAAATTTGACCAAAAATCACTTTTTTCCTCTCATTTCGGTGACAGAAAGTTTTGGAATCTGAGAGGAGCCACAAATTTCCTCCCACCCAGCGTTCCCCCAAGTCGCCCGATAAAAATGGTACATCACTTGTGTGGGTAGGCCTAGCGCCCACGATAGGAAATGGCCCAAAACACAACGTGGACACATCACATTTTTTCACAGAAAAAAGAGGTGTTTTTTTACAAAGTGCCTACCTGTGGATTTTGGCCTCTAGCTCAGTCAGCACCTGGGGAAACCTAGCAAACCAGCACTTTTGTTAAAACTAGACACCTAGCTGAATCCAAGATGGGGTGACTTGTAGGGCCCTGTCCAGGTTCTGTTACACAGAATCCTTTGCAAACCTCAAAATTTGACCCCCAAAAAACGTTTCCTCTCATTTCTGTGACAGAAAGTTCTGGAATCTGAGAGGAGCCACAAATTTCTTTCTACCCAGCGTTCCCCCAAGACTGCGATCAAAATGGTACCTCACTTGTGTGGGTAGGCCTAGTGCCGACGAAAGGAAATGGCCCAAAACACAACGTGGACACATCACATTTTTTCACAGAAAACAGAGGCGTTTTTTACAAAGTGCCTACCTGTGAAATTTGGCATCTAGTTCACCCGGCACCCGGGAAAACCTAGCCAACTAGCACATTTTTGAAAACTAGACACCTAGGGGAATCCAAGATGGGGTGACTTGTGGGGCTCTGACCAGGTTCTGTTACCCAGAATCCTTTGCAAACCTCAACATTTGACCAAAAATCACTTTTTCCTCTCATTTCGGTGACAGAAAGTTTTGGAATCTGAGAGAAGCCACAAATGTCCTTCCACCTAGCGTTCCCCAAGTTGCCCGATAAAAATTGTACATCACTTGTGTGGGTAGGCCTAGCGCCCACAAAAGGAAATGGCCCAAAACACAACGTGGACACATCAAATTTTTTCACAGAAAAAAGAGGTCTTTTTTACAAAGTGCCTAACTGTGGATTTTGGCCTCTAGCTCAGCCGGCACCTGGGGAAACCTAGCAAACCAGCACATTTGTGAAAAACTAGACACCTAGGGGAATCCAAGATGGGTTGACTTGTGGGGCTCTGACCAGGTTCTGTTACCCAGAATCCTTTGCAAACATCAAAATTTGACCAAAAAAAACACTTTTTCCTCTCATTTCGGTGACAGAAAGTTCTGGAATATGAGAGGATCCACAGATTTCCTTCCACCCAGGGTTCCCCCAAGTCTCCCGATAAAAACTGGTACATCACTTGTGTGGGTAGGCCTAGTGCCGACGAAAGGAAATGGCCCAAAACACAACATGGACACATCAAATTTTTAAACAGAAAACAAAGGTGTTTTTTACAAAGTGCCTACCTGTGGATATTGGCCTCTAGCTCAGCCGGCACATGGGGAAACCTAGCAAACCAGAACATTTTTTAAAACTAGACACCTAGGGGAATCCAAGATGGGGTGACTTGTGGGGCTCTGACCAGGTTATGTTACCCAGAATCCTTTGCAAACCTCACAATTTGACCAAATAAACACCTTTTCCTCTCATTTTGGTGACAGAAACTAGTGGAATCTGAGAGGCGCCTCAAATTTCCTTCCACCCAGCGTTCCCCCACGTCTCCCGATAAAACTGGTCCCTCACTTGTATGGGTAGGTCTAGTGCCCACGAAATGAAATGGCCCAAAACACAATGTGGACACATCACATTTTTTCACAGAAAAAAGAGGTGTTTTTTACAAAGTGCCTACCTGTGGATTTTGGCCTCTCGCTCAGCCGGCACCTGGGGAAACCTAGCAAACCAGAGCATTTCTGAAAACTAGACACCTAGGGGAATCCAAGATGGGGGTGAATTGTGGGGCTCCGACCAGGTTCTGTTACTCAAAATTCTTTGGAAACCTCAAAATTTGACCAAAAATCACTTTTTCCTCTCATTTCGGTGACAGAAAGTTTTGGAATCTGAGAGGAGCCACAAATTTCCTCCCACCCAGCGTTCCCCCAAGTCTCCCGATAAAAATGGTACATCACTTGTGTGGGTAGGCCTAGCGCCCATGAAAGGAAATGGCCCAAAACACAATGTGGACACATCACATTTTTTCACAGAAAACCGGTGTTTTTTACAAAGTGCCTACCTGTGAATTTTGGCCTCTAGCTCAGCCGACACCTGGGGAAACCTAGCAAACTAGCACATATTTTAAAAAGAGACACCTAGGGGAATCTAAGATGGGGTGACTTGTGGGGCTCTGACCAGGTTCTGTTACCCAGAATCCTTTGCAAACCTCAACATTTGACCAAAAATCACTTTTTCTTCTCATTTCGGTGACAGAAAGTTTTGGAATCTGAGAGAAACCACAAATTTCCTTCCACCCAGCGTTCCACCAAGTCGCCCGATAAAAATGGTACATCACTTGTGTGGGTAGGCCTAGCGCCCACAAAAGGAAATGGCCCAAAACACAACGTGGACACATCACATTTTTTCACAGAAAAAAAAGGTGTTTTTTACAAAGTGCCTACCTGTGGATTTTGGCCTCTAGCTCAGCCGGCACCTGGGGAAACCTAGCAATCCAGCACATTTGTGAAAACTAGACACCTAGGGGAATCCAAGATGGGTTGACTTGTGGGACTCTGACCAGGTTCTGTTACCCAGAATCCTTTGCAAACATATCCAAATTTAAACCAAAAAAACACTTTTTCCTCTCATTTCGGTGACAGAAAGTTTTGGAATCTGAGAGGAGCCACAAATTTCCTTCCACCCAGCGTTCCCCCAAGTCTCCCGATAAAAATGGTACCTCACTTGTGTGGGTAGGTTTAGTGCCCACGAAAGGAAATGGCCCAAAACACAACGTGGACACTTCACATTTTTTCACAGAAAACAGAGGTGTTTTTTACAAAGTGCCTACCTGTGAAATTTGGCATCTAGTTCACCCGGCACCCGGGGAAACCTAGCAAACTAGCACATTTTTGAAAACTAGACACCTAGGGGAATCCAAGATGGGGTGACTTGTGGGGCTCTGACCAGGTTCTGTTACCCAGAATCCTTTGCAAACCTCAACATTT
This sequence comes from Pleurodeles waltl, assembly GCF_031143425.1. Lineage (NCBI taxonomy): Eukaryota > Metazoa > Chordata > Amphibia > Caudata > Salamandridae > Pleurodeles > Pleurodeles waltl. The sequence goes on from NC_090447.1 coordinate 291,720,549, forward strand.
GACCAAAAATCACTTTTTCCTCTCATTTCGGTGACAGAAAGTTTTGGAATCTGAGAGAAGCCACAAATTTCCTTCCACCTAGCGTTCCCCCAAGTCACCCGATAAAAATTGTACATCACTTGTGTGGGTAGGCCTAGCGCCCACAAAAGGAAATGGCCCAAAACACAACGTGGACACATCAAATTTTATCACAGAAAAAAGAGGTCTTTTTTACAAAGTGCCTACCTGTGGATTTTGGCCTCTAGCTCAGCCGGCACCTGGGGAAACCTAGCAAACCAGCACATTTGTGAAAACTAGACACCTAGGGGAATCCAAGATGGGTTGACTTGTGGGGCTCTGACCAGGTTCTGTTACCCAGAATCCTTTGCAAACATCAAAATGTGACGAAAAAAATCACTTTTTCCTCTCATTTCGGTGACAGAAAGTTTTGGAATCTGAGAGAAGCCACAAATTTCCTTCCACCCAGCGTTCCACCAAGTCGCCCGATAAAAATGGTACATCACTTGTGTGGGTAGGCCTAGCGCCCACAAAAGGAAATGGCCCAAAATACAACGTGGACACATCACATTTTTTCACAGAAAAAAGAGGTGTTTTTTACAAAGTGCCTACCTGTGGATTTTGGCCTCTAGCTCAGCCGGCACCTTGGGAAACCTAGCAAACCAGCACATTTGTGAAAACTAGACACCTAGGGGAATCCAAGATGGGTTGACTTGTGGGACTCTGACCAGGTTCTGTTACCCAGAATCCTTTGCAAACATCAAAATTTAACCAAAAAAAAACACTTTTTCCTCTCATTTCGGTGACAGAAAGTTTTGGAATCTGAGAGGAGCCACAAATTTCCTTCAACCCAGCGTTCCCCCCAAGTCTCCCGATAAAAATGTACCTCACTTGTGTGGGTAGGTTTAGTGCCCACGAAAGGAAATGGCCCAAAACACAACGTGGACACTTCACATTTTTTCACAGAAAACAGAGGTGTTTTTTACAAAGTGCCTACCTGTGAAATTTGGCATCTAGTTCACCCGACACCCGGGGAAACCTAGCAAACTAGCACATTTTTGAAAACTAGACACCTAGGGGAATCCAAGATGGGGTGACTTGTGGGGCTCTGACCAGGTTCTGTTACCCAGAATCCTTTGCAAACCTCAACATTTGACCAAAAATGACTTTTTCCTCTCATTTCGGAGACAGAAAGTTTTGGAATCTGAGAGAAGCCACAAATTTCCTTCCACCTAGTGTTCCCCCAAGTCGCCCGATAAAAATTGTAGATCACTTGTGTGGGTAGGCCTAGCGCCCACAAAAGGAAATGGCCCAAAACACAACGTGGACACATCAAATTTTTTCACAGAAAAAAGAGGTCTTTTTTACAAAGTGCCTACCTGTGGATTTTGGCCTCTAGCTCAGCCGGCACCTGGGGAAACCTAGCAAACCAGCACATTTGTGAAAACTAGACACCTAGGGGAATCCAAGATGGGTTGACTTGTGGGGCTCTGACCAGGTTCTGTTACCCAGAATCCTTTGCAAACATCAAAATTTGACCAAAAAAAACACTTTTTCCTCTCATTTCGGTGACAGAAAGTTCTGGAATATGAGAGGATCCACAGATTTCCTTCCACCCGGGGTTCCCCCAAGTCTCCCGATAAAAACTGGTACATCACTTGTGTGGGTAGGCCTAGTGCCGACGAAAGGAAATGGTCCAAAACACAACGTGGACACATCAAATTTTTTCACAGAAAACAAAGGTGTTTTTTACAAAGTGCCTACCTGTGGATATTGGCCTCTAGCTCAGCCGGCACATGGGGAAACCTAGCAAACCAGAACATTTTTTAAAACTAGACACCTAGGGGAATCCAAGATGGGGTGACTTGTGGGGCTCTGACCAGGTTATGTTACCCAGAATCCTTTGCAAACCTCACAATTTGACCAAATAAACACCTTTTCCTCTCATTTTGGTGACAGAAAGTTGTGGAATCTGAGAGGCGCCTCAAATTTCCTTCCACCCAGCGTTCCCCCACGTCTCCCGATAAAACTGGTCCCTCACTTGTATGGGTAGGTCTAGTGGCCACGAAATGAAATGGCCCAAAACACAATGTGGACACATCACATTTTTTCACAGAAAAAAGAGGTGTTTTTTACAAAGTGCCTACCTGTGGATTTTGGCCTCTCGCTCAGCCGGCACCTGGGGAAACCTAGCAAACCAGAGCATTTCTGAAAACTAGACACCTAGGGGAATCCAAGATGGGGTGAATTGTGGGGCTCCGACCAGGTTCTGTTACTCAAAATTCTTTGGAAACCTCAAAATTTGACCAAAAATCACTTTTTCCTCTCATTTCGGTGACAGAAAGTTTGGAATCTGAGAGAAGCCACAAATTTCCTCCCACCCCAGTGTTCCCCCAAGTCTCCCGATAAAAATGGTACATCACTTGTGTGGGTAGGCCTAGCGCCCATGAAAGGAAATGGCCCAAAACACAATGTGGACACATCACATTTTTTCACAGAAAACCGGTGTTTTTTACAAAGTGCCTACCTGTGAATTTTGGCCTCTAGCTCAGCCGACACCTGGGGAAACCTAGCAAACTAGCACATATTTAAAAAGAGACACCTAGGGGAATCTAAGATGGGGTGACTTGTGGGGCTCTGACCAGGTTCTGTTACCCAGAATCCTTTGCAAACCTCAACATTTGACCAAAAATCACTTTTTCCTCTCATTTCGGTGACAGAAAGTTTTGGAATCTGAGAGAAACCACAAATTTCCTTCCACCCAGGGTTCCACCAAGTCGCCCGATAAAATTGGTACATCACTTGTGTGGGTAGGCCTAGCGCCCACAAAAGGAAATGGCCCAAAACACAACGTGGACACATCACCTTTTTTCACAGAAAAAAAAGGTGTTTTTTACAAAGTGCCTACCTGTGGATTTTGGCCTCTAGCTCAGCCGGCACCTGGGGAAACCTAGCAATCCAGCACATTTGTGAACACTAGACACCTAGGGGAATCCAAGATGGGTTGACTTGTGGGACTCTGACCAGGTTCTGTTACCCAGAATCCTTTGCAAACATCAAAATTTAACCCAAAAAAACACTTTTTCCTCTCATTTCGGTGACAGAAAGTTTTGGAATCTGAGAGGAGCCACAAATTTCCTTCCACCCAGCGTTCCCCCAAGTCTCCCGATAAAAATGGTACCTCACTTGTGTGGGTAGGTTTAGTGCCCACGAAAGGAAATGGCCCAAAACACAACGTGGACACTTCACATTTTTTCACAGAAAACAGAGGTGTTTTTTACAAAGTGCCTACCTGTGAATTTTGGCATCTAGTTCACCCGGCACCCGGGGAAACCTAGCAAACTAGCCCATTTTTGAAAACTAGACACCTAGCGGAATCCAAGATGGGGTGACTTGTGGGGCTCTGACCAGGTTCTGTTACCCAGAATCCTTTGCAAACCTCAACATTTGACGAGAAATCACTTTTTCCTCTCATTTCGGTGACAGAAAGTTTTGGAATCTGAGAGAAGCCACAAATTTCCTTCCACCTAGCGTTCCCCCCAAGTCACCCGATAAAAATTGTACATCACTTGTGTGGGTAGGCCTAGCGCCCACAAAAGGAAATGGCCCAAAACACAACGTGGACACATCAAATTTTATCACAGAAAAAAGAGGTCTTTTTTACAAAGTGCCTACCTGTGGATTTTGGCCTCTAGCTCAGCCGGCACCTGGGGAAACCTAGCAAACCAGCACATTTGTGAAAACTAGACACCTAGGGGAATCCAAGATGGGTTGACTTGTGGGGCTCTGACCAGGTTCTGTTACCCAGAATCCTTTGCAAACATCAAAATTTGACCAAAAAAAAACACTTTTTCCTCTCATTTCGGTGACAGAAAGTTCTGGAATATGAGAGGATCCACAGATTTCCTTCCACCCAGGGTTCCCCCAAGTCTCCCGATAAAAACTGGTACTTCACTTGTGTGGGCAGGCCTAGTGCCGACGAAAGGAAATGGCCCAAAACACAACGTGGACACATCAAATTTTTTCACAGAAAACAAAGGTGTTTTTTACAAAGTGCCTACCTGTGGATATTGGCCTCTAGCTCTGCCGGTACATGGGGAAACCTAGCAAACCAGAACATTTTTTAAAACTAGACACCTAGGGGAATCCAAGATGGGGTGACTTGTGGGGCTCTGACCAGGTTATCTTACCCAGAATCCTTTGCAAACCTCAAAATTTGACCAAAAATCACCTTTTCCTCTCATTTCGGTGACAGAAAGTTTTGGAATCTGAGAGGAGCCACAAATTTCCTCCCACCCAGCGTTCCCCCAAGTCTCCCGATAAAAATGGTACATCACTTGTGTGGGTAGGCCTAGCCCCCATGAAAGGAAATGGCCCAAAACACAACGTGGACACATCACATTTTTTCACAGAAAACCGGTGTTTTTTACAAAGTGCCTACCTGTGAATTTTGGCCTCTAGCTCAGCCGACACCTGGGGAAACCTAGCAAACTAGCACATATTTTAAAAAGAGACACCAAGGGGAATCTAAGATGGGGTGACTTGTGGGGCTCTGACCAGGTTCTGTTACCCAGAATCCTTTGTAAACCTCAACATTTGACCAAAAATCACTTTTTCCTCTCATTTCGGTGACAGAAAGTTTTGGAATCTGAGAGAAGCCACAAATTTCCTTCCACCCAGCGTTCCACCAAGTCGCCCGATAAAAATGGTACATCACTTGTGTGGGTAGGCCTAGCGCCCACAAAAGGAAATGGCCCAAAACACAACGTGGACACATCACATTTTTTCACAGAAAAAAGAGGTGTTTTTTACAAAGTGCCTACCTGTGGATTTTGGCCTCTAGCTCAGCCGGCACCTGGGGAAACCTAGCAAACCAGCACATTTGTGAAAACTAGACACCTAGGGGAATCCAAGATGGGTTGACTTGTGGGACTCTGACCAGGTTCTGTTACCCAGAATCCTTTGCAAACATCAAAATTTGACCAAAAAAACCACTTTTTCCTCTCATTTCGGTGACAGAAAGTTCTAGAATATGAGAGGATCCACAGATTTCCTTCCACCCAGGGTCCCCCCAAGTCTCCCGATAAAAACTGGTACATCACTTGTGTGGGTAGGCCTAGTGCCGACAAAAGGAAATGGCCCAAAACACAACGTGGACACATCAAATTTTTTCACAGAAAACAAAGGTGTTTTTTACAAAGTGCCTACCTGTGGATATTGGCCTCTAGCTCAGCCGGCACCTGGGGAAACCTAGCAAACCAGAACATTTTTTAAAACTAGACACCTAGGGTAATCCAAGATGGGGTGACTTGTGGGGCTCTGACCAGGTTATGTTACCCAGAATCCTTTGCAAACCTCAAAATTTGACCAAATGAATACCTTTTCCTCTCATTTCGGTGACAGAAAGTTGTGGAATCTGAGAGGCGCCTCAAATTTCCTTCCACCCAGCGTTCCCCCACGTCTCCCGATAAAACTGGTCCCTCACTTGTATGGGTAGGTCTAGTGCCCACGAAATGAAATGGCCCAAAACACAATGTGGACACATCACATTTTTTCACAGAAAAAAGAGGGTTTTTTTACAAAGTGCCTACCTGTGGATTTTGGCCTCTCACTCAGCCGGCACCTGGGGAAACCTAGCAAACCAGAGCATTTCTGAAAACTAGACACCTAGGGGAATCCAAGATGGGGTGACTTGTGGGGCTCCGACCAGGTTCTGTTACTCAAAATTCTTTGGAAACCTAAAAATTTGACCAAAAATCACTTTTTCCTCTCATTTCGGTGACAGAAAGTTTTGGAATCTGAGAGGAGCCACAAATTTCCTACCACCCAGCGTTCCCCCAAGTCTCCCGATAAAAATGGTACATCACTTGTGTGGGTAGGCCTAGCGCCCATGAAAGGAAATGGCCCAAAACACAACGTGGACACATCACATTTTTTCACAGAAAACCTGTGTTTTTTACAAAGTGCCTACCTGTGAATTTTGGCCTCTAGCTCAGCCGACACCTGGGGAAACCTAGCAAACTAGCACATATTTTTAAACGAGACACCTAGGGGAATCTAAGATGGGGCGACTTGTGGGGCTCTGACCAGGTTCTGTTACCCAGAATCCTTTGCAAACCTCAACATTTGACCAAAAATCACTTTTTCCTCTCATTTCGGTGACAGAAAGTTTTGGAATCTGAGAGAAGCCACAAATTTCCTTCCACCCAGCGTTCCCCCAAGTCGCCCGATAAAAATGGTACATCACTTGTGTGGGTAGGTCTAGCGCCCACAAAAGGAAATGGCCCAAAACACAACATGGACACATCACATTTTTTCACAGAAAAAATAGTTTTTTTTTTTACAAAGTGCCTACCTGTGAATTTTGGCCTCTAGCTCAGCCGACACCTGGGGAAACCTAGCAAACTAGCACATATTTTAAAACAAGACACCTAGGGGAATCTAAGATGGGGTGACTTGTGGGTCTCTGACCAGGTTCTGTTACCCAGAATCCTTTGCAAACCTCAAAATTTGACCAAAAAACCCACTTTTTCCTCTCATTTCGGTGACAGAAAGTTCTGGAATCTGAGAGGATCCACAGATTTCCTTCCACCCAGGGTTCCCCCAAGTCTCCCGATAAAAACTGGTACATCACTTGTGTGGGTAGGCCTAGTGCCGACAAAAGGAAATGGCCCAAAACACAACGTGGACACATCAAATTTTTTGACAGAAAACAAAGATGTTTTTTACAAAGTGCCTACCTGTGGATATTGTCCTCTAGCTCAGCCGGCACATGGGCAAACCTAGCAAACCAGAACATTTTTTAAAACTAGACACCTAGGGGAATCCAAGATGGTGTGACTTGTGGGGCTCTGTCCATGTTCTGTTACACAGAATCCTTTGCAAACCTCAAAATTTGACCAAATAAACACCTTTTCCTCTCATTTCGGTGACAGAAAGTTGTGGAATCTGAGAGGCGCCTCAAATTTCCTTCCACCCAGCGTTCCCCCAAGTCTCCCGATAAAACTGGTCCCTCACTTGTATGGGTAGGTCTAGTGCCCACAAAATGAAATGGCCCAAAACACAATGTGGACACATCACATTTTTTCACAGAAAAAAGAGGTGTTTTTTTACAAAGTGCCTACCTGTGGATTTTGGCCTACAGCTCAGTCAGCACCTGGGGAAACCTAGAAAACCAGCGCATTTTTGAAAACTAGACACCTAGCTGAATCCAAGATGGGGTGACTTGTGGGGCTCTGTCCAGGTTCTGTTACTCAAAATTCTTTGGAAACCTCAAAATTTGACCAAAAATCACCTTTTCCTCTCATTTCGGTGACAGAAAGTTTTGGAATCTGAGAGAAGCCACAAATTTCCTCCCACCCAGCGTTCCCCCAAGTCTCCCGATATAAATGGTACATCACTTGTGTGGGTAGGCCTAGCGCCCACGAAAGGAAATGGCCCAAAACACAACGTGGACACATCACATTTTTTCACAGAAAACCGATGTTTTTTACAAAGTGCCTACCTGTGAATTTTGGCCTCTAGATCAGCCGACACCTGGGGAAACCTAGCAAACTAGCACATATTTTTAAACGAGACACCTAGGGGAATCTAAGATGGGGTGACTTGTTGGGCTCTGACCAGGTTCTGTTACCCAGAATCCTTTGCAAACCTCAACATTTGACCAAAAATCACTTTTTCCTCTCATTTCGGTGACAGAAAGTTTGGAATCTGTGAGAAGCCACAAATTTCCTTCCACCCAGCGTTCCGCCAAGTGGCCGATAAAAATGGTACATCACTTGTGTGGGTAGGCCTAGCGGCCACAAAAGGAAATGGCCCAAAACACAACGTGGACACATCACAGTTTTTCACAGAAAAAAGAGGTGTTTTTTACAAAGTGCCTACCTGTGGATTTTGGCCTCTAGCTCAGCCGGCACCTGGGGAAACCTAGCAAACCAGCACATTTGTGAAAACTAGACACCTAGGGGAATCCAAGATGGGTTGACTTGTGGGGCTCTGACCAGGTTCTGTTACCCAGAATTTTTTGAAAACATCAAAATTTGACCAAAAAAAACACTTTTTCCTCTCATTTCGGTGACAGAAAGTTCTGGAATCTGAGAGGATCCACAGATTTCCTTCCACCCAGCGTTCCCCCAAGTCTCCAGATAAAAACTGGTACATCACTTGTGTGGGTAGGCCTAGTGCCGACGAAAGGAAATGGCCCAAAACACAACGTGGACACATCAAATCTTTTCACAGAAAACAAAGGTGTTTTTTACAAAGTGCCTACCTGTGGAAATTAGCCTCTAGCTCAGCCGGCACATGGAGAAACCTAGCAAACCCGAACATTTTTTAAAACTAGACACCTAGGGGAATCCAAGATGGGCTGACTTGTGGGGCTCTTACCAGGTTCTGTTACCCAGAATCCTTTGCAAACCTCAAAATTTGACCAAATAAACACATTTTCCTCTCATTTCGGTGACAGAAAGTTGTGGAATCTGAGAGGCGCCTCAAATTTCCTTCCACCCAGCGTTCCCCCAAGTCTCCCGATAAAACTGGTCCCTCACTTGTATGGGTAGGTCTAGTGCCCACGAAATGAAATGGCCCAAAACACAATGTGGACACATCACATTTTTTCACAGAAAAAAGAGGTGTTTTTTACAAAGTGCCTACCTGTGGATTTTTGTCCTCTCGCTCAGCTGGCACCTGGGGAATCCTAGCAAACCAGAGCATTTCTGAAAACTAGACACCTTGGGGAATCCAAGATGGGGTGACTTGTGGGGCTCTGACCAGGTTCTGTTACACAGAATCCTTTGCAAACCTCAAATTTGACCAAAAAAACAATTTTTCCTCTCATTTCGGTGACAGAAAGTTCTGGAATCTGAGAGGAGCCACAAATTTCCTTCCACCCAGCGTTCCCCCAAGTCTCCCGATAAAAATGGTACCTCACTTGTGTGGGTAGGTTTAGTGCCCACAAAAGGAAATGGCCCAAAACACAACGTGGACACATCACATTTTTTCACAGAAAACAGAGGTGTTTTTTACAAGGTGCCTACCTGTGAAATTTGGCATCTAGTTCACCCGCCACCCGGGGAAACCTAGCAAACTAGTACATTTTTTAAAACTAGACACCTAGGGAAATCCAAGATGGGGTGACTTGTGGGGCTCTGACCAGGTTCTGTTACCCAGAATCCTTTGCAAACCTCAACATTTGACCAAAAATCACTTTTTCCTCTCATTTCGGTGACAGAAAGTTTTGGAATCTGAGAGAACCCACAAATTTCCTTCCACCCAGCGTTCCCCCAAGTCGCCCGATAAAAATGGGACATCACTTGTGTGGGTAGGCCTAGCGCCCACAAAAGGAAATGGCCCAAAACACAACGTGGACACATCAAATTTTTTCACAGAAAAAATAGGTGTTTTTTACAAAGTACCTACCTGTGGATTTTGGCCTCTAGCTCAGCCGGCACCTTGGGAAACCTAGCAAACCAGCACATTTTTGAAAACTAGACACCTAGGGGAATCCAAGATGGGTTGACTTGTGGGGCTCTGACCAGGTTCTGTTACCCAGAATCCTTTGCAAACCTCAAAATTTGACCAAAAATCACTTTTTCCTCTGATTTCGGTGACAGAAAGTTTTGGAATCTGAGAAGAGCCACAAATTTCCTCCCACCCAGCGTTCCCCCAAGTCGCCCGATAAAAATGTTACATCACTTGTGTGGGTAGGCCTAGTGCCCACAAAAGGAAATGGCCCAAAACACAACGTGGACACATCACATTTTTTCACAGAAAAAAGAGGTTTTTTTTACAAAGTGCCTACCTGTGAATTTTGGCCTCTAGCTCAGCCAACACCTGGGGAAACCTAGCAAACTAGCACATATTTTAAAACGAGACACCTAGGGGAATCTAAGATGGGGTGACTTGTGGGGCTCTGACCAGGTTCTGTTACCCAGAATCCTTTGCAAACCTCAAAATTTGACCAAAAAAAACACTTTTACCTCTCATTTCGGTGACAGAAAGTTCTGGAATCTGAGAGGATCCACAGATTTCCTTCCACCCAGGGTTCCCCCAAGTCTCCCGATAAAAACTGGTACATCACTTGTGTGGGTAGGCCTAGTGCCGACGAAAGGAAATGGCCCAAAACACAACGTGGACACATCACATTTTTTCACAGAAAACAAAGATGTTTTTTACAAAGTGCCTACCTGTGGATATTGGCCTCTAGCTCAGCCGGCACATGGGGAAACCTAGCAAACCAGAACATTTGTTAAAACTAGACACCTAGGGGAATCCAAGATGGGGTGACTTGTGGGGCTCTGACCAGGTTCTGTTACCCAGAATCCTTTGCAAACCTCAAAATTTGACCAAATAAACACCTTTTCCTCTCATTTTGGTGACAGAAAGTTGTGGAATCTGAGAGGAGCCACAAATTTCCTCCCACCCAGCGTTCCCCCAAGTCTCCCGATAAAAATGCTACATCACTTGTGTGGGTAGGCCGAGCGCCCACGAAAGGAAATGGCCAAAACACAACGTAGACACATCACATTTTTTCACAGAAAACCGGTGTTTTTTACGAAGTGCATACCTGTGAATTTTGGCCTCTAGCTCAGCCGACACCTGGGGAAACCTAGCAAACTAGCACATATTTTAAAACGAGACACCTAGGGGAATCTAAGATGGGGTGACTTGTGGGGCTCTGACCAGGTTCTGTTACCCAGAATCCTTTTCAAACCTCTACATTTGACCAAAAATCACTTTTTCCTCTCATTTCGGTGACAGAAAGTTTTGGAATCTGAGAGAAGCCACAAATTTCCTTCCACCCAGCGTTCCCCCAAGTCGCCCGATAAAAATGGTACATCACTTGTGTGGGTAGGCCTAGCGCCCACAAAAGGAAATGGCCCAAAACACAACGTGGACACATCACATTTTTTCACAGAAAAAAGAGGTGTTTTTTACAAAGTGCCTACCTGTGGATTTTGGCCTCTAGCTCAGCCGGCACCTGGGGAAACCTAGCAAACCAGCACATTTGTGAAAACTAGACACCTAGTGGAATCCAAGATATGTTGACTTGTGGGGCTCTGACCAGGTTCTGTTCCCCAGAATCCTTTGCAAACATCAAAATTTGACCAAAAAAACACTTTTTCCTCTCATTTCGGTGACAGAAAGTTCTGGAATCTGAGAGGATCCACAGATTTCCTTCCACCCAGGGTTCCCCCAAGTCTCCCGATAAAAACTGGTACATCACTTGTGTGGGTAGGCCTAGTGCTGATGAAAGGAAATGGCCCAAAACACATCGTGGACACATCAAATTGTTTCACAGAAAACAAAGGTGTTTTTTACAAAGTGCCTACCTGTGGATATTGGCCTCTAGCTCAGCCGGCACATGGGGAAACCTAGCAAACCAGAACATTTTTTAAAACTAGACACCTAGGGGAATCCAAGATGGGGTGACTTGTGGGGCTCTGACCAGGTTCTGTTACCCAGAATCCTTTGCAAACCTCAAAATTTGACCAAATAAACACCTTTTCCTCTCATTTTGGTGACAGAAAGTTGTGGAATCTAAGAGGCGCCTCAAATTTTCTTTCCACCCAGCGTTCCCCCAAGTCTCCCGATAAAACTGTTCCCTCACTTGTATGGGTAGGTCTAGTGCCCACGAAATGAAATGGCCCAAAACACAATGTGGACACATCCCATTTTTTCACAGAAAAAAGAGGTGTTTTTTACAAAGTGCCTACCTGTGGATTTTGGCCTCTCGCTCAGCCGGCACCTGGGGAAACCTAGCAAACCAGAGCATTTCTGAAAACTAGACACCTAGGGGAATCAAAGATGGGGTGACTTGTGGGGCTCTGACCAGGTTCTGTTACTCAAAATTCTTTGGAAACCTCAAAATTTGACCAAAAATCACTTTTTCCTCTCATTTCGGTGACAGAAAGTTTTGGAATCTGAGAGGAGCCACAAATTTCCTCCCACCCAGCGTTCCCCCAAGTCTCCTGATAAAAATGGTACATCACTTGTGTGGGTAGGCCTAGCGCCCACGAAAGGAAATGGCCCAAAACACAATGTGGTCACATCACGGTTTTTCACAGAAAACCGGTGTTTTTTACAAAGTGCCTGCCTGTGAATTTTGGCCTCTAGCTCAGCCGACACCAGGGGAAACCTAGCAAACTAGCACATATTTTAAAATGAGACACCTAGGGGAATCTGAGATGGGGTGACTTGTGGGGCTCTGACCAGGTTCTGTTACCCAGAATCCTTTGCAAACCTCAAAATTTGACCCAAAAAAAACACTTTTTCCTCTCATTTCGGTGACAGAAAGTTCTGGAATCTGAGAGAAGCCACAATTTTCCATCTACCCAGCGTTCCCCCAAGTCTCCCGATACAAATGGTACCTCACTTGTGTGGGTAGGCCTAGTGCCCACGAAAGGAAATGGCCCAAAACACAACGTGGACACATCACATTTTTTCACAGAAAAAAGAGGTGTTTTTTTACAAAGTGCCTACCTGTGGATTTTTGCCTCTAGCTCAGTCAGCACCTGGGGAAACCTAGAAAACCAGCGCATTTTTTGAAACTAGACACCTAGCTGAATCCAAGATGGGGTGACTTGTGGGGCTCTGTCCAGGTTCTGTTACACAGAATCCTTTGCAAACCTCAAATTTGACCAAAAAACACTTTTTCCTCTCATTTCGGTGACAGAACGTTCTGGAATCTGAGAGGAGCCACAAATTTCCTTCCACCCAGCGTTCCCCCAAGTCTCCCGATAAAAATGGTACCTCACTTGTGTGGGTAGGTTTAGTGCTCACGAAAGGAAATGGCCCAAAACACAACGTGGACACATCACATTTTTTCACAGAAAACAGAGGTGTTTTTTACAAAGTGCCTACCTGTGAAATTTGGCATCTAGTTCACCCGGCACCCGGGGAAACCTAGCAAACTAGCACATTTTTGAAAACTAGACACCTTGGGGAATCCAAGATGGGGTGACTTGTGGGGCTCTTACCAGGTTCTGTTATCCAGAATCCTTTGCAAACCTCAACATTTGACCAAAAATCACTTTTTCCTCTCATTTCGGTGACAGAAAGTTTTGGAATCTGAGAGAAGCCACAAATTTCCTTCCACCTAGCGTTCCCCCAAGTCGCCCGATAAAAATGGTACATCACTTGTGTGGGTAGGCCTAGCGCCCACAAAAGGAAATGGCCAAAAACACAACGTGGACACATCACATTTTTTCACAGAAAAAAGAGGTGTTTTTTACAAAGTGCCTACCTGTGGATTTTGGCCTCTCGCTCAGCCGGCACCTGGGGAAACCTAGCAAACCAGAGCATTTCTGAAAACTAGACACCTAGGGGAATCCAAGATGGGGTGACTTATGGGGCTCTGACCAGGTTCTGTTACTCAAAATTCTTTGGAAACCTCAACATTTGACCAAAAATCACTTTTTCCTCTCATTTCGGTGACAGAAAGTTTTGGAATCTGAGAGGAGCCACAAATTTCCTCCCACCCAGCGTTCCCCCAAGTCTCCTGATAAAAATGGTACATCAGTTGTGTGGGTAGGCCTAGCGCCCACGAAAGGAAATGGCCCAAAACACAACGTTGACACATCACATTTTTTCACAGAAAACCGGTGTTTTTACAAAGTGCCTACCTGTGAATTTTGGCCTCTAGCTCAGCCGACACCTGGGGAAACATAGCAATCTAGCACATATTTTAAAAAGAGACACCTAGGGGAATCTGAGATGGGGTGACTTGTGGGGCTCTAACCAGGTTCTGTTACCCAGAATCCTTTGCAAACCTCAAAATTTGAACCCAAAAAAACACTTTTTCCTCTCATTTCGGTGACAGAAAGTTCTGGAATCTGAGAGGAGCAACAAATTTCCGTCTACCCAGCGTTCCCCCAAGTCTCCCGATAAAAATGGTACCTCACTTGTGTGGGTAGGCCTAGTGCCCACGAAAGGAAATGGCCCAAAACACAACGTGGACACATCACATTTTTTCACAGAAAAAAGAGGTGTTTTTTTACAAAGTGCCTACCTGTGGATTTTGGCCTCTAGCTCAGTCAGCACCTGGGGAAACCTAGAAAACCAGCGCATTTTTTAAAACTAGACACCTAGCTGAATCCAAGATGGGGTGACTTGTGGGGCTCTGTCCAGGTTCTGTTACACAGAATCCTTTGCAAACCTCAAATTTGACCAAAAAACACTTTTTCCTCTCATTTCGGTGACAGAACGTTCTGGAATCTGAGAGGAGCCACAAATTTCCTTCCACCTAGCGTTCCCCCAAGTCGCCCGATAAAAATGGTACATCACTTGTGTGGGTAAGCCTAGCGCCCACAAAAGGAAATGGCCCAAAACACAACGTGGACACATCACATTTTTTCACAGAAAAAAGAGGTGTTTTTTACAAAGTGCCTACCTGTGGATTTTGGCCTCTCGCTCAGCCGGCACCTGGGGAAACCTAGCAAACCAGAGCATTTCTGAAAACTAGACACCTAGGGGAATCCAAGATGGGGTGACTTGTGGGGCTCTGACCAGGTTCTGTTACTCAAAATTCTTTGGAAACCTCAACATTTGACCAAAAATCACTTTTTCCTCTCATTTCGGTGACAGAAAGTTTTGGAATCTGAGAGGAGCCACAAATTTCCTCCCACCCAGCGTTCCCCCAATTCTCCTGATAAAAATGGTACATCAGTTGTGTGGGTAGGCCTAGCGCCCACGAAAGGAAATGGCCCAAAACACAACGTTGACACATCACATTTTTTCACAGAAAACCGGTGTTTTTACAAAGTGCCTACCTGTGAATTTTGGCCTCTAGCTCAGCCGACACCTGGGGAAACATAGCAAACTAGCACATATTTTAAAAAGAGACACCTAGGGGAATCTGAGATGGGGTGACTTGTGGGGCTCTAACCAGGTTCTGTTACCCAGAATCCTTTGCAAACCTCAAAATTTGAACCCAAAAAAACACTTTTTCCTCTCATTTCGGTGACAGAAAGTTCTGGAATCTGAGAGGAGCAACAAATTTCCGTCTACCCAGCGTTCCCCCAAGTCTCCCGATAAAAATGGTACCTCACTTGTGTGGGTAGGCCTAGTGCCCACAAAAGGAAATGGCCCAAAACACAACGTGGACACATCACATTTTTTCACAGAAAAAAGAGGTGTTTTTTTACAAAGTGCCTACCTGTGGATTTTGGCCTCTAGCTCAGTCAGCACCTGGGGAAACCTAGAAAACCAGCGCATTTTTTAAAACTAGACACCTAGCTGAATCCAAGATGGGGTGACTTGTGGGGCTCTGTCCAGGTTCTGTTACACAGAATCCTTTGCAAACCTCAAATTTGACCAAAAAACACTTTTTCCTCTCATTTCGGTGACAGAACGTTCTGGAATCTGAGAGGAGCCACAAATTTCCTTCCACCCAGCGTTCCCCCAAGTCTCCCGATAAAAATGGTACCTCACTTGTGTGGGTAGGTTTAGTGCTCACGAAAGGAAATGGCCCAAAACACAACGTGGACACATCACATTTTTTCACAGAAAACAGAGGTGTTTTTTACAAAGTGCCTACCTGTGAAATTTGGCATCTAGTTCACCCGGCACCCGGGGAAACCTAGCAAACTAGCACATTTTTGAAAACTAGACACCTTGGGGAATCCAAGATGGGGTGACTTGTGGGGCTCTTACCAGGTTCTGTTATCCAGAATCCTTTGCAAACCTCAACATTTGACCAAAAATCACTTTTTCCTCTCATTTCGGTGACAGAAAGTTTTGGAATCTGAGAGAAGCCACAAATTTCCTTCCACCTAGCGTTCCCCCAAGTCGCCCGATAAAAATGGTACATCACTTGTGTGGGTAGGCCTAGCGCCCACAAAAGGAAATGGCCCAAAACACAACGTGGAC
Organism: Pleurodeles waltl; assembly: GCF_031143425.1. Taxonomy (NCBI): domain Eukaryota; kingdom Metazoa; phylum Chordata; class Amphibia; order Caudata; family Salamandridae; genus Pleurodeles; species Pleurodeles waltl. The sequence goes on from NC_090447.1 coordinate 291,736,413, forward strand.
ACATCACATTTTTTCACAGAAAAAAGAGGTGTTTTTTACAAAGTGCCTACCTGTGGATTTTGGCCTCTCGCTCAGCCGGCACCTGGGGAAACCTAGCAAACCAGAGCATTTCTGAAAACTAGACACCTAGGGGAATCCAAGATGGGGTGACTTGTGGGGCTCTGACCAGGTTCTGTTACTCAAAATTCTTTGGAAACCTCAACATTTGACCAAAAATCACTTTTTCCTCTCATTTCGGTGACAGAAAGTTTTGGAATCTGAGAGGAGCCACAAATTTCCTCCCACCCAGCGTTCCCCCAAGTCTCCTGATAAAAATGGTACATCAGTTGTGTGGGTAGGCCTAGCGCCCACGAAAGGAAATGGCCCAAAACACAACGTTGACACATCACATTTTTTCACAGAAAACCGGTGTTTTTACAAAGTGCCTACCTGTGAATTTTGGCCTCTAGCTCAGCCGACACCTGGGAAACATAGCAAACTAGCACATATTTTAAAAAGAGACACCTAGGGGAATCTGAGATGGGGTGACTTGTGGGGCTCTAACCAGGTTCTGTTACCCAGAATCCTTTGCAAACCTCAAAATTTGAACCCAAAAAACCACTTTTTCCTCTCATTTCGGTGACAGAAAGTTCTGGAATCTGAGAGGAGCAACAAATTTCCGTCTACCCAGCGTTCCCCCAAGTCTCCCGATAAAAATGGTACCTCACTTGTGTGGGTAGGCCTAGTGCCCACGAAAGGAAATGGCCCAAAACACAACGTGGACACATCACATTTTTTCACAGAAAAAAGAGGTGTTTTTTTACAAAGTGCCTACCTGTGGATTTTGGCCTCTAGCTCAGTCAGCACCTGGGGAAACCTAGAAAAACAGCGCATTTTTTAAAACTAGACACCTAGCTGAATCCAAGATGGGGTGACTTGTGGGGCTCTGTCCAGGTTCTGTTACACAGAATCCTTTGCAAACCTCAAATTTGACCAAAAAACACTTTTTCCTCTCATTTCGGTGACAGAACGTTCTGGAATCTGAGAGGAGCCACAAATTTCCTTCCACCCAGCGTTCCCCCAAGTCTCCCGATAAAAATGGTACCTCACTTGTGTGGGTAGGTTTAGTGCTCACGAAAGGAAATGGCCCAAAACACAACGTGGACACATCACATTTTTTCACAGAAAACAGAGGAGTTTTTTACAAAGTGCCTACCTGTGAAATTTGGCATCTAGTTCACCCGGCACCCGGGGAAACCTAGCAAACTAGCACATTTTTGAAAACTAAACACCTTGGGGAATCCAAGATGGGGTGACTTGTGGGGCTCTTACCAGGTTCTGTTACCCAGAATCCTTTGCAAACCTCAACATTTGACCAAAAATCACTTTTTCCTCTCATTTCGGTGACAGAAAGTTTTGGAATCTGAGAGAAGCCACAAATTTCCTTCCACCTAGCGTTCCCCCAAGTCGCCCGATAAAAATGGTACATCACTTGTGTGGGTAGGCCTAGCGCCCACAAAAGGAAATGGCCCAAAACACAACGTGGACACATCACATTTTTTCACAGAAAAAAGAGGTGTTTTTTACAAAGTGCCTACCTGTGGATTTTGGCCTTTAGCTCAGCCGGCACCTGGGGAAACCTAGCAAACCAGCACATTTTTTAAAACTAGACACCTAGGGGAATCCAAGATGGGTTGACTTGTGGGGCTCTGACCAGGTTCTGTTACCCAGAATCCTTTTCAAACCTCAAAATTTGACCCAAAAAAAACACTTTTTCCTCTCATTTCGGTGACAGAAAGTTCTGGAATCTGAGAGGATCCACAGATTATCTTCCACACAGGGTTCCCCCAAGTCTCCCGATAAAAACTGGTACATCACTTGTGTGGGTAGGCCTAGTGCCGACGAAAGGAAATGGCCCAAAACACAACGTGGACACATCAAATTTTTTCACAGAAAACAAAGGTGTTTTTTACAAAGTGCCTACCAGTGGATATTGGCCTCTAGCTCAGCCGGCACCTGGGGAAACCTAGCAAACCAGAACATTTTTTAAAACTAGACACCTAGGGGAATCCAAGATGGGGTGACTTGTGGGGCTCTGACCAGGTTCTGTTACTCAAAATTCTTTGGAAACCTCAACATTTGACCAAAAATCACTTTTTCCTCTCATTTCGGTGACAGAAAGTTTTGGAATCTGAGAGGAGCCACAAATTTCCTCCCACCCAGCGTTCCCCCAAGTCTCCTGATAAAAATGGTACATCAGTTGTGTGGGTAGGCCTAGCGCCCACGAAAGGAAATGGCCCAAAACACAACGTTGACACATCACATTTTTTCACAGAAAAAAGAGGTGTTTTTTACAAAGTGCCTACCTCTGAATTTTGGCCTCTAGCTCAGCCGACACCTGGGGAAACATAGCAAACTAGCACATATTTTAAAAAGAGACACCTAGGGGAATCTGAGATGGGGTGACTTGTGGGGCTCTAACCAGGTTCTGTTACCCAGAATCCTTTGCAAACCTCAAAATTTGAACCCAAAAAACCACTTTTTCCTCTCATTTCGGTGACAGAAATTTCTGGAATCTGAGACGAGCAACAAATTTCCGTCTACCCAGCGTTCCCCCAAGTCTCCCGATAAAAATGCTACATCACTTGTGTGGGTAGGCCGAGCGCCCACGAAAGGAAATGGCCAAAACACAACGTAGACACATCACATTTTTTCACAGAAAACCGGTGTTTTTTACGAAGTGCATACCTGTGAATTTTGGCCTCTAGCTCAGCCGACACCTGGGGAAACCTAGCAAACTAGCACATATTTTAAAACGAGACACCTAGGGGAATCTAAGATGGGGTGACTTGTGGGGCTCTGACCAGGTTCTGTTACCCAGAATCCTTTTCAAACCTCTACATTTGACCAAAAATCACTTTTTCCTCTCATTTCGGTGACAGAAAGTTTTGGAATCTGAGAGAAGCCACAAATTTCCTTCCACCCAGCGTTCCCCCAAGTCGCCCGATAAAAATGGTACATCACTTGTGTGGGTAGGCCTAGCGCCCACAAAAGGAAATGGCCCAAAACACAACGTGGACACATCACATTTTTTCACAGAAAAAAGAGGTGTTTTTTACAAAGTGCCTACCTGTGGATTTTGGCCTCTAGCTCAGCCGGCACCTGGGGAAACCTAGCAAACCAGCACATTTGTGAAAACTAGACACCTAGTGGAATCCAAGATATGTTGACTTGTGGGGCTCTGACCAGGTTCTGTTCCCCAGAATCCTTTGCAAACATCAAAATTTGACCAAAAAAAACACTTTTTCCTCTCATTTCGGTGACAGAAAGTTCTGGAATCTGAGAGGATCCACAGATTTCCTTCCACCCAGGGTTCCCCCAAGTCTCCCGATAAAAACTGGTACATCACTTGTGTGGGTAGGCCTAGTGCTGATGAAAGGAAATGGCCCAAAACACATCGTGGACACATCAAATTGTTTCACAGAAAACAAAGGTGTTTTTTACAAAGTGCCTACCTGTGGATATTGGCCTCTAGCTCAGCCGGCACATGGGGAAACCTAGCAAACCAGAACATTTTTTAAAACTAGACACCTAGGGGAATCCAAGATGGGGTGACTTGTGGGGCTCTGACCAGGTTCTGTTACCCAGAATCCTTTGCAAACCTCAAAATTTGACCAAATAAACACCTTTTCCTCTCATTTTGGTGACAGAAAGTTGTGGAATCTAAGAGGCGCCTCAAATTTTCTTTCCACCCAGCGTTCCCCCAAGTCTCCCGATAAAACTGTTCCCTCACTTGTATGGGTAGGTCTAGTGCCCACGAAATGAAATGGCCCAAAACACAATGTGGACACATCCCATTTTTTCACAGAAAAAAGAGGTGTTTTTTGCAAAGTGCCTACCTGTGGATTTTGGCCTCTCGCTCAGCCGGCACCTGGGGAAACCTAGCAAACCAGAGCATTTCTGAAAACTAGACACCTAGGGGAATCAAAGATGGGGTGACTTGTGGGGCTCTGACCAGGTTCTGTTACTCAAAATTCTTTGGAAACCTCAAAATTTGACCAAAAATCACTTTTTCCTCTCATTTCGGTGACAGAAAGTTTTGGAATCTGAGAGGAGCCACAAATTTCCTCCCACCCAGCGTTCCCCCAAGTCTCCTGATAAAAATGGTACATCACTTGTGTGGGTAGGCCTAGCGCCCACGAAAGGAAATGGCCCAAAACACAATGTGGACACATCACAGTTTTTCACAGAAAACCGTTTTTTTTTACAAAGTGCCTGCCTGTGAATTTTGGCCTCTAGCTCAGCCGACACCTGGGGAAACCTAGCAAACTAGCACATATTTTAAAATGAGACACCTAGGGGAATCTGAGATGGGGTGACTTGTGGGGCTCTGACCAGGTTCTGTTACCCAGAATCCTTTGCAAACCTCAAAATTTGACCCAAAAAAAACACTTTTTCTTCTCATTTCGGTGACAGAAAGTTCTGGAATCTGAGAGAAGCCACAATTTTCCGTCTACCCAGCGTTCCCCCAAGTCTCCCGATAAAAATGGTACCTCACTTGTGTGGGTAGGCCTAGAGCCCACAAAAGGAAATGGCCCAAAACACAACGTGGACACATCACATTTTTTCACAGAAAAAAGAGGTGTTTTTTACAAAGTGCCTACCTGTGGATTTTGGCCTCTCGCTCAGCCGGCACCTGGGGAAACCTAGCAAACCAGAGCATTTCTGAAAACTAGACACCTAGGGGAATCAAAGATGGGGTGACTTGTGGGGCTCTGACCAGGTTCTGTTACTCAAAATTCTTTGGAAACCTCAAAATTTGACCAAAAATCACTTTTTCCTCTCATTTCGGTGACAGAAAGTTTTGGAATCTGAGAGGAGCCACAAATTTCCTCCCACCCAGCGTTCCCCCAAGTCTCCTGATAAAAATGGTACATCACTTGTGTGGGTAGGCCTAGTGCTGATGAAAGGAAATGGCCCAAAACACATCGTGGACACATCAAATTGTTTCACAGAAAACAAAGGTGTTTTTTACAAAGTGCCTACCTGTGGATATTGGCCTCTAGCTCAGCCGGCACATGGGGAAACCTAGCAAACCAGAACATTTTTTAAAACTAGACACCTAGGGGAATCCAAGATGGGGTGACTTGTGGGGCTCTGACCAGGTTCTGTTACCCAGAATCCTTTGCAAACCTCAAAATTTGACCAAATAAACACCTTTTCCTCTCATTTTGGTGACAGAAAGTTGTGGAATCTAAGAGGCGCCTCAAATTTTCTTTCCACCCAGCGTTCCCCCAAGTCTCCCGATAAAACTGTTCCCTCACTTGTATGGGTAGGTCTAGTGCCCACGAAATGAAATGGCCCAAAACACAATGTGGACACATCCCATTTTTTCACAGAAAAAAGAGGTGTTTTTTGCAAAGTGCCTACCTGTGGATTTTGGCCTCTCGCTCAGCCGGCACCTGGGGAAACCTAGCAAACCAGAGCATTTCTGAAAACTAGACACCTAGGGGAATCAAAGATGGGGTGACTTGTGGGGCTCTGACCAGGTTCTGTTACTCAAAATTCTTTGGAAACCTCAAAATTTGACCAAAAATCACTTTTTCCTCTCATTTCGGTGACAGAAAGTTTTGGAATCTGAGAGGAGCCACAAATTTCCTCCCACCCAGCGTTCCCCCAAGTCTCCTGATAAAAATGGTACATCACTTGTGTGGGTAGGCCTAGCGCCCACGAAAGGAAATGGCCCAAAACACAATGTGGACACATCACAGTTTTTCACAGAAAACCGTTTTTTTTTACAAAGTGCCTGCCTGTGAATTTTGGCCTCTAGCTCAGCCGACACTTGGGGAAACCAAGCAAACTAGCACATATTTTAAAATGAGACACCTAGGGGAATCTGAGATGGGGTGACTTGTGGGGCTCTGACCAGGTTCTGTTACCCAGAATCCTTTGCAAACCTCAAAATTTGACCCAAAAAAAACACTTTTTCTTCTCATTTCGGTGACAGAAAGTTCTGGAATCTGAGAGAAGCCACAATTTTCCGTCTACCCAGCGTTCCCCCAAGTCTCCCGATAAAAATGGTACCTCACTTGTGTGGGTAGGCCTAGCGCCCACAAAAGGAAATGGCCCAAAACACAACGTGGACACATCACATTTTTTCACAGAAAAAAGAGGTGTTTTTTACAAAGTGCCTACCTGTGGATTTTGGCCTCTCGCTCAGCCGGCACCTGGGGAAACCTAGCAAACCAGAGCATTTCTGAAAACTAGACACCTAGGGGAATCAAAGATGGGGTGACTTGTGGGGCTCTGACCAGGTTCTGTTACTCAAAATTCTTTGGAAACCTCAAAATTTGACCAAAAATCACTTTTTCCTCTCATTTCGGTGACAGAAAGTTTTGGAATCTGAGAGGAGCCACAAATTTCCTCCCACCCAGCGTTCCCCCAAGTCTCCTGATAAAAATGGTACATCACTTGTGTGGGTAGGCCTAGCGCCCACGAAAGGAAATGGCCCAAAACACAATGTGGTCACATCACGGTTTTTCACAGAAAACCGGTGTTTTTTACAAAGTGCCTGCCTGTGAATTTTGGCCTCTAGCTCAGCCGACACCAGGGGAAACCTAGCAAACTAGCACATATTTTAAAATGAGACACCTAGGGGAATCTGAGATGGGGTGACTTGTGGGGCTCTGACCAGGTTCTGTTACCCAGAATCCTTTGCAAACCTCAAAATTTGACCCAAAAAAAACACTTTTTCCTCTCATTTCGGTGACAGAAAGTTCTGGAATCTGAGAGAAGCCACAATTTTCCATCTACCCAGCGTTCCCCCAAGTCTCCCGATACAAATGGTACCTCACTTGTGTGGGTAGGCCTAGTGCCCACGAAAGGAAATGGCCCAAAACACAACGTGGACACATCACATTTTTTCACAGAAAAAAGAGGTGTTTTTTTACAAAGTGCCTACCTGTGGATTTTGGCCTCTAGCTCAGTCAGCACCTGGGGAAACCTAGAAAACCAGCGCATTTTTTGAAACTAGACACCTAGCTGAATCCAAGATGGGGTGACTTGTGGGGCTCTGTCCAGGTTCTGTTACACAGAATCCTTTGCAAACCTCAAATTTGACCAAAAAACACTTTTTCCTCTCATTTCGGTGACAGAACGTTCTGGAATCTGAGAGGAGCCACAAATTTCCTTCCACCCAGCATTCCCCCAAGTCTCCCGATAAAAATGGTACCTCACTTGTGTGGGTAGGTTTAGTGCTCACGAAAGGAAATGGCCCAAAACACAACGTGGACACATCACATTTTTTCACAGAAAACAGAGGTGTTTTTTACAAAGTGCCTACCTGTGAAATTTGGCATCTAGTTCACCCGGCACCCGGGGAAACCTAGCAAACTAGCACATTTTTGAAAACTAGACACCTTGGGGAATCCAAGATGGGGTGACTTGTGGGGCTCTTACCAGGTTCTGTTATCCAGAATCCTTTGCAAACCTCAACATTTGACCAAAAATCACTTTTTCCTCTCATTTCGGTGACAGAAAGTTTTGGAATCTGAGAGAAGCCACAAATTTCCTTCCACCTAGCGTTCCCCCAAGTCGCCCGATAAAAATGGTACATCACTTGTGTGGGTAGGCCTAGCGCCCACAAAAGGAAATGGCCCAAAACACAACGTGGACACATCACATTTTTTCACAGAAAAAAGAGGTGTTTTTTACAAAGTGCCTACCTGTGGATTTTGGCCTCTCGCTCAGCCGGCACCTGGGGAAACCTAGCAAACCAGAGCATTTCTGAAAACTAGACACCTAGGGGAATCCAAGATGGGGTGACTTGTGGGGCTCTGACCAGGTTCTGTTACTCAAAATTCTTTGGAAACCTCAACATTTGACCAAAAATCACTTTTTCCTCTCATTTCGGTGACAGAAAGTTTTGGAATCTGAGAGGAGCCACAAATTTCCTCCCACCCAGCGTTCCCCCAAGTCTCCTGATAAAAATGGTACATCAGTTGTGTGGGTAGGCCTAGCGCCCACGAAAGGAAATGGCCCAAAACACAACGTTGACACATCACATTTTTTCACAGAAAACCGGTGTTTTTACAAAGTGCCTACCTGTGAATTTTGGCCTCTAGCTCAGCCGACACCTGGGAAACATAGCAAACTAGCACATATTTTAAAAAGAGACACCTAGGGGAATCTGAGATGGGGTGACTTGTGGGGCTCTAACCAGGTTCTGTTACCCAGAATCCTTTGCAAACCTCAAAATTTGAACCCAAAAAACCACTTTTTCCTCTCATTTCGGTGACAGAAAGTTCTGGAATCTGAGAGGAGCAACAAATTTCCGTCTACCCAGCGTTCCCCCAAGTCTCCCGATAAAAATGGTACCTCACTTGTGTGGGTAGGCCTAGTGCCCACGAAAGGAAATGGCCCAAAACACAACGTGGACACATCACATTTTTTCACAGAAAAAAGAGGTGTTTTTTTACAAAGTGCCTACCTGTGGATTTTGGCCTCTAGCTCAGTCAGCACCTGGGGAAACCTAGAAAAACAGCGCATTTTTTAAAACTAGACACCTAGCTGAATCCAAGATGGGGTGACTTGTGGGGCTCTGTCCAGGTTCTGTTACACAGAATCCTTTGCAAACCTCAAATTTGACCAAAAAACACTTTTTCCTCTCATTTCGGTGACAGAACGTTCTGGAATCTGAGAGGAGCCACAAATTTCCTTCCACCCAGCGTTCCCCCAAGTCTCCCGATAAAAATGGTACCTCACTTGTGTGGGTAGGTTTAGTGCTCACGAAAGGAAATGGCCCAAAACACAACGTGGACACATCACATTTTTTCACAGAAAACAGAGGAGTTTTTTACAAAGTGCCTACCTGTGAAATTTGGCATCTAGTTCACCCGGCACCCGGGGAAACCTAGCAAACTAGCACATTTTTGAAAACTAAACACCTTGGGGAATCCAAGATGGGGTGACTTGTGGGGCTCTTACCAGGTTCTGTTACCCAGAATCCTTTGCAAACCTCAACATTTGACCAAAAATCACTTTTTCCTCTCATTTCGGTGACAGAAAGTTTTGGAATCTGAGAGAAGCCACAAATTTCCTTCCACCTAGCATTCCCCCAAGTCGCCCGATAAAAATGGTACATCACTTGTGTGGGTAGGCCTAGCGCCCACAAAAGGAAATGGCCCAAAACACAACGTGGACACATCACATTTTTTCACAGAAAAAAGAGGTGTTTTTTACAAAGTGCCTACCTGTGGATTTTGGCCTCTAGCTCAGCCGGCACCTGGGGAAACCTAGCAAACCAGCACATTTTTTAAAACTAGACACCTAGGGGAATCCAAGATGGGTTGACTTGTGGGGCTCTGACCAGGTTCTGTTACCCAGAATCCTTTTCAAACCTCAAAATTTGACCCAAAAAAAAACACTTTTTCCTCTCATTTCGGTGACAGAAAGTTCTGGAATCTGAGAGGATCCACAGATTATCTTCCACACAGGGTTCCCCCAAGTCTCCCGATAAAAACTGGTACATCACTTGTGTGGGTAGGCCTAGTGCCGACGAAAGGAAATGGCCCAAAACACAACGTGGACACATCAAATTTTTTCACAGAAAACAAAGGTGTTTTTTACAAAGTGCCTACCAGTGGATATTGGCCTCTAGCTCAGCCGGCACCTGGGGAAACCTAGCAAACCAGAACATTTTTTAAAACTAGACACCTAGGGGAATCCAAGATGGGGTGACTTGTGGGGCTCTGACCAGGTTCTGTTACTCAAAATTCTTTGGAAACCTCAACATTTGACCAAAAATCACTTTTTCCTCTCATTTCGGTGACAGAAAGTTTTGGAATCTGAGAGGAGCCACAAATTTCCTCCCACCCAGCGTTCCCCCAAGTCTCCTGATAAAAATGGTACATCAGTTGTGTGGGTATGCCTAGCGCCCACGAAAGGAAATGGCCCAAAACACAACGTTGACACATCACATTTTTTCACAGAAAACCGGTGTTTTTTACAAAGTGCCTACCTCTGAATTTTGGCCTCTAGCTCAGCCGACACCTGGGGAAACATAGCAAACTAGCACATATTTTAAAAAGAGACACCTAGGGGAATCTGAGATGGGGTGACTTGTGGGGCTCTAACCAGGTTCTGTTACCCAGAATCCTTTGCAAACCTCAAAATTTGAACCCAAAAAACCACTTTTTCCTCTCATTTCGGTGACAGAAATTTCTGGAATCTGAGACGAGCAACAAATTTCCGTCTACCCAGCGTTCCCCCAAGTCTCCCGATAAAAATGGTACCTCACTTGTGTGGGTAGGCCTAGTGCCCACGAAAGGAAATGGCCCAAAACACAACGTGGACACATCACATTTTTTCACAGAAAAAAGAGGTGTTTTTTTACAAAGTGCCTACCTGTGGATTTTGGCCTCTAGCTCAGTCAGCACCTGGGGAAACCTAGAAAACCAGCGCATTTTTTAAAACTAGACACCTAGCTGAATCCAAGATGGGGTGACTTGTGGGGCTCTGTCCAGGTTCTGTTACAAAGAATCCTTTGCAAACCTCAAATTTGACCAAAAAACACTTTTTCCTCTCATTTCGGTGACAGAACGTTCTGGAATCTGAGAGGAGCCACAAATTTCCTTCCACCCAGCGTTCCCCCAAGTCTCCCGATAAAAATGGTACCTCACTTGTGTGGGTAGGTTTAGTGCTCACGAAAGGAAATGGCCCAAAACACAACGTGGACACATCACATTTTTTCACAGAAAACAGAGTTGTTTTTTACAAAGTGCCTACCTGTGAAATTTGGCATCTAGTTCACCCGGCACCCGGGGAAACCTAGCAAACTAGCACATTTTTGAAAACTAGACACCTTGGGGAATCCAAGATGGGGTGACTTGTGGGGCTCTTACCAGGTTCTGTTACCCAGAATCCTTTGCAAACCTCAACATTTGACCAAAAATCACTTTTTCCTCTCATTTCGGTGACAGAAAGTTTTGGAATCTGAGAGAAGCCACAAATTTCCTTCCACCTAGCGTTCCCCCAAGTCGCCCGATAAAAATGGTACATCACTTGTGTGGGTAGGCCTAGCGCCCACAAAAGGAAATGGCCCAAAACACAACGTGGACACATCACATTTTTTCACAGAAAAAAGAGGTGTTTTTTACAAAGTGCCTACCTGTGGATTTTGGCCTCTAGCTCAGCCGGCACCTGGGGAAACCTAGCAAACCAGCACATTTTTTAAAACTAGACACCTAGGGGAATCCAAGATGGGTTGACTTGTGGGGCTCTGACCAGGTTCTGTTACCCAGAATCCTTTTCAAACCTCAAAATTTGACCCAAAAAAAACACTTTTTCCTCTCATTTCGGTGACAGAAAGTTCTGGAATCTGAGAGGATCCACAGATTATCTTCCACACAGGGTTCCCCCAAGTCTCCCGATAAAAACTGGTACATCACTTGTGTGGGTAGGCCTAGTGCCGACGAAAGGAAATGGCCCAAAACACAACGTGGACACATCAAATTTTTTCACAGAAAACAAAGGTGTTTTTTACAAAGTGCCTACCAGTGGATATTGGCCTCTAGCTCAGCCGGCACCTGGGGAAACCTAGCAAACCAGAACATTTTTTAAAACTAGACACCTAGGGGAATCCAAGATGGGGTGACTTGTGGGGCTCTGACCAGGTTGTGTTACCCAGAATCCTTTGCAAACCTCAAAATTTGACCAAATAAACACCTTTTCCTCTCATTTCGGTGACAAAAATTTGTGGAATCTGAGAGGCGCCTCAAATTTCCTTCCACCCAGCGTTCCCCCAAGTCTCCCGATAAAACTGGTCCCTCACTTGTATGGGTAGGTCTAGTGCCCACGAAATGAAATGGCCCAAAACACAATGTGGACACATCACATTTTTTCACAGAAAAAAGAGGTGTTTTTTACAAAGTGCCTACCTGTGGATTTTGGCCTCTCGCTCAGCCGGCACCTGGGGAAACCTAGCAAACCAGAGCATTTCTGAAAACTAGACACCTAGGGGAATCCATGATGGGGTGACTTGCGGGGCTCTGACCAGGTTGTGTTACTCAAAATTCTTTGGAAACCTCAAAATTTGACCAAAAATCACCTTTTCCTCTCATTTCGGTGACAGAAAGTTTTGGAATCTGAGAGGAGCCACAAATTTCCTCCCACCCAGCGTTCCCCCAAGTCTCCCGATAAAAATGCTACATCACTTGTGTGGGTAGGCCGAGCGCCCACGAAAGGAAATGGCCAAAACACAACGTAGACACATCACATTTTTTCACAGAAAACCGGTGTTTTTTACGAAGTGCATACCTGTGAATTTTGGCCTCTAGCTCAGCCGACACCTGGGGAAACCTAGCAAACTAGCACATATTTTAAAACGAGACACCTAGGGGAATCTAAGATGGGGTGACTTGTGGGGCTCTGACCAGGTTCTGTTACCCAGAATCCTTTTCAAACCTCTACATTTGACCAAAAATCACTTTTTCCTCTCATTTCGGTGACAGAAAGTTTTGGAATCTGAGAGAAGCCACAAATTTCCTTCCACCCAGCGTTCCCCCAAGTCGCCCGATAAAAATGGTACATCACTTGTGTGGGTAGGCCTAGCGCCCACAAAAGGAAATGGCCCAAAACACAACGTGGACACATCACATTTTTTCACAGAAAAAAGAGGTGTTTTTTACAAAGTGCCTACCTGTGGATTTTGGCCTCTAGCTCAGCCGGCACCTGGGGAAACCTAGCAAACCAGCACATTTGTGAAAACTAGACACCTAGTGGAATCCAAGATATGTTGACTTGTGGGGCTCTGACCAGGTTCTGTTCCCCAGAATCCTTTGCAAACATCAAAATTTGACCAAAAAAACACTTTTTCCTCTCATTTCGGTGACAGAAAGTTCTGGAATCTGAGAGGATCCACAGATTTCCTTCCACCCAGGGTTCCCCCAAGTCTCCCGATAAAAACTGGTACATCACTTGTGTGGGTAGGCCTAGTGCTGATGAAAGGAAATGGCCCAAAACACATCGTGGACACATCAAATTGTTTCACAGAAAACAAAGGTGTTTTTTACAAAGTGCCTACCTGTGGATATTGGCCTCTAGCTCAGCCGGCACATGGGGAAACCTAGCAAACCAGAACATTTTTTAAAACTAGACACCTAGGGGAATCCAAGATGGGGTGACTTGTGGGGCTCTGACCAGGTTCTGTTACCCAGAATCCTTTGCAAACCTCAAAATTTGACCAAATAAACACCTTTTCCTCTCATTTTGGTGACAGAAAGTTGTGGAATCTAAGAGGCGCCTCAAATTTTCTTTCCACCCAGCGTTCCCCCAAGTCTCCCGATAAAACTGTTCCCTCACTTGTATGGGTAGGTCTAGTGCCCACGAAATGAAATGGCCCAAAACACAATGTGGACACATCCCATTTTTTCACAGAAAAAAGAGGTGTTTTTTACAAAGTGCCTACCTGTGGATTTTGGCCTCTCGCTCAGCCGGCACCTGGGGAAACCTAGCAAACCAGAGCATTTCTGAAAACTAGACACCTAGGGGAATCAAAGATGGGGTGACTTGTGGGGCTCTGACCAGGTTCTGTTACTCAAAATTCTTTGGAAACCTCAAAATTTGACCAAAAATCACTTTTTCCTCTCATTTCGGTGACAGAAAGTTTTGGAATCTGAGAGGAGCCACAAATTTCCTCCCACCCAGCGTTCCCCCAAGTCTCCTGATAAAAATGGTACATCACTTGTGTGGGTAGGCCTAGCGCCCACGAAAGGAAATGGCCCAAAACACAATGTGGACACATCACAGTTTTTCACAGAAAACCGGTTTTTTTTACAAAGTGCCTGCCTGTGAATTTTGGCCTCTAGCTCAGCCGACACCTGGGGAAACCTAGCAAACTAGCACATATTTTAAAATGAGACACCTAGGGGAATCTGAGATGGGGTGACTTGTGGGGCTCTGACCAGGTTCTGTTACCCAGAATCCTTTGCAAACCTCAAAAATTGACCCAAAAAAAACAATTTTTCTTCTCATTTCGGTGACAGAAAGTTCTGGAATCTGAGAGAAGCCACAATTTTCCGTCTACCCAGCGTTCCCCCAAGTCTCCCGATAAAAATGGTACCTCACTTGTGTGGGTAGGCCTAGCGCCCACAAAAGGAAATGGCCCAAAACACAATGTGGACACATCACATTTTTTCACAGAAAAAAGAGGTGTTTTTTACAAAGTGCCTACCTGTGGATTTTGGCCTCTCGCTCAGCCGGCACCTGGGGAAACCTAGCAAACCAGAGCATTTCTGAAAACTAGACACCTAGGGGAATCAAAGATGGGGTGACTTGTGGGGCTCTGACCAGGTTCTGTTACTCAAAATTCTTTGGAAACCTCAAAATTTGACCAAAAATCACTTTTTCCTCTCATTTCGGTGACAGAAAGTTTTGGAATCTGAGAGGAGCCACAAATTTCCTCCCACCCAGCGTTCCCCCAAGTCTCCTGATAAAAATGGTACATCACTTGTGTGGGTAGGCCTAGCGCCCACGAAAGGAAATGGCCCAAAACACAATGTGGTCACATCACGGTTTTTCACAGAAAACCGGTGTTTTTTACAAAGTGCCTGCCTGTGAATTTTGGCCTCTAGCTCAGCCGACACCAGGGGAAACCTAGCAAACTAGCACATATTTTAAAATGAGACACCTAGGGGAATCTGAGATGGGGTGACTTGTGGGGCTCTGACCAGGTTCTGTTACCCAGAATCCTTTGCAAACCTCAAAATTTGACCCAAAAAAAACACTTTTTCCTCTCATTTCGGTGACAGAAAGTTCTGGAATCTGAGAGAAGCCACAATTTTCCATCTACCCAGCGTTCCCCCAAGTCTCCCGATACAAATGGTACCTCACTTGTGTGGGTAGGCCTAGCGCCCACAAAAGGAAATGGCCCAAAACACAACGTGGACACATCACATTTTTTCACAGAAAAAAGAGGTGTTTTTTACAAAGTGCCTACCTGTGGATTTTGGCCTCTCGCTCAGCCGGCACCTGGGGAAACCTAGCAAACCAGAGCATTTCTGAAAACTAGACACCTAGGGGAATCAAAGATGGGGTGACTTGTGGGGCTCTGACCAGGTTCTGTTGCTCAAAATTCTTTGGAAACCTCAAAATTTGACCAAAAATCACTTTTTCCTCTCATTTCGGTGACAGAAAGTTTTGGAATCTGAGAGGAGCCACAAATTTCCTCCCACCCAGCGTTCCCCCACGTCTCCTGATAAAAATGGTACATCACTTGTGTGGGTAGGCCTAGCGCCCACGAAAGGAAATGGCCCAAAACACAATGTGGACACATCACAGTTTTTCACAGAAAACCGGTGTTTTTTACAAAGTGCCTGCCTGTGAATTTTGGCCTCTAGCTCAGCCGACACCTGGGGAAACCTAGCAAACTAGCACATATTTTAAAATGAGACACCTAGGGGAATCTGAGATGGGGTGACTTGTGGGGCTCTGACCAGGTTCTGTTACCCAGAATCCTTTGCAAACCTCAAAATTTGACCCAAAAAAAACACTTTTTCCTCTCATTTCGGTGACAGAAAGTTCTGGAATCTGAGAGGAGCCACAAATTTCCTTCCACCCAGCGTTCCCCCAAGTCTCCTGATAAAAACGGTACCTCACTTGTGTGGGAAGGCGTAATGCCTACGAAAGGAAATGGCCCCAAACACAACGTGGACACATCACATTTTTTCACGGAAAAAATAGGTGTTTTTTTACAAAGTGCCTACCTGTGGATTTTGGCTTCTCGCTCAGCCGGCACCTGGGGAAACCTAGCAAACCAGAGCATTTCTGAAAACTAGACACCTAGGGGAATCCAAGATGTGGTTACTTGTGGGGCGCTGGCCAGGTTCTGTTACCCAGAATCCTTTGCAAACCTCCAAATTTGACCTAAAAAAACACTTTTTCCTCTCATTTCGGTGAGGGAAAGTTCTTTAATCTGAGAGGAGCCACAAATTTCCTTCCACCCAGCGTTCCCCCAAGCCTCCTGATAAAAACAGTACCTCACTTGTGTGGGTAGTCCTAGTGCCTACGAAAGGAAATGGCCCAAAACACAACGTGGACACATCACATTTTTTCACAGAAAAAATTGGTGTTTTTTTACAAAGAGTCTACCTGTGGATTTTGGCCTCTAGCTCAGCCGGCACCTGGAGAAACCAAGCAAACCAGCACATTTTTGAAAACTAGACACCTAGGGGAATCCAAGATGGGGTGACTTGTGGGGCTCTGACCAGGTTCTGTTACCCAGAATCCTTTGAAAACCTCAAAATATGACCAAAAAAAAACTTTTTCCTCTCATTTTAGTGACAGAAAGTTCTGGAATCTGAGAGGAGCCACAAATTCCCTTCCAACCAGCGTTCCGCCAAGTCTCCCGATAAAAATGGCACCTCACTTGTGTGGGTAGGCCTAGTGCCCACGAAAGGAAATGGCCCAAAACACAAAGTGGACACATCACATTTTTTCACAGAAAACAGAGGTGTTTTTTACAAAGTTCCTACCTGTGGATTTTGGTCTCTAGCTCAGCCGGCACCTGGGGAAACCTAGCAAACCTGCACATTTCTGAAAACTAGACACCTAGGGGAATCCAGGATGGGGTGACTTGCTGGGCTCTGACCAGATTCTGTTACCCAGAATCCTTTGCAAACCTCAAAATTTGACCACAAAAAACACTGTTTCCTCTAATTTCGGTGACAGAAAGCTCTGGAATCTGAGAGGAGCCACAAATTTCCTTCCACCCAGCATTCCCCCAAGTCTCCCGATAAAAATGGTTCCTCACTTGTGTGGGTAGGCCTAGTGCCCACGAAAGGAAATGGCCCAAAACACAACGTGGACACATCACATTTTTTCACAGAAAACAGAGGTGTTTTTTACAAAGTTCTTACCTGTGGATTTTGGTCTCTAGCTCAGCCGGCACCTGGGGAAACCTAGCAAACCTGCACATTTCTGAAAACTAGACACCTAGGGGAATCCAAGATGGGGTGACTTGCTGGGCTCTGACCAGATTCTGTTACCCAGAATCCTTTGCAAACCTCAAAATTTGACCACAAAAAACACTGTTTCCTCTAATTTCGGTGACAGAAAGCTCTGGAATCTGAGAGGAGCCACAAATTTCCTTCCACCCAGCATTCCCCCAAGTCTCCCAATAAAAATGGTTCCTCACTTGTGTGGGTAGGCCTAGTGCCCACGAAATGAAATGGCCCAAAACACAACGTGGACACATCACATTTGTTCACAGAAAACAGAGGTGTTTTTTACAAAGTGCCTACCTGTTCATTTTGGCCTCAAGCTCAGCCTGCACCTGGGGAAAACTAGCAAACCAGCACATTTTGGAAAACTAGACACCTTGAGGAATCCAAGATGGGGTGACTTGTGGGGCTCTGACCAGGTTCTGTTACCCAGAATCCTGTGTAAACCTCAAAATTTGACCAAAAAAACCCACTTTTTCCTCTTATTTTGGTGTCAGAAAGTTCTGGAATCTGAGAGAAGCCACAAATTCCCTTCCACCCAGCGTTCCCCCAAGTCTCCCGATAAAAATGGTACATCACTTGTGTGGGTAGGCCTAGAGCCCAAGAAAGGAAATGGCCCAAAATACAACGTGGACACATCACATTTTTTCACAGAAAACAGAGGTGTTTTTTACAAAGTTCCTACCTGTGAATTTTGACCTCTTGCTCAGCCGGTACCCGGGGAAGCCTAGCAAACTAGCACATTTTTGAAAACTAGACACCTAGGGGAATCCAAGATGGGATAAGTTGTAGGGCTCAATCCAGGTTCTGATACCCAGAATCTTTTGCAAACCTCAAAATTTGACCCCCAAAAATGTTTTCCTCTCATTTCGGTGACAGAAAGTTCTGGAATCTGAGAGGTTCCACAAATTTCCTTCCACCCAGCGATCCCCCAAGTCTCCCGTTAAAAATGATATATCACTTGTGTGGGTAGGCCTAGCGCCCACAAAGGGAAATGGCCCAAAATACAATGTGGACACATCACATTTTTTTCACAGAAAACAGAGGTGTTTTTTACAAAGTGCCTACCTGTGAATTTTGGCCTCTAGCTCAGCTGGCACCTGGGGAAACCTAGCAAACTAGAACATTTTGGAAAACTAGACACCTAGGGGAATCCAAGATGGGGTGACTTGTGAGGCTCTGACCAGGTTCTTTTACCCAGAATCCTTTGCAAACCTCAAAATTTGACCAAAAAAACACTTTTTCCTCTCATTTTGGTGACAGAAAGTTCTGGAATCTGAGAGGAGCCACAAATTTCCTTCCATCCAGTGTTTCCCCAAGTCTCCCGATAAAAATGGTACCTCACTTGTGTGGGTAGGCCTAGTGCCGACGAATGGAAATGGCCCAAAACACAACGTGGACACATCACATTTTTTCACAGAAAACAGAGGTGTTTTTTTACAAATTGCCTACCTGTGGATTTTGGCCTATAGCTCAGCTGGCACCTGGGGAAACCTAGCAAACCAGCACATTTTTGAAAAGTAGACACCTAGGGGAATCCAAGATGTGGTGACTTGTGGGGCGCTGACAAGGTACTGTTACCCAGAATCCTTTGCAAACCTTAAAATTTGACCAAAAATAATTTTTTTCCTCTAATTTCGGTGACAGAAAGTTCTGGAATCTGAGAGGAGCGTCAAATTTCCTTCCACCCAGCGTTCGCCCAAGTCTCTCGATAAAAATGGTACCTCACTTGTATGGGTAGGCCTAGTGCCCACGAATGGAAATGGCCCAAAACAGAATGTGGACACATAACATTTTTTCACAGAAAACAGAGGTGTTTTTTTACTAAGTGCCTACCTGTGTATTTTGGCCTCTAGCTCAGCCGGCACCTGGGGAAACCTACCAAACCAGTGCATTTCTGAAAACTAGACACCTAGGGGAATCCAAGATGGGGTGACTTGTGGGGCTCTGACCAGGTTCTGTTACCCAGAATCCTTTACAAACCTCAAAATTTTACCAAAAAAACCCACTTTTTTCCTCTCATTTCGGTGACAGAAAGTTCTGGAATCTGAGAGGAGCCACAAATTCCCTTCCAACCAGCGTTCCGCCAAGTCTCCCGATAAAAATGGTACCTCAGTTGTGTGGGTAGGCCTAGTGCCCACGAAAGAAAATGGCCCAAAACACAACGTGGACACATCACATTTTTTCACAGAAAACAGAGGTGTTTTTTACAAAGTTCCTACCTGTGGATTTTGGTCTCTAGCTCAGCCGGCACCTGGGAAAACCTAGCAAACCTGCACATTTCTGAAAACTAGACACCTAGGGGAATCCAAGATGGGGTGACTTGTGGGGCTCTGACCAGGTTCTGTTACCCAGAATCCTTTGCAAACCTCAAAATTTTACCAAAAAAACACTTTTTCCTCTCATTTCGGTGACAGAAAGTTCTGGAATCAGAGAGGAGCCACACATTTCCTTCCACCCAGCGTTCCCCCAAGTCTCCTGATAAAAACGGTACCTCACTTGTGTGGGTAGGCCTAGTGCCTACGAAAGGAAATGGCCCAAAACACAACGTGGACACATCACATTTTTTCACGGAAAAGATAGGTGTTTTTTTACAAAGTGCCTACCTGTGGATTTTGGCCTCTCGCTCAGCCGGCAAATGGGGAAACCTAGCAAACCAGAGCATTTCTGAAAACTAGACACCTAGGGGAATTCAAGATGTGGTTACTTGTGGGGCGCTGGCCAGGTTCTGTTACCCAGAATTCTTTGCAAACCTCAAAATTTGACCAAAAAAAACACTTTTTCCTCTCATTTCAGTGAGGGAAAGTTCTTTAATCTGAGAGGAGCCACAAATTTCCTTCCACCCAGCGTTCCCCCAAGCCTCCTGATAAAAAAGGTACCATCTTGTGTGGGTAGGCCTAGTGCCTACGAAAGGAAATGGCCCACAACACAACGTGGACACATCACATTTTTTCACAGAAAAAAGAGGTGTTTTTTGACAAAGTGCCTACCTGTGGATTTTGGCCTCTCGCTCAGCCGGCACCTGGGGAAACCTAGCAAACCAGAGCATTTCTGAAAACTAGACACCTAGGGGAATTCAAGATGTGGTTACTTCTGGGGCGCTGGCCAGGTTCTGTTACCCAGAATCCTTTGCAAACCTCAAAATTTGACCAAAAAAAACACTTTTTCCTCTCATTTCAGTGAGGGAAAGTTCTTTAATCTGAGAGGAGCCACAAATTTCCTCCCACCCAGCGTTCCCCCAAGTCTCCCGATAAAAATGGTACATCACTTGTGTGGGTAGGCCTAGCGCCCACGAAAGGGAATGGCCCAAAACACAACGTGGATACATCAATTTTTTTCACAGAAAACCGGTGTTTTTTACAAAGTTCCTACCTGTGAATTTTGGCCTCTAGCTCAGCCGACACCTGGGGAAACCTAGCAAACTAGCACATATTTTAAAATGAGACACCTAGGGGAATCTGAGATGGGGTGACTTGTGGGGCTCTGACGAGGTTCTGTTACCCAGAATCCTTTGCAAACCTCAAAATTTGACCCAAAAAAAACACTTTTTCCTCTCATTTCGGTGACAGAAAGTTCTGGAATCTGAGAGAAGCCACAATTTTCCGTCTACCCAGCGTTCCCCCAAGTCTCCCGATAAAAATGGTACATCACTTGTGTGGGTAGGCCTAGCGCCCACAAAAGGAAATGGCCCAAAACACAACGTGGACACATCACATTTTTTCACAGAAAAAAGAGGTGTTTTTTACAAAGTGCCTACCTGTGGATTTTGGCCTCTAGCTCAGCCGGCACCTGGGGAAACCTAGCAAACCAGCACAGTTTTGAAAACTAGACACCTAGGAGAATCCAAGATGGGTTGACTTGTGGGGCTCTGACCAGGTTCTGTTACCCAGAATCCTTTGCAAACCTCAAAATTTTACCAAAAATCACTTTTTCCTCTCATTTCGGTGACAGAAAGTTTTGGAATCTGAGAGGAGCCACAAATTTCCTCCCACCCAGCGTTCCCCCAAGTCGCCCGATGAAAATGGTACATCACTTGTGTGGGTAGGCCTAGTGCCCACGAAAGGAAATGGCCCAAAACACAACGTGGACACATCAGATTTTTTCACAGAAAAAATAGTTTTTTTTTACAAAGTGCCTACCTGTGAATTTTGGCCTCTAGCTCAGCCGACACCTAGGGAAACCTAGCAAACTAGCACATATTTTAAAACGAGACACCTAGGGGAATCTAAGATGGGGTGACTTGTGGGGCTCTGACCAGGTTCTGTTACCCAGAATCCTTTGCAAACCTCAAAATTTGACCAAAAAAACCCTTTTTCCTCTCATTTCGGTGACAGAAAGTTCAGGAATCTAAGAGGAGCCACAAATTTCCATCTACCCAGCGTTCCCCCAAGTCTCCCGATAAAAATGGTACCTCACTTGTGTGGATAGGCCTAGTGCCCACGAAAGGAAATGGACCAAAACACAACGTAGACACATCACATTTTTTCACAGAAAAAATAGGTGTTTTTTACAAAGTGCCTACCTGTGGATTTTGGCCTCTAGCTCAGCCGGCACCTGGGGAAACCTAGCAAACCAGCACATTTGTGAAAACTAGACACCTAGGGGAATCCAAGATGGGTTGACTTGTGGGGCTCTGACCAGGTTCTGTTACCCAGAATCCTTTGCAAACATCAAAATCTTACCAAAAAAAATACTTTTTCCTCTCATTTCGGTGACAGAAAGTTCTGGAATCTGAGAGGATCCACAGATTTCCTTCCACCCAGGGTTCCCCTAGGTCTCCTGATAAAAACTGGTACATCACTTGTGTGGGTAGGCCAAGTGCCGACGAAAGGAAATGGCCCAAAACACAACGTGGACACATCAAATTTGTTCACAGAAAACAATGGTGATTTTTACAAAGTGCCTACTTGTGGATATTGGCCTCTAGCTCAGCCGGCACCTGGGGAAACCTAGCAAACCAGCACATTTGTGAAAACTAGACACCTAGGGGAATCCAAGATGGGTTGACTTGTGGGGCTCTGACCAGGTTCTGTTACCCAGAATCCATTGCAAACATCAAAATCTGACCCCAAAAAAACACTTTTTCCTCTCATTTCGGTGACAGAAAGTTCTGGAATCTGAGAGGGTCCACAAATTTCCTTCCACCCAGGGTTCCACCCAGTCTCCCGATAAAAATGGTACTTCACTTGTGTGGGTAGGCCTAGTGCCCACGAAAGGAAATGGCCAAAAAAACAACGTGGACATATCACATTTTTTCACAGAAAACAGAGGTGTTTTTTACAAAGAGTCTACCTGTGGATTTTGGCCTCTAGCTCAGCCGGCACCTGGGGAAACCAGCACATTTGTTAAATCTAGACACCTGGGGGAATCCAAGATGGGGAGACTTGTGGGGCTCTGACCAGGTTCTGTTACCCAGAATCCTTTGCAAATCTCAAAATGTGACCAAAAAAACACCTATTCCTCTCATTTCTGTGATGGAAAGTTCTGGAATCTGAGAGGAGCCTCAAATTTCCTTCGACCCAGCATTCCCCCAAGTCTCCCGCTCAAAATGATACCTCACTTGTGTGGGTAGGCCTAGAGCCCACGAAAGGAAATGGCCCAAAACACAACGTGGACACATCACATTTTTTCAAAGAAAACAGAGGTGTTTTTTTACAAAGTGCCTACCTGTGGATTTTGGCCTCTAGCTCAGCCGGCAGCTGGGGAAACCTAGCAAACCAGCACATTTTTGAAAAGTAGACACCTAGGGGAATCCAAGATTTGGTGACTTGTGGGGCGCTGGCCAGGTTCTGTTACCCAGAATCCTTTGCAAACCTCAAAATTTAACCAAAAAAAACGCTTTTTCCTCTCATTTCGGTGAGGGAAAGTATTTTAATCTGAGAGGAGCCACAAATTTCCATCCACCCAGCGCTCCCCCAAGTCTCCTGATAAAAACGGTACCTCACTTGTGTGGGTAGGCCTAGTGCCTACGAAAGGAAATGGCCCCATTCAGAACGTGGACACATCACATTTTTTCACAGAAAAAATAGGTTTTTTTTACAAAGTGCCTACCTGTGGATTTTGGCCTCTCGCTCAGCAGGCACCTGGGGAAACCTAGCAAACCAGAGCATTTCTGAAAACTAGACACCTAGGGGAATCCAAGATGGGGTGACTTGTGGGGCTCTGACCAGGTTCTGTTACTCAGAATTCGTTGCAAACCTCAAACTTTGACAAAAAAAACACACTTTTTCCTCACATTTCGGTGAGAGAAAGTTCTGGAATCTGAGAGGAGCCACAAAGTTCCTTCCACCCAGCATTCCCCCAAAACTCCCGATAAAAATGGTACCTCACTTATGTGGGTAGGCCTAGTGCCCACGGAAGGAAATGGCGCAAAACACAATGTGGACACATCAAATTTTTTCATAGAAAAAAG
Source organism: Pleurodeles waltl (assembly GCF_031143425.1). NCBI lineage: Eukaryota > Metazoa > Chordata > Amphibia > Caudata > Salamandridae > Pleurodeles > Pleurodeles waltl. The sequence continues at coordinate 291,759,801 of NC_090447.1, forward strand.
AGGTGTTTTTTACAAAGTGTCTACCTGTGGATTTTGGCCTCTAGCTCAGCCGGCACCTGGAGAAACCTAGCAAACCAGCACATTTTTGAAAACTAGACACCTAGGGGAATCCAAGATGGGGTGACTTGTGGGGCTCTGACCAGGTTCTGTTACCCAGAATCCTTTGAAAATCTCAAAATATGACAAAAAAAACACTTTTTCCTCTCATTTCAGTGACAGAAAGTTCTGGAATCTGAGAGGAGCCACAAATTCCCTTCCAACCAGCGTTCCGCCAAGTCTCCCTATAAAAATGGTACCTCACTTGTGTGGGTAGGCCTAGTGCCCACGAAAGGAAATGGCCCAAAACACAACGTGGACACATCACATTTTTTCACAGAAAACAGAGGTGTTTTTTACAAAGTTCCTACCTGTGGATTTTGGTCTCTAGCTCAGCCGGCACCTGGGGAAACCTAGCAAACCTGCACATTTCTTAAAACTAGACACCTAGGGGAATCCAAGATGGGGTGACTTGCTGGGCTCTGACCAGATTCTGTTACCCAGAATCCTTTGCAAACCTCAAAATTTGACCAAAAAAAACACTGTTTCCTCTAATTTCAGTGACAGAAAGCTCTGGAATCTGAGAGGAGCCACAAATTTCCTTCCACACAGCATTCCCCCAAGTCTCCCGATAAAAATGGTTCCTCACTTGTGTGGGTAGGCCTAGTGCCCACGAAAGGAAATGGCCCAAAACACAACGTGGACACATCACATTTGTTCACAGAAAACAGAGGTTTTTTTTACAAAGTGCCTACCTGTTCATTTTGGCCTCAAGCTCAGCCTGCACCTGGGGAAAACTAGCAAACCAGCACATTTTTGAAAACTAGACACCGTGAGGAATCCAAGATGGGGTGACTTGTGGGGCTCTGACCAGGTTCTGTTACCCAGAATCCTGTGTAAACCTCAAAATTTGACCAAAAAAAAACACTTTTTCCTCTCATTTTGGTGTCAGAAAGTTCTGGAATCTGAGAGAAGCCACAAATTTCCTTCCACCCAGCGTTCCCCCAAGTCTCCCGATAAAATGGGTACATCACTTGTGTGGGTAGGCCTAGTGCCCACGAAAGGAAATGGCCCAAAATACAACGTGGACACATCACATTTTTTCACAGAAAACAGAGGTGTTTTTTACAAAGTTCCTACCTGTGAATTTTGACCTCTTGCTCAGCCGGTACCTGGGGAAGCCTAGCAAACTAGTACATTTTTTAAAACTAGACACCTAGGGGTATCCAAGATGGGATAAGTTGTGGGGCTAAGTCCAGGTTCTGATACCCAGAATCTTTTGCAAACCTCAAAATTTGACCCCAAAACATTTTTTCCTCTCATTTCGGTGACAGAAAGTTCTGGAATCTGAGAGGATCCACAAATTTCCTTCCACCCAGCGATCCCCCAAGTCTCCCGATAAAAATGGTACATCACTTGTGTGGGTAGGCCTAGCGCCCACAAAGGGAAATTGCCCAAAACACAATGTGGACACATCACATTTTTTTCACAGAAAACAGAGGTGTTTTTTACAAAGTGCCTACCTGTGAATTTTGGCCTCTAGCTCAGCCAGCACCTGGGGAAACCTAGCAAACTAGAACATTTTGGAAAACTAGACACCTAGGGGAATCCAAGATGGGGTGACTTGTGGGGCTCTGACCAGGTTCTTTTACCCAGAATCCTTTGCAAACCTCAAAATTTGACCAAAAAAACACTTTTTCCTCTCATTTTGGTGACAGAAAGTTCTGGAATCTGAGAGGAGCCACAAATTTCCTTCCATCCAGTGTTTCCCCAAGTCTCCCGATAAAAATGGTACTTCACTGGTGTGGGTAGGCCTAGTGCCGACGAATGGAAATGGCCCAAAACACAACGTGGACACATCACATTTTTTCAGAGAAAACAGAGGTGTATTTTTACAAATTCCCTACCTGTGGATTTTGGCCTATAGCTCAGCCGGCACCTGGGGAAACCTAGCAAACCAGCAAATTTTTTAAAAGTAGACACCTAGGGGAATCCAAGATGTGGTGACTTGTGGGGCGCTGACAAGGTACTGTTACCCAGAATCCTTTGCAAACCTTAAAATTTGACCAAAGATATTTTTTTCCTCTCATTTCGGTGACAGAAAGTTCTGGAATCTGAGAGGAGCGTCACATTTCCTTCCACCCAGCGTTCGCCCAAGTCTCCCGATAAAAATGGTACCTCACTTGTATGGGTAGGCCTAGTGCCCACGAAAGGAAATGGCCCAAAACACAACGTGGACACATCACATTTTTTCACAGAAAACAGAGGTGTTTTTTACAAAGTTCCTACCTGTGGATTTTGGTCTCTAGCTCAGCCGGCACCTGGGGAAACCTAGTAAACCTGCACATTTCTGAAAACTAGACACCTAGGGGAATCCAAGATGGTGTGACTTGTGGGGCTCTGACCAGGTTCTGTTACCCAGAATCCTTAGCAAACCGCAAAATTTTACCAAAAAAAAACACTTTTTCCTCTCATTTCGGTGACAGAAAGTTCTGGAATCTGAGAGGAGCCACAAATTTCCTTCCACCCAGCGTTCCCCCAAGTCTCCTGATAAAAACGGTACCTCACTTGTGTGGGAAGGCGTAATGCCTACGAAAGGAAATGGCCCCAAACACAATGTGGACACATCACATTTTTTCACTGAAAAAATAGGTGTTTTTTTACAAAGTGCCTACCTGTGGATTTTGGCTTCTCGCTCAGCCGGCACCTGGGGAAACCTAGCAAACCAGAGCATTTCTGAAAACTAGACACCTAGGGGAATCCAAGATGTGGTTACTTGTGGGGCGCTGGCCAGGTTCTGTTACCCAGAATCCTTTGCAAACCTCCAAATTTGACCAAAAAAAAACACTTTTTCCTCTCATTTCGGTGAGGGAAAGTTCTTTAATCTGAGAGGAGCCACAAATTTCCTTCCACCCAGCGTTCCCCCAAGCCTCCTGATAAAAACAGTACCTCACTTGTGTGGGTAGTCCTAGTGCCTACGAAAGGAAATGGCCCAAAACACAACGTGGACACATCACATTTTTTCACAGAAAAAATAGGTGTTTTTTCACAAAGAGTCTACCTGTGGATTTTGGCCTCTAGCTCAGCCGGCACCTGGAGAAACCAAGCAAACCAGCACATTTTTGAAAACTAGACACCTAGGGGAATCCAAGATGGGGTGACTTGTGGGGCTCTGACCAGGTTCTGTTACCCAGAATCCTTTGAAAACCTCAAAATATGACAAAAAAAAACCTTTTTCCTCTCATTTTAGTGACAGAAAGTTCTGGAATCTGAGAGGAGCCACAAATTCCCTTCCAACCAGCGTTCCGCCAAGTCTCCCGATAAAAATGGTACCTCACTTGTGTGGGTAGGCCTAGTGCCCACGAAAGGAAATGGCCCAAAACACAAAGTGGACACATCACATTTTTTCACAGAAAATAGAGGTGTTTTTTACAAAGTTCCTACCTGTGGATTTTGGTCTCTAGCTCAGCCGGCACCTGGGGAAACCTAGCAAACCTGCACATTTCTGAAAACTAGACACCTAGGGGAATCCAAGATGGGGTGACTTGCTGGGCTCTGACCAGATTCTGTTACCCAGAATCCTTTGCAAACCTCAAAATTTGACCACAAAAAACACTGTTTCCTCTAATTTCGGTGACAGAAAGCTCTGGAATCTGAGAGGAGCCACAAATTTCCTTCCACCCAGCATTCCCCCAAGTCTCCCGATAAAAATGGTTCCTCACTTGTGTGGGTAGGCCTAGTGCCCACGAAAGGAAATGGCCCAAAACACAACGTGGACACATCACATTTTTTCACAGAAAACAGAGGTGTTTTTTACAAAGTTCTTACCTGTGGATTTTGGTCTCTAGCTCAGCCGGCACCTGGGGAAACCTAGCAAACCTGCACATTTCTGAAAACTAGACACCTAGGGGAATCCAAGATGGGGTGACTTGCTGGGCTCTGACCAGATTCTGTTACCCAGAATCCTTTGCAAACCTCAAAATTTGACCACAAAAAACACTGTTTCCTCTAATTTCGGTGACAGAAAGCTCTGGAATCTGAGAGGAGCCACAAATTTCCTTCCACCCAGCATTCCCCCAAGTCTCCCAATAAAAATGGTTCCTCACTTGTGTGGGTAGGCCTAGTGCCCACGAAATGAAATGGCCCAAAACACAACGTGGACACATCACATTTGTTCACAGAAAACAGAGGTGTTTTTTACAAAGTGCCTACCTGTTCATTTTGGCCTCAAGCTCAGCCTGCACCTGGGGAAAACTAGCAAACCAGCACATTTTTGAAAACTAGACACCTTGAGGAATCCAAGATGGGGTGACTTGTGGGGCTCTGACCAGGTTCTGTTACCCAGAATCCTGTGTAAACCTCAAAATTTGACCAAAAAAACCCACTTTTTCCTCTCATTTTGGTGTCAGAAAGTTCTGGAATCTGAGAGAAGCCACAAATTTCCTTCCACCCAGCGTTCCCCCAAGTCTCCCGATAAAAATGGTACATCACTTGTGTGGGTAGGCCTAGAGCCCAAGAAAGGAAATGGCCCAAAATACAACGTGGACACATCACATTTTTTCACAGAAAACAGAGGTGTTTTTTACAAAGTTCCTACCTGTGAATTTTGACCTCTTGCTCAGCCGGTACCCGGGGAAGCCTAGCAAACTAGCACATTTTTGAAAACTAGACACCTAGGGGAATCCAAGATGGGATAAGTTGTAGGGCTCAGTCCAGGTTCTGATACCCAGAATCTTTTGCAAACCTCAAAATTTGACCCCCAAAAATGTTTTCCTCTCATTTCGGTGACAGAAAGTTCTGGAATCTGAGAGGTTCCACAAATTTCCTTCCACCCAGGGTTCCACCCAGTCTCCCGATAAAAACGGTACTTCACTTGTGTGGGTAGGCCTAGTGCCCACGAAAGGAAATGGCCAAAAAAACAACGTGGACACATCACATTTTTTCACAGAAAACAGAGGTGTTTTTTACAAAGAGTCTACCTGTGGATTTTGGCCTCTAGCTCAGCCGGCACCTGGGGAAACCAGCACATTTGTTAAATCTAGACACCTGGGGGAATCCAAGATGGGGAGACTTGTGGGGCTCTGACCAGGTTCTGTTACCCAGAATCCTTTGCAAATCTCAAAATGTGACCAAAAAAACACCTATTCTTCTCATTTCTGTGATGGAAAGTTCTGGAATCTGAGAGGAGCCTCAAATTTCCTTCGACCCAGCATTCCCCCAAGTCTCCCGCTCAAAATGATACCTCACTTGTGTGAGTAGGCCTAGAGCCCACGAAAGGAAATGGCCCAAAACACAACGTGGACACATCACATTTTTTCAAAGAAAACAGAGGTGTTTTTTTACAAAGTGCCTACCTGTGGATTTTGGCCTCTAGCTCAGCCGGCAGCTGGGGAAACCTAGCAAACCAGCACATTTTTTAAAAGTAGACACCTAGGGGAATCCAAGATTTGGTGACTTGTGGGGCGCTGGCCAGGTTCTGTTACCCAGAATCCTTTGCAAACCTCAAAATTTAACCAAAAAAACGCTTTTTCCTCTCATTTCGGTGAGGGAAAGTATTTTAATCTGAGAGGAGCCACAAATTTCCATCCACCCAGCGCTCCCCCAAGTCTCCTGATAAAAACGGTACCTCACTTGTGTGGGTAGGCCTAGTGCCTACGAAAGGAAATGGCCCCATTCAGAACGTGGACACATCACATTTTTTCACAGAAAAAATAGTTTTTTTTTACAAAGTGCCTACCTGTGGATTTTGGCCTCTCGCTCAGCCGGCACCTGGGGAAACCTAGCAAACCAGAGCATTTCTGAAAACTAGACACCTAGGGGAATCCAAGATGGGGTGACTTGTGGGGCTCTGACCAGGTTCTGTTACTCAGAATTCGTTGCAAACCTCAAACTTTGACAAAAAAAACACACTTTTTCCTCACATTTCGGTGAGAGAAAGTTCTGGAATCTGAGAGGAGCCACAAAGTTCCTTCCACCCAGCATTCCCCCAAAACTCCCGATAAAAATGGTACCTCACTTATGTGGGTAGGCCTAGTGCCCACGGAAGGAAATGGCGCAAAACACAATGTGGACACATCAAATTTTTTCATAGAAAAAAGAGGTGTTTTTTACAAAGTGTCTACCTGTGGATTTTGGCCTCTAGCTCAGCCGGCACCTGGAGAAACCTAGCAAACCAGCACATTTTTGAAAACTAGACACCTAGGGGAATCCAAGATGGGGTGACTTGTGGGGCTCTGACCAGGTTCTGTTACCCAGAATCCTTTGAAAATCTCAAAATATGACAAAAAAAAACACTTTTTCCTCTCATTTCAGTGACAGAAAGTTCTGGAATCTGAGAGGAGCCACAAATTCCCTTCCAACCAGCGTTCCGCCAAGTCTCCCTATAAAAATGGTACCTCACTTGTGTGGGTAGGCCTAGTGCCCACGAAAGGAAATGGCCCAAAACACAACGTGGACACATCACATTTTTTCACAGAAAACAGAGGTGTTTTTTACAAAGTTCCTACCTGTGGATTTTGGTCTCTAGCTCAGCCGGCACCTGGGGAAACCTAGCAAACCTGCACATTTCTTAAAACTAGACACCTAGGGGAATCCAAGATGGGGTGACTTGCTGGGCTCTGACCAGATTCTGTTACCCAGAATCCTTTGCAAACCTCAAAATTTGACCAAAAAAAACACTGTTTCCTCTAATTTCAGTGACAGAAAGCTCTGGAATCTGAGAGGAGCCACAAATTTCCTTCCACACAGCATTCCCCCAAGTCTCCCGATAAAAATGGTTCCTCACTTGTGTGGGTAGGCCAAGTGCCCACGAAAGGAAATGGCCCAAAACACAACGTGGACACATCACATTTGTTCACAGAAAACAGAGTTTTTTTTTACAAAGTGCCTACCTGTTAATTTTGGCCTCAAGCTCAGCCTGCACCTGGGGAAAACTAGCAAACCAGCACATTTTTGAAAACTAGACACCTTGAGGAATCCAAGATGGGGTGACTTGTGGGGCTCTGACCAGGTTCTGTTACCCAGAATCCTGTGTAAACCTCAAAATTTGACCAAAAAAAAACACTTTTTCCTCTCATTTTGGTGTCAGAAAGTTCTGGAATCTGAGAGAAGCCACAAATTTCCTTCCACCCAGCGTTCCCCCAAGTCTCCCGATAAAAATGGTACATCACTTGTGTGGGTAGGCCTAGTGCCCACGAAAGGAAATGGCCCAAAATACAACGTGGACACATCACATTTTTTCACAGAAAACAGAGGTGTTTTTTACAAAGTTCCTACTTGTGAATTTTGACCTCTTGCTCAGCCGGTACCTGGGGAAGCCTAGCAAACTAGTACATTTTTGAAAAGTAGACACCTAGGGGTATCCAAGATGGGATAAGTTGTGGGGCTCAGTCCAGGTTCTGATACCCAGAATCTTTTGCAAACCTCAAAATTTGACCCCAAAAAAATTTTTCCTCTCATTTCGGTGACAGAAAGTTCTGGAATCTGAGAGGATCCACAAATTTCCTTCCACCCAGCGATGCCCCAAGTCTCCCGATAAAAATGGTACATCACTTGTGTGGGTAGGCCTAGCGCCCACAAAGGGAAATGGCCCAAAAAACAATGTGGACACATCACATTTTTTTCACAGAAAACAGAGGTGTTTTTTACAAAGTGCCTACCTGTGAATTTTGGCCTCCAGCTCAGCCGGCACCTGGGGAAACCTAGCAAACTAGAACATTTTGGAAAACTAGACGCCTAGGGGAATCCAAGATGGGGTGACTTGTGGGGCTCTGACCAGGTTCTTTTACCCAGAATCCTTTGCAAACCTCAAAATTTGACCAAAAAAACACTTTTCCTCTCATTTTGGTGACAGAAAGTTCTGGAATCTGAGAGGAGCCACAAATTTCCTTCCATCCAGTGTTTCCCCAAGTCTCCCGATAAAAATGGTACCTCACTTGTGTGGGTAGGCCTAGTGCCGACGAATGGAAATGGCCCAAAACACAACGTGGTCACATCACATTTTTTCACAGAAAACAGAGGTGTTTTTTTACAAATTGCCTACCTGTGGATTTTGGCCTATAGCTCAGCCGGCACCTGGGGAAACCTAGCAAACCAGCACATTTTTGAAAAGTAGACACCTAGGGGAATCCAAGATGTGGTGACTTCTGGGGCGCTGACAAGGTACTGTTACCCAGAATCCTTTGCAAACCTTAAAATTTGACCACAAATATTTTTTTTCCTCTCATTTCGGTGACAGAAAGTTCTGGAATCTGAGAGGAGCGTCAAATTTCCTTCCACCCAGCGTTCGCCCAAGTCTCTCGATAAAAATGGTACCTCACTTGTATGGGTAGGCCTAGTGCCCACAAAAGGAAATGGCCCAAAACAGAATGTGGACACATAACATTTTTTCACAGAAAACAGAGGTGTTTTTTTACTAAGTGCCTACCTGTGTATTTTGGCCTCTAGCTCAGCCGGCACCTGGGGAAACCTACCAAACCAGCGCATTTCTGAAAACTAGACACCTAGGGGAATCCAAGATGGGATGACTTGTGGGGCTCTGACCAGGTTCTGTTACCCAGAATCCTTTGCAAACCTAAATATTTTACCCAAAAAAAAACACTTTTTTCCTCTCATTTCGGTGACAGAAAGTTCTGGAATCTGAGTGGAGCCACAAATTCCCTTCCAACCAGCGTTCCGCCAAGTCTCCCGATAAAAATGGTACCTCACTTGTGTGGGTAGGCCTAGTGCCCACGAAAGGAAATGGCCCAAAACACAACGTGGACACATCACATTTTTTCACAGAAAACAGAGGTGTTTTTTACAAAGTTCCTACCTGTGGATTTTGGTCTCTAGCTCAGCCGGCACCTGGGGAAACCTAGTAAACCTGCACATTTCTGAAAACTAGACACCTAGGGGAATCCAAGATGGTGTGACTTGTGGGGCTCTGACCAGGTTCTGTTACCCAGAATCCTTAGCAAACCTCAAAATTTTACCAAAAAAAAACACTTTTTCCTCTCATTTCGGTGACAGAAAGTTCTGGAATCTGAGAGGAGCCACAAATGTCCTTCCACCCAGCGTTCCCCCAAGTCTCCTGATAAAAACGGTACTTCACTTGTGTGGGAAGGCGTAGTGCCTACGAAAGGAAATGGCCCCAAACACAACGTGGACACATCACATTTTTTCACGGAAAAAATAGGTGTTTTTTTACAAAGTGCCTACCTGTGGATTTTGGCTTCTCGCTCAGCCGGCACCTGGGGAAACCTAGCAAACCAGAGCATTTCTGAAAACTAGACACCTAGGGGAATCCAAGATGTGGTTACTTGTGGGGCGCTGGCCAGGTTCTGTTACCCAGAATCCTTTGCAAACCTCCAAATTTGACCTAAAAAAACACCTTTTCCTCTCATTTCGGTGAGGGAAAGTTCTTTAATCTGAGAGGAGCCACAAATTTCCTTCCACCCAGCGTTCCCCCAAGCCTCCTGATAAAAACAGTACCTCACTTGTGTGGGTAGTCCTAGTGCCTACGAAAGGAAATGGCCCAAAACACAACGTGGACACATCACATTTTTTCACAGAAAAAATAGGTGTTTTTTTACAAAGAGTCTACCTGTGGATTTTGGCCTCTAGCTCAGCCGGCACCTGGAGAAACCAAGCAAACCAGCACATTTTTGAAAACTAGACACCTAGGAGAATCAAAGATGGGGTGACTTGTGGGGCTCTGACCAGGTTCTGTTACCCAGAATTCTTTGAAAACCTCAAAATATGACCAAAAAAAACACTTTTTCCTCTCATTTTAGTGACAGAAAGTTCTGGAATCTGAGAGGAGCCACAAATTCCCTTCCAACCAGCGTTCCGCCAAGTCTCCCGATAAAAATGGTACCTCAGTTGTGTGGGTAGGCCTAGTGCCCACGAAAGGAAATGGCCCAAAACACAACGTGGACACATCACATTTTTTCACAGAAAACAGAGGTGTTTTTTACAAAGTTCCTACCTGTGGATTTTGGTCTCTAGCTCAGCCGGCACCTGGGGAAACCTAGCAAACCTGCACATTTCTGAAAACTAGACACCTAGGGGAATCCAAGATGGGGTGACTTGCTGGGCTCTGACCAGATTCTGTTACCCAGAATCCTTTGCAAACCTCAAAATTTGACCACAAAAAACACTGTTTCCTCTAATTTCGGTGACAGAAAGCTCTGGAATCTGAGAGGAGCCACAAATTTCCTTCCACCCAGCATTCCCCCAAGTCTCCCGATAAAAATGGTTCCTCACTTGTGTGGGTAGGCCTAGTGCCCACGAAAGGAAATGGCCCAAAACACAACGTGGACACATCACATTTTTTCACAGAAAACAGAGGTGTTTTTTACAAAGTTCCTACCTGTGGATTTTGGTCTCTAGCTCAGCCGGCACCTGGGGAAACCTAGCAAACCTGCACATTTCTGAAAACTAGACACCTAGGGGAATCCAAGATGGGGTGACTTGCTGGGCTCTGACCAGATTCTGTTACCCAGAATCCTTTGCAAACCTCAAAATTTGACCACAAAAAACACTGTTTCCTCTAATTTCGGTGACAGAAAGCTCTGGAATCTGAGAGGAGCCACAAATTTCCTTCCACCCAGCATTCCCCCAAGTCTCCCAATAAAAATGGTTCCTCACTTGTGTGGGTAGGCCTAGTGCCCACGAAAGGAAATGGCCCAAAACACAACGTGGACACATCACATTTGTTCACAGAAAACAGAGGTGTTTTTTACAAAGTGCCTATCTGTTCATTTTGGCCTCAAGCTCAGCCTGCACCTGGGGAAAACTAGCAAACCAGCACATTTTTGAAAACTAGACACCTTGAGGAATCCAAGATGGGGTGACTTGTGGGGCTCTGACCAGGTTCTGTTACCCAGAATCCTGTGTAAACCTCAAAATTTGACCAAAAAAAAACACTTTTTCCTCTCATTTTGGTGTCAGAAAGTTCTGGAATCTGAGAGAAGCCACAAATTTCCTTCCACCCAGCGTTCCCCCAAGTCTCCCGATAAAAATGGTACATCACTTGTGTGGGTAGGCCTAGTGCCCACGAAAGGAAATGGCCCAAAATACAACGTGGACACATCACATTTTTTCACAGAAAACAGAGGTGTTTTTTACAAAGTTCCTACCTGTGAATTTTGACCTCTTGCTCAGCCGGTACCTGGGGAAGCCTAGCAAACTAGTACATTTTTTAAAACTAGACACCTAGGGGTATCCAAGATGGGATAAGTTGTGGGGCTAAGTCCAGGTTCTGATACCCAGAATCTTTTGCAAACCTCAAAATTTGACCCCAAAACATTTTTTCCTCTCATTTCGGTGACAGAAAGTTCTGGAATCTGAGAGGATCCACAAATTTCCTTCCACCCAGCGATGCCCCAAGTCTCCCGATAAAAATGGTACATCACTTGTGTGGGTAGGCCTAGCGCCCACAAAGGGAAATGGCCCAAAACACAATGTGGACACATCACATTTTTTTCACAGAAAACAGAGGTGTTTTTTACAAAGTGCCTACCTGTGAATTTTGGCCTCCAGCTCAGCCGGCACCTGGGGAAACCTAGCAAACTAGAACATTTTGGAAAACTAGACACCTAGGGGAATCCAAGATGGGGTGACTTGTGGGGCTCTGACCAGTTTCTTTTACCCAGAATCCTTTGCAAACCTCAAAATTTGACCAAAAAAACACTTTTCCTCTCATTTTGGTGACAGAAAGTTCTGGAATCTGAGAGGAGCCACAAATTTCCTTCCATCCAGTGTTTCCCCAAGTCTCCCGATAAAAATGGTACCTCACTTGTGTGGGTAGGCCTAGTGCCGACGAATGGAAATGGCCCAAAACACAACGTGGACACATCACATTTTTTCACAGAAAACAGAGGTGTTTTTTTACAAATTGCCTACCTGTGGATTTTGGCCTATAGCTCAGCCGGCACCTGGGGAAACCTAGCAAACCAGCACATTTTTGAAAAGTAGACACCTAGGGGAATCCAAGATGTGGTGACTTCTGGGGCGCTGACAAGGTACTGTTACCCAGAATCCTTTGCAAACCTTAAAATTTGACCACAAATATTTTTTTTCCTCTCATTTCGGTGACAGAAAGTTCTGGAATCTGAGAGGAGCGTCAAATTTCCTTCCACCCAGCGTTCGCCCAAGTCTCTCGATAAAAATGGTACCTCACTTGTATGGGTAGGCCTAGTGCCCACGAAAGGAAATGGCCCAAAACAGAATGTGGACACATAACATTTTTTCACAGAAAACAGAGGTGTTTTTTTACTAAGTGCCTACCTGTGTATTTTGGCCTCTAGCTCAGCCGGCACCTGGGGAAACCTACCAAACCAGCGCATTTCTGAAAAGTAGACACCTAGGGGAATCCAAGATGGGATGACTTGTGGGGCTCTGACCAGGTTCTGTTACCCAGAATCCTTTGCAAACCTAAATATTTTACCCAAAAAAAACACTTTTTTCCTCTCATTTCGGTGACAGAAAGTTCTGGAATCTGAGTGGAGCCACAAATTCCCTTCCAACCAGCGTTCCGCCAAGTCTCCCGATAAAAATGGTACCTCACTTGTGTGGGTAGGCCTAGTGCCCACGAAAGGAAATGGCCCAAAACACAACGTGGACACATCACATTTTTTCACAGAAAACAGAGGTGTTTTTTACAAAGTTCCTACCTGTGGATTTTGGTCTCTAGCTCAGCCGGCACCTGGGGAAACCTAGTAAACCTGCACATTTCTGAAAACTAGACACCTAGGGGAATCCAAGATGGTGTGACTTGTGGGGCTCTGACCAGGTTCTGTTACCCAGAATCCTTAGCAAACCTCAAAATTTTACCAAAAAAAACACTTTTTCCTCTCATTTCGGTGACAGAAAGTTCTGGAATCTGAGAGGAGCCACAAATGTCCTTCCACCCAGCGTTCCCCCAAGTCTCCTGATAAAAACGGTACTTCACTTGTGTGGGAAGGCGTAGTGCCTACGAAAGGAAATGGCCCCAAACACAACGTGGACACATCACATTTTTTCACGGAAAAAATAGGTGTTTTTTTACAAAGTGCCTACCTGTGGATTTTGGCTTCTCGCTCAGCCGGCACCTGGGGAAACCTAGCAAACCAGAGCATTTCTGAAAACTAGACACCTAGGGGAATCCAAGATGTGGTTACTTGTGGGGCGCTGGCCAGGTTCTGTTACCCAGAATCCTTTGCAAACCTCCAAATTTGACCTAAAAAAACACCTTTTCCTCTCATTTCGGTGAGGGAAAGTTCTTTAATCTGAGAGGAGCCACAAATTTCCTTCCACCCAGCGTTCCCCCAAGCCTCCTGATAAAAACAGTACCTCACTTGTGTGGGTAGTCCTAGTGCCTACGAAAGGAAATGGCCCAAAACACAACGTGGACACATCACATTTTTTCACAGAAAAAATAGGTGTTTTTTTACAAAGAGTCTACCTGTGGATTTTGGCCTCTAGCTCAGCCGGCACCTGGAGAAACCAAGCAAACCAGCACATTTTTGAAAACTAGACACCTAGGAGAATCAAAGATGGGGTGACTTGTGGGGCTCTGACCAGGTTCTGTTACCCAGAATTCTTTGAAAACCTCAAAATATGACCAAAAAAAACACTTTTTCCTCTCATTTTAGTGACAGAAAGTTCTGGAATCTGAGAGGAGCCACAAATTCCCTTCCAACCAGCGTTCCGCCAAGTCTCCCGATAAAAATGGTACCTCAGTTGTGTGGGTAGGCCTAGTGCCCACGAAAGGAAATGGCCCAAAACACAACGTGGACACATCACATTTTTTCACAGAAAACAGAGGTGTTTTTTACAAAGTTCCTACCTGTGGATTTTGGTCTCTAGCTCAGCCGGCACCTGGGGAAACCTAGCAAACCTGCACATTTCTGAAAACTAGACACCTAGGGGAATCCAAGATGGGGTGACTTGCTGGGCTCTGACCAGATTCTGTTACCCAGAATCCTTTGCAAACCTCAAAATTTGACCACAAAAAACACTGTTTCCTCTAATTTCGGTGACAGAAAGCTCTGGAATCTGAGAGGTGCCACAAATTTCCTTCCACCCAGCATTCCCCCAAGTCTCCCGATAAAAATGGTTCCTCACTTGTGTGGGTAGGCCTAGTGCCCACGAAAGGAAATGGCCCAAAACACAACGTGGACACATCACATTTTTTCACAGAAAACAGAGGTGTTTTTTACAAAGTTCCTACCTGTGGATTTTGGTCTCTAGCTCAGCCGGCACCTGGGGAAACCTAGCAAACCTGCACATTTCTGAAAACTAGACACCTAGGGGAATCCAAGATGGGGTGACTTGCTGGGCTCTGACCAGATTCTGTTACCCAGAATCCTTTGCAAACCTCAAAATTTGACCACAAAAAACACTGTTTCCTCTAATTTCGGTGACAGAAAGCTCTGGAATCTGAGAGGAGCCACAAATTTCCTTCCACCCAGCATTCCCCCAAGTCTCCCAATAAAAATGGTTCCTCACTTGTGTGGGTAGGCCTAGTGCCCACGAAAGGAAATGGCCCAAAACACAACGTGGACACATCACATTTGTTCACAGAAAACAGAGGTGTTTTTTACAAAGTGCCTATCTGTTCATTTTGGCCTCAAGCTCAGCCTGCACCTGGGGAAAACTAGCAAACCAGCACATTTTTGAAAACTAGACACCTTGAGGAATCCAAGATGGGGTGACTTGTGGGGCTCTGACCAGGTTCTGTTACCCAGAATCCTGTGTAAACCTCAAAATTTGACCAAAAAAAACCCACTTTTTCCTCTCATTTTGGTGTCAGAAAGTTCTGGAATCTGAGAGAAGCCACAAATTTCCCTCCACCCAGCGTTCCCCCAAGTCTCCCGATAAAAATGGTACATCACTTGTGTGGGTAGGCCTAGAGCCCAAGAAAGGAAATGGCCCAAAATACAACGTGGACATATCACATTTTTTCACAGAAAACAGAGGTGTTTTTTACAAAGTTCCTACCTGTGAATTTTGACCTCTTGCTCAGCCGGTACCCGGGGAAGCCTAGCAAACTAGCACATTTTTGAAAACTAGACACCTAGGGGAATCCAAGATGGGATAAGTTGTGGGGCTCAGTCCAGGTTCTGATACCCAGAATCTTTTGCAAACCTCAAAATTTGACCCCCCAAAATTTTTTCCTCTCATTTCGGTGACAGAAAGTTCTGGAATCTGAGAGGTTCCACAAATTTCCTTCCACCCAGCGATCCCCCAAGTCTCCCGTTAAAAACTGTATATCACTTGTGTGGGTAGGCCTAGCGCCCACAAAGGGAAATGGCCCAAAACACAATGTGGACACATCACATTTTTTTCACAGAAAACAGAGGTGTTTTTTACAAAGTGAATACCTGTGAATTTTGGCCTCTAGCTCAGCAGGCACCTGGGGAAACCTAGCAAACTAGAACATTTTGGAAAACTAGACACCTAGGGGAATCCAAGATGGGGTGACTTGTGGGGCTCTGACCAGGTTCTTTTACCCAGAATCCTTTGCAAACCTCAAAATTTGACCAAAAAAACACTTTTTCCTCTCATTTTGGTGACAGAAAGTTCTGGAATCTGAGAGGAGCCACAAATTTCCTTCCATCCAGTGTTTCCCCAAGTCTCCCGATAAAAATGGTACCTCACTTGTGTGGGTAGGCCTAGTGCCGACGAATGGAAATGGCCCAAAACACAACGTGGACACATCACATTTTTTCACAGAAAACAGAGGTGTTTTTTTACAAATTGCCTACCTGTGGATTTTGGCCTATAGCTCAGCTGGCACCTGGGGAAACCTAGCAAACCAGCACATTTTTGAAAAGTAGACACCTAGGGGAATCCAAGATGTGGTGACTTGTGGGGCGCTGACAAGGTACTGTTACCCAGAATCCTTTGCAAACCTTAAAATTTGACCAAAAATAATTTTTTTCCTCTAATTTCGGTGACAGAAAGTTCTGGAATCTGAGAGGAGCGTCAAATTTCCTTCCACCCAGCATTCGCCCAAGTCTCTCGATAAAAATGGTACCTCACTTGTATGGGTAGGCCTAGTGCCCACAAAAGGAAATGGCCCAAAACAGAATGTGGACACATAAAATTTTTTCACAGAAAACAGAGGTGTTTTTTTACTAAGTGCCTACCTGTGTATTTTGGCCTCTAGCTCAGCCGGCACCTGGGGAAACCTACCAAACCAGTGCATTTCTGAAAACTAGACACCTAGGGGAATCCAAGATGGGGTGACTTGTGGGGCTCTGACCAGGTTCTGTTACCCAGAATCCTTTACAAACCTCAAAATTTTACCAAAAAAAAACACTTTTTTCCTCTCATTTCGGTGACAGAAAGTTCTGGAATCTGAGAGGAGCCACAAATTCCCTTCCAACCAGCGTTCCGCCAAGTCTCCCGATAACAATGGTACCTCAGTTGTGTGGGTAGGCCTAGTGCCCACGAAAGGAAATGGCCCAAAACACAACGTGGACACATCACATTTTTTCACAGAAAACAGAGGTGTTTTTTACAAAGTTCCTACCTGTGGATTTTGGTCTCTAGCTCAGCCGGCACCTGGGGAAACCTAGCAAACCTGCACATTTCTGAAAACTAGACACCTAGGGGAATCCAAGATGGGGTGACTTGTGGGGCTCTGACCAGGTTCTGTTACCCAGAATCCTTTGCAAACCTCAAAATTTTACCAAAAAAACACTTTTTCCTCTCATTTCGGTGACAGAAAGTTCTGGAATCAGAGAGGAGCCACACATTTCCTTCCACCCAGCGTTCCCCCAAGTCTCCTGATAAAAACGGTACCTCACTTGTGTGGGTAGGCCTAGTGCCTACGAAAGGAAATGGCCCAAAACACAACGTGGACACATCACATTTTTTCACGGAAAAAATAGGTGTTTTTTTACAAAGTGCCTACCTGTGGATTTTGGCCTCTCGCTCAGCCGGCACCTGGGTAAACCTAGCAAACCAGAGCATTTCTGAAAACTAGACACCTAGGGGAATTCAAGATGTGGTTACTTGTGGGGCGCTGGCCAGGTTCTGTTACCCAGAATTCTTTGCAAACCTCAAAATTTGACCAAAAAAAACACTTTTTCCTCTCATTTCAGTGAGGGAAAGTTCTTTAATCTGAGAGGAGCCACAAATTTCCTTCCACCCAGCGTTCCACCAAGCCTCCTGATAAAAACGGTACCATCTTGTGTGGGTAGGCCTAGTGCCTACGAAAGGAAATGGCCCACAACACAACGTGGACACATCACATTTTTTCACAGAAAAAAGAGGTGTTTTTTGACAAAGTGCCTATCTGTGGATTTTGGCCTCTCGCTCAGCCGGCACCTGGGGAAACCTAGCAAACCAGAGCATTTCTGAAAACTAGACACCTAGGGGAATTCAAGATGTGGTTACTTCTGGGGCGCTGGCCAGGTTCTGTTACCCAGAATCCTTTGCAAACCTCAAAATTTGACCAAAAAAAACACTTTTTCCTCTCATTTCAGTGAGGGAAAGTTATTTAATCTGAGAGGAGCCACAAATTTCCTTCCACCCAGCGTTCCCCCAAGCCTCCTGATAAAAACGGTACCATCTTGTGTTTGAAGGCCTAGTGCCTACGAAAGGAAATGGCCCAAAACACAACGTGGACACATCACATTTTTTCACGGAAAAAATAGGTGTTTTTTTACAAAGTGCCTACCTGTGGATTTTGGCCTCTCGCTCAGCCGGCACCTGGGGAAACCTAGCAAACCAGAGCATTTCTGAAAACTAGACACCTAGGGGAATTCAAGATGTGGCTACTTGTGGGGCGCTGGCCAGGTTCTGTTACCCAGAATCCTTTGCAAACCTCAAAATTTGACCAAAAAAAACACTTTTTCCTCTCATTTCAGTGAGGGAAAGTTCTTTAATCTGAGAGGAGCCACAAATTTCCTTCCACCCAGCGTTCCCCAAAGCCTCCTGATAAAAACGGTACCATCTTGTGTGGGTAGGCCTAGTGCCTACGAAAGGAAATGGGCCACAACACAACGTGGACACATCACATTTTTTCACAGAAAAAAGAGGTGTTTTTTACAAAGTGCCTACCTGTGGATTTTGGCCTCTCGCTCAGCCGGCACCTGGGGAAACCTAGCAAACCAGCACATTTTTTAAAACTAGACACCTAGGGGAATCCAAGATGGGGTGACTTGTGGGGTTCTGAACAGGTTCTGTTATCCAGAATCCTTTGCAAACCTCAAAATGTGACCAAAAAACACTTTTTCCTTCCATTTCGGTGACAGAAAGTTCTGGAATCTGAGAGGAGCCACAAAGTTCCTTCCACCCACCGTTCCCCCAAGTCTCCCGATAAAAATGGTACCTCAGTTGTGTGGGTAGGCCTAGTGCTGACGAAAGGAAATGGCCCAAAACACAACGTGGACACATCACATTTTTCACAGAAAACAGAGGTGTTTTTTTAAAAGTGCCTACCTGTTGATTTTGGCCTCAAGCTCAGCCTGCACCTGGGGAAACCTACCAAACCAGCACATTTTTGAAAACTAGACACCTAGGGGAATCCAAGATGTGGTGACTTGTGGGGCTCTGATCAGGTTCTGTTACCCAGAATCCTTTGCAAACCTCAAAATTTGACCAAAAAAAGTGACAGAAAGTTCTGGAATCTGAGAGGAGCCACAAATTTACTTCCACCCAGCGTTCCCCCCTGTCTCTCGATAAAAATGGTACCTCACTTGTGTGGGTAGGCCTAGTACCCACGAAAGGAAATGGCCCAAAACACAACGTGGACACATCACATTTTTCACAGAAAACAGAGGTGTGTTTTACAAAGTGCCTATCTGTGAATTTTGGCCTCTAGCTCAGCCGGCACCTGGGGAAAACTAGCAGACCAGCACATTTTTTAAAACTAGACTCCTAGGGGAATCCAAGATGGGGTGACTTGTGGGGCTCTGACCAGGTTCTGTTACCCAGAATCCTTTTCAAACCTCAAAATTTGACCGAAAAAACACCTTTTCCTCTCTTTTCGGTGACAGAAAGTTGTGGAATCTGAGAGGAGCCTCAAATTTCCTTCCACCCAGCATTCCCCCAAGTCTCTCGATAAAAATGGTACCTCACTTATATGGGTTGGCCAAGTGCCCCCGAAAGGAAATGGCCCAAAACAGAATGTGGACACATAACATTTTTTCACAGAAAAAAGAGGTGTTTTTTTTACTAAGTGCCTACCTGTGTATTTTGGCCTCTAGCTCAGCCGGCACCTGGGGAAACCTACCAAACCAGCGCATTTCTGAAAACTAGACACCTAGGGGAATCCAAGATGGGGTGACTTGTGGGGCTCTGACCAGGTTCTGTTACCCAGAATCCTTTGCAAACCTCAAAATGTTACCAAAAAAAAACACTTTTTCCTCTCATTTCGGTGACAGAAAGTTCTGGAATCTGAGAGGAGCCACAAATTTCCTTCCACCCAGCGTTCCCCCAAGTCTCCTGATAAAAATGGTACCTCATTTGTTTGGGTAGGCCTAGTACCCACGAAAGGAAATGGCCCAAAACACAACGTGGACAGAACACATTTTTTCACAGAAAAAAGAGGTGTTTTTTACAAAGTGCCTACCTGTGGATTTTGGCCTCTCACTCAGCCGGCACCTGGGGAAACCTAGCAAACCAGCACATTTTTTAAAACTAGACAGCTAGGGGAATCCAAGATGGAGTGACTTGTGGGGTTCTGACCAGGTTCTGTTACCCAGAATTCTTTGCAAACCTCAAAATATGACAAAAAAACACTTTTTCCTCTCATTTCAGTGACAGAAAGTTGTGGAATCTGAGAGGAGCCTCAAATTTCCTTCCACCCAGCATTCCCGCAAGTCTCTCGGTAAAAATGGTACCTCACTTATATGGGTTGGCCTAGTGCCCCTGAAAGGAAATGGCCCAAAACAGAATGTGGACACATAACATTTTTTCACAGAAAAAAGAGGTGTTTTTTTTACTAAGTGCCTACCTGTGTATTTTGGCCTCTAGCTCAGCCGGCACCTGGGGAAACCTACCAAACCAGCGCATTTCTGAAAACTAGACACCTAGGGGAATCCAAGATGGAGTGACTTGTGGGGTTCTGACCAGGTTCTGTTACCCAGAATTCTTTGCAAACCTCAAAATATGACAAAAAAACACTTTTTCCTCTCATTTCGGTGACAGAAAGTTCTGGAATCTGAGAGGAGCCACAAATTCCCTTCCAACCAGCGTTCCGCCAAGTCTCCCGATAAAAATGGTACCTCAGTTGTGTGGGTAGGCCTAGTGCCCACGAAAGGAAATGGCCCAAAACACAACGTGGACACATCACATTTTTTCACAGAAAACAGAGGTGTTTTTTACAAAGTTCCTACCTGTGGATTTTGGTCTCTAGCTCAGCCGGCACCTGGGGAAACCTAGCAAGCCTGCACATTTCTGAAAACTAGACACCTAGGGGAATCCAAGATGGGGTGACTTGTGGGGCTCTGACCAGGTTCTTTTACCCAGAATCCTTTGCAAACCTCAAAATTTGACCAAAAAAACACTTTTTCCTCTCATTTTGGTGACAGAAAGTTCTGGAATCTGAGAGGAGCCACAAATTTCCTTCCAACCAGTGTTTCCCGAAGTCTCCTGATAAAAATGGTACCTCACTTGTGTGGGTAGGCCTAGTGCCGACGAATGGAAATGGCCCAAAACACAACGTGGACACATCACATTTTTTCACAGAAAACAGAGGTGTTTTTTTACAAATTGCCTACCTGTGGATTTTGGCCTATAGCTCAGCCGGCACCTGGGGAAACCTAGCAAACCAGCACATTTTTGAAAAGTAGACACCTAGGGGAATCCAAGATGTGGTGACTTCTGGGGCGCTGACAAGGTACTGTTACCCAGAATCCTTTGCAAACCTTAAAATTTGACCACAAATATTTTTTTTCCTCTCATTTCGGTGACAGAAAGTTCTGGAATCTGAGAGGAGCGTCAAATTTCCTTCCACCCAGCGTTCGCCCAAGTCTCTCGATAAAAATGGTACCTCACTTGTATGGGTAGGCCTAGTGCCCATGAAAGGAAATGGCCCAAAACAGAATGTGGACACATAACATTTTTTCACAGAAAACAAAGGTGTTTTTTTACTAAGTGCCTACCTGTGTATTTTGGCCTCTAGCTCAAACGGCACCTGGGGAAACCTACCAAACCAGCGCATTTCTGAAAACTAGACACCTAGGGGAATCCAAGATGGGATGACTTGTGGGGCTCTGACCAGGTTCTGTTACCCAGAATCCTTTGCAAACCTAAAAATTTTACCAAAAAAAACCACTTTTTTCCTCTCATTTCGGTGACAGAGAGTTCTGGAATCTGAGTGGAGCCACAAATTCCCTTCCAACCAGCGTTCCGCCAAGTCTCCCGATAAAAATGGTACCTAACTTGTGTGGGTAGGCCTAGTGCCCACGAAAGGAAATGGCCCAAAACACAACGTGGACACATCACATTTTTTCACAGAAAACAAAGGTGTTTTTTACAAAGTTCCTACCTGTGGATTTTGGTCTCTAACTCAGCCGGCACCTGGGGAAACCTAGTAAACCTGCACATTTCTGAAAACTAGACACCTAGGGGAATCCAAGATGGTGTGACTTGTGGGGCTCTGACCAGGTTCTGTTACCAAGAATCCTTAGCAAACCTCAAAATGTTACCAAAAAAAACACCTTTTCCTCTCATTTCGGTGACAGAAAGTTCTGGAATCTGAGAGGAGCCACAAATCTCCTTCCACCCAGCGTTCCCCCAAGTCTCCTGATAAAAACGGTACCTCACTTGTGTGGGAAGGCGTAGTGCCTACGAAAGGAAATGGCCCCAAACACAACGTGGACACATCACATTTTTTCACAGAAAAAATAGGTGTTTTTTTACAAAGTGCCTACCTGTGGATTTTGGCTTCTCGCTCAGCCGGCACCTGGGGAAACCTAGCAAACCAGAGCATTTCTGAAAACTAGACACCTAGGGGAATCCAAGATGTGGTTACTTGTGGGGCGCTGGCCAGGTTCTGTTACCCAGAATCCTTTGCAAACCTCCAAATTTGACCAAAAAAAATACTTTTTCCTCTCATTTCGGTGAGGGAAAGTTCTTTAATCTGAGAGGAGCCACAAATTTCCTTCCACCCAGCGTTCCCCCAAGCCTCCTGATAAAAACAGTACCTCACTTGTGTGGGTAGTCCTAGTGCCTACGAAAGGAAATGGCCCAAAACACAACGTGGACATATCACATTTTTTCACAGAAATAATAGGTGTTTTTTTACAAAGAGTCTACCTGTGGATTTTGGCCTCTAGCTCAGCCGGCACCTGGAGAAACCAAGCAAACCAGCACATTTTTGAAAACTAGACACCTAGGGGAATCCAAGATGGGGGACTTTTGGGGCTCTGACCAGGTTCTGTTACCCAGAATCCTTTGAAAACCTCAAAATATGACAAAAAAAACACTGTTTCCTCTCATTTTAGTGACAGAAAGTTCTGGAATCTGAGAGGAGCCACAAATTTCCTTCCACCCAGCATTCCCCCAAGTCTCCCGATAAAAATGGTTCCTCACTTGTGTGGGTAGGCCTAGTGCCCACGAAAGGAAATGGCCCAAAACACAACGTGGACACATCACATTTTTTCACAGAAAACAGAGGTGTTTTTTACAAAGTTCCTACCTGTGGATTTTGGTCTCTAGCTCAGCCGGCACCTGGGGAAACCTAGCAAACCTGCACATTTCTGAAAACTAGACACCTAGGGGAATCCAAAATGGGGTGACTTGCTGGGCTCTGACCAGATTCTGTTACCCAGAATCCTTTGCAAACCTCAAAATTTGACCACAAAAAACACTGTTTCCTCTAATTTCGGTGACAGAAAGCTCTGGAATCTGAGAGGAGCCACAAATTTCCTTCCACCCAGCATTCCCCCAAGTCTCCCAATAAAAATGGTTCCTCACTTGTGTGGGTAGGCCTAGTGGCCACGAAAGGAAGTGGCCCAAAACACAACGTGGACACATCACATTTGTTCACAGAAAACAGAGGTGTTTTTTACAAAGTGCCTACCTGTTCATTTTGGCCTCAAGCTCAGCCTGCACCTGGGGAAAACTAGCAAACCAGCACATTTTTGAAAACTAGACACCTTGAGGAATCCAAGATGGGGTGACTTGTGGGGCTCTGACCAGGTTCTGTTACCCAGAATCCTGTGTAAACCTCAAAATTTGACCAAAAAAACCCGCTTTTTCCTCTCATTTTGGTGTCAGAAAGTTCTGGAATCTGAGAGAAGCCACAAATTTCCCTCCACCCAGCGTTCCCCCAAGTCTCCCGATAAAAATGGTACATCACTTGTGTGGGTAGGCCTAGAGCCCAAGAAAGGAAATGGCCCAAAATACAACGTGGACATATCACATTTTTTCACAGAAAACAGAGGTGTTTTTTACAAAGTTCCTACCTGTGAATTTTGACCTCTTGCTCAGCCGGTACCCGGGGAAGCCTAGCAAACTAGCACATTTTTGAAAACTAGACACCTAGGGGAATCCAAGATGGGATAAGTTGTGGGGCTCAGTCCAGGTTCTGATACCCAGAATCTTTTGCAAACCTCAAAATTTGACCCCCCAAAATTTTTTCCTCTCATTTCGGTGACAGAAAGTTCTGGAATCTGAGAGGTTCCACAAATTTCCTTCCACCCAGCGATCCCCCAAGTCTCCCGTTAAAAACTGTATATCACTTGTGTGGGTAGGCCTAGCGCCCACAAAGGGAAATGGCCCAAAACACAATTTGGACACATCACATTTTTTTCACAGAAAACAGAGGTGTTTTTTACAAAGTGCCTACCTGTGAATTTTGGCCTCTAGCTCAGCCGGCACCTGGGGAAACCTAGCAAACTAGAACATTTTGGAAAACTAGACACCTAGGGGAATCCAAGATGGGGTGACTTGTGGGGCTCTGACCAGGTTCTTTTACCCAGAATCCTTTGCAAACCTCAAAATTTGACCAAAAAATCACTTTTTCCTCTCATTTTGGTGACAGAAAGTTCTGGAATCTGAGAGGAGCCACAAATTTCCTTCCATCCAGTGTTTCCCCAAGTCTCCCGATAAAAATGGTACCTCACTTGTGTGGGTAGGCCTAGTGCCGACGAATGGAAATGGCCCAAAACACAACGTGGACACATCACATTTTTTCACAGAAAACAGAGGTGTTTTTTTACAAATTGCCTACCTGTGGATTTTGGCCTATAGCTCAGCTGGCACCTGGGGAAACCTAGCAAACCAGCACATTTTTGAAAAGTAGACACCTAGGGGAATCCAAGATGTGGTGACTTGTGGGGCGCTGACAAGGTACTGTTACCCAGAATCCTTTGCAAACCTTAAAATTTGACCAAAAATAATTTTTTTCCTCTAATTTCTGTGACAGAAAGTTCTGGAATCTGAGAGGAGCGTCAAATTTCCTTCCACCCAGCATTCGCCCAAGTCTCTCGATAAAAATGGTACCTCACTTGTATGGGTAGGCCTAGTGCCCACGAAAGGAAATGGCCCAAAACAGAATGTGGACACATAACATTTTTTCACAGAAAACAGAGGTGTTTTTTTACTAAGTGCCTACCTGTGTATTTTGGCCTCTAGCTCAGCCGGCACCTGGGGAAACCTACCAAACCAGTGCATTTCTGAAAACTAGACACCAAGGGGAATCCAAGATGGGGTGACTTGTGGGGCTCTGACCAGGTTCTGTTACCCAGAATCCTTTACAAACCTCAAAATTTTACCAAAAAAAAACACTTTTTTCCTCTCATTTCGGTGACAGAAAGTTCTGGAATCTGAGAGAAGCCACAAATTCCCTTCCAACCAGCGTTCCGCCAACTCTCCCAATAAAAATGGTACCTCAGTTGTGTGGGTAGGCCTAGTGCCCACGAAAGGAAATGGCCCAAAACACAACGTGGACACATCACATTTTTTCACAGAAAACAGAGGTGTTTTTTACAAAGTTCCTACCTGTGGATTTTGGTCTCTAGCTCAGCCGGCACCTGGGGAAACCTAGCAAACCTGCACATTTCTGAAAACTAGACACCTAGGGGAATCCAAGATGGGGTGACTTGTGGGGCTCTGACCAGGTTCTGTTACCCAGAATCCTTTGCAAACCTCAAAATTTTACCAAAAAAACACTTTTTCCTCTCATTTCGGTGACAGAAAGTTCTGGAATCAGAGAGGAGCCACACATTTCCTTCCACCCAGCGTTCCCCCAAGTCTCCTGATAAAAACGGTACCTCACTTGTGTGGGTAGGCCTAGTGCCTACGAAAGGAAATGGCCCAAAACACAACGTGGACACATCACATTTTTTCACGGAAAAAATAGGTGTTTTTTACAAAGTGCCTACCTGTGGATTTTGGCCTCTCGCTCAGCCGGCACCTGGGGAAACCTAGCAAACCAGAGCATTTCTGAAAACTAGACACCTAGGGGAATTCAAGATGTGGTTACTTGTGGGGCGCTGGCCAGGTTCTGTTACCCAGAATTCTTTGCAAACCTCAAAATTTGACCAAAAAAAACACTTTTTCCTCTCATTTCAGTGAGGGAAAGTTCTTTAATCTGAGAGGAGCCACAAATTTCCTTCCACCCAGCGTTCCCCCAAGCCTCCTGATAAAAACGGTACCATCTTGTGTGGGTAGGCCTAGTGCCTACGAAAGGAAATGGCCCACAACACAACGTGGACACATCACATTTTTTCACAGAAAAAAGAGGTGTTTTTTACAAAGTGCCTACCTGTGGATTTTGGCCTCTCGCTCAGCCGGCACCTGGGGAAACCTAGCAAACCAGCACATTTTTGAAAACTAGACACCTAGGGGAATCCAAGATGGGGTGACTTGTGGGGTTCTGAACAGGTTCTGTTACCCAGAATCCTTTTGCAAACCTCAAAATGTGACCAAAAAAACACTTTTTCCTTCCATTTCGGTGACAGAAAGTTCTGGAATCTGAGAGGAGCCACAAAGTTCCTTCCACCCACCGTTCCCCCAAGTCTCCCGATAAAAATGGTACCTCAGTTGTGTGGGTAGGCCTAGTGCTGACGAAAGGAAATGGCCCAAAACACAACGTGGACACATCACATTTTTCACAGAAAACAGAGGTGTTTTTTAAAAAGTGCCTACCTGTTGATTTTGGCCTCAAGCTCAGCCTGCACCTGGGGAAACCTACCAAACCAGCACATTTTTTAAAACTAGACACCTAGGGGAATCCAAGATGTGGTGACTTGTGGGGCTCTGATCAGGTTCTGTTACCCAGAATCCTTTGCAAACCTCAAAATTTGACCAAAAAAAGTGACAGAAAGTTCTGGAATCTGAGAGGAGCCACAAATTTACTTCCACCCAGCGTTCCCCCCTGTCTCTCGATAAAAATGGTACCTCACTTGTGTGGGTAGGCCTAGTACCCACGAAAGGAAATGGCCCAAAACTCAACGTGGACACATCACATTTTTCACAGAAAACAGAGGTGTGTTTTACAAAGTGCCTATCTGTGAATTTTGGCCTCTAGCTCAGCCAAAACTAGCAGACCAGCACATTTTTTAAAACTAGACTCCTAGGGGAATCCAAGATGGGGTGACTTGTGGGGCTCTGACCAGGTTCTGTTACCCAGAATCCTTTTCAAACCTCAAAATTTGACCGAAAAAACACCTTTTCCTCTCTTTTCGGTGACAGAAAGTTGTGGAATCTGAGAGGAGCCTCAAATTTCCTTCCACCCACCATTCTCCCAAGTCTCTCGATAAAAATGGTACCTCACTTATATGGGTTGGCCAAGTGCCCCCGAAAGGAAATGGCCCAAAACAGAATGTGGACACATAACATTTTTTCACAGAAAAAAGAGGTGTTTTTTTTACTAAGTGCCTACCTGTGTATTTTGGCCTCTAGCTCAGCCGGCACCTGGGGAAACCTACCAAACCAGCGCATTTCTGAAAACTAGACACCTAGGGGAATCCAAGATGGGGTGACTTGTGGGGCTCTGACCAGGTTCTGTTACCCAGAATCCTTTGCAAGCTCTCAAAATTTTACCAAAAAAAAACACTTTTTCCTCTCATTTCGGTGACAGAAAGTTCTGGAATCTGAGAGGAGCCACAAATTTCCTTCCACCCAGCGTTCCCCCAAGTCTCCTGATATAAATGGTACCTCATTTGTTTGGGTAGGCCTAGTACCCACGAAAGGAAATGGCCCAAAACACAACGTGGACAGAACACATTTTTTCACAGAAAAAAGAGGTGTTTTTTACAAAGTGCCTACCTGTGGATTTTGGCCTCTCACTCAGCCGGCACCTGGGGAAACCTAGCAAACCAGCACATTTTTTTAAAACTAGACAGCTAGGGGAATCCAAGATGGAGTGACTTGTGGGGTTCTGACCAGGTTCTGTTACCCAGAATTCTTTGCAAACCTCAAAATATGACAAAAAAACACTTTTTCCTCTCATTTCAGTGACAGAAAGTTGTGGAATCTGAGAGTAGCCTCAAATTTCCTTCCACCCAGCATTCCCGCAAGTCTCTCGGTAAAAATGGTACCTCACTTATATGGGTTGGCCAAGTGCCCCCGAAAGGAAATGGCCCAAAACAGAATGTGGACACATAACATTTTTTCACAGAAAAAAGAGGTGTTTTTTTTACTAAGTGCCTACCTGTGTATTTTGGCCTCTAGCTCAGCCGGCACCTGGGGAAACCTACCAAACCAGCGCATTTCTGAAAACTAGACACCTAGGGGAATCCAAGATGGAGTGACTTGTGGGGTTCTGACCAGGTTCTGTTACCCAGAATTCTTTGCAAACCTCAAAATATGACAAAAAAACACTTTTTCCTCTCATTTCGGTGACAGAAAGTTCTGGAATCTGAGAGGAGCCACAAATTCCCTTCCAACCAGCGTTCCGCCAAGTCTCCCGATAAAAATGGTACCTCAGTTGTGTGGGTAGGCCTAGTGCCCAGGAAAGGAAATGGCCCAAAACACAACGTGGACTCATCACATTTTTTCACAGAAAACAGAGGTGTTTTTTACAAAGTTCCTACCTGTGGATTTTGGTCTCTAGCTCAGCCGGCACCTGGGGAAACCTAGCAAGCCTGCACATTTCTGAAAACTAGACACCTAGGGGAATCCAAGATGGGGTGACTTGTGGGGCTCTGACCAGGTTCTTTTACCCAGAATCCTTTGCAAACCTCAAAATTTGACCAAAAAAACACTTTTTCCTCTCATTTTGGTGACAGAAAGTTCTGGAATCTGAGAGGAGCCACAAATTTCCTTCCATCCAGTGTTTCCCGAAGTCTCCCGATAAAAATGGTACCTCACTTGTGTGGGTAGGCCTAGTGCCGATGAATGGAAATGGCCCAAAACACAACGTGGACACATCACATTTTTTCACAGAAAACAGAGGTGTTTTTTTACAAATTGCCTACCTGTGGATTTTGGCCTATAGCTCAGCCGGCACCTGGGGAAACCTAGCAAACCAGCACATTTTTGAAAAGTAGACACCTAGGGGAATCCAAGATGTGGTGACTTCTGGGGCGCTGACAAGGTACTGTTACCCAGAATCCTTTGCAAACCTTAAAATTTGACCAAAAATATTTTTTTTCCTCTCATTTCGGTGACAGAAAGTTCTGGAATCTGAGAGGAGCGTCAAATTTCCTTCCACCCAGCGTTCGCCCAAGTCTCTCGATAAAAATGGTACCTCACTTGTATGGGTAGGCCTAGTGCCCACGAAAGGAAATGGCCCAAAACAGAATGTGGACACATAACATTTTTTCACAGAAAACAGAGGTGTTTTTTTACTAAGTGCCTACCTGTGTATTTTGGCCTCTAGCTCAGCCGGCACCTGGGGAAACCTACCAAACCAGCGCATTTCTGAAAACTAGACACCTAGGGGAATCCAAGATGGGATGACTTGTGGGGCTCTGACCAGGTTCTGTTACCCAGAATCCTTTGCAAACCTAAACATTTTACCAAAAAAAACCACTTGTTTCCTCTCATTTCGGTGACAGAAAGTTCTAGAATCTGAGTGGAACCACAAATTCCCTTCCAACCAGCGTTCCGCCAAGTCTCCCGATAAAAATGGTACCTCACTTGTGTGGGTAGGCCTAGTGCCCACGAAAGGAAATGGCCCAAAACACAAAGTGGACACATCACATTTTTTCACAGAAAACAGAGGTGTTTTTTACAAAGTTCCTACCTGTGGATTTTGGTCTCTAGCTCAGCCGGCACCTGGGGAAACCTAGTAAACCTGCACATTTCTGAAAACTAGACACCTAGGGGAATCCAAGATGGTGTGACTTGTGGGGCTCTGACCAGGTTCTGTTACCCAGAATCCTTAGCAAACCTCAAAATTTTACCAAAAAAAACACTTTTTCCTCTCATTTCGGTGACAGAAAGTTCTGGAATCTGAGAGGAGCCACAAATGTCCTTCCACCCAGCGTTCCCCCAAGTCTCCTGATAAAAACGGTACCTCACTTGTGTGGGAAGGCGTAGTGCCTACGAAAGGAAATGGCCCCAAACACAACGTGGACACATCACATTTTTTCACGGAAAAAATAGGTGTTTTTTTACAAAGTGCCTACCTGTGGATTTTGGCTTCTCGCTCAGCCGGCACCTGGGGAAACCTAGCAAACCAGAGCATTTCTGAAAACTAGACACCTAGGGGAATCCAAGATGTGGTTACTTGTGGGGCGCTGGCCAGGTTCTGTTACCCAGAATCCTTTGCAAACCTCCAAATTTGACCAAAAAAAACACTTTTTCCTCTCATTTCGGTGAGGGAAAGTTCTTTAATCTGAGAGGAGCCACAAATTTCCTTCCACCCAGCGTTCCCCCAAGCCTCCTGATAAAAACAGTACCTCACTTGTGTGGGTAGTCCTAGTGCCTACGAAAGGAAATGGCCCAAAACACAACGTGGACACATCACATTTTTTCACAGAAAAAATAGGTGTTTTTTTACAAAGAGTCTACCTGTGGATTTTGGCCTCTAGCTCAGCCGGCACCTGGAGAAACCAAGCAAAACAGCACATTTTTGAAAACTAGACACCTAGGGGAATCCAAGATGGGGTGACTTGTGGGGCTCTGACCAGGTTCTGTTACCCAGAATCCTTTGAAAACCTCAAAATATGACAAAAAAAACACTTTTTCCTCTCATTTTAGTGACAGAAAGTTCTGGAATCTGAGAGGAGCCACAAATTCCCTTCCAACCAGCGTTCCGCCAAGTCTCCCGATAAAAATGGTACCTCACTTGTGTGGGTAGGCCTAGTGCCCACGAAAGGAAATGGCCCAAAACACAACGTGGACACATCACATTTTTTCACAGAAAACAGAGGTGTTTTTTACAAAGTTCCTACCTGTGGATTTTGGTCTCTAGCTCAGCCGGCACCTGGGGAAACCTAGCAAACCTGCACATTTCTGAAAACTAGACACCTAGGGGAATCCAAGATGGGGTGACTTGCTGGGCTCTGAGCAGATTCTGTTACCCAGAATCCTTTGCAAACCTCAAAATTTGACCACAAAAAACACTGTTTCCTCTAATTTCGGTGACAGAAAGCTCTGGAATCTGAGAGGAGCCACAAATTTCCTTCCACCCAGCATTCCCCCAAGTCTCCCGATAAAAATGGTTCCTCACTTGTGTGGGTAGGCCTAGTGCCTACGAAAGGAAATGGCCCAAAACACAACGTGGACACATCACATTTTTTCACAGAAAACAGAGGTGTTTTTTACAAAGTTCCTTCCTGTGGATTTTGGTCTCTAGCTCAGCCGGCACCTGGGGAAACCTAGCAAACCTGCACATTTCTGAAAACTAGACACCTAGGGGAATCCAAGATGGGGTGACTTGCTGGGCTCTGACCAGATTCTGTTACCCAGAATCCTTTGCAAACCTCAAAATTTGACCACAAAAAACACTGTTTCCTCTAATTTCGGTGACAGAAAGCTCTGGAATCTGAGAGGAGCCACAAATTTCCTTCCACCCAGTATTCCCCCAAGTCTCTCAATAAAAATGGTTCCTCACTTGTGTGGGTAGGCCTAGTGGCCACGAAAGGAAATGGCCCAAAACACAACGTGGACACATCACATTTGTTCACAGAAAACAGAGGTGTTTTTTACAAAGTGCCTACCTGTTCATTTTGGCCTCAAGCTCAGCCTGCACCTGGGGAAAACTAGCAAACCAGCACATTTTTGAAAACTAGACACCTTGAGGAATCCAAGATGGGGTGACTTGTGGGGCTCTGACCAGGTTCTGTTACCCAGAATCCTGTGTAAACCTCAAAATTTGACCAAAAAAACCCACTTTTTCCTCTCATTTTGGTGTCAGAAAGTTCTGGAATCTGAGAGAAGCCACAAATTTCCTTCCACCCAGCGTTCCCCCAAGTCTCCCGATAAAAATGGTACATCACTTGTGTGGGTAGGCCTAGAGCCCAAGAAAGGAAATGGCCCAAAATACAACGTGGACACATCACATTTTTTCACAGAAAACAGAGGTGTTTTTTACAAAGTTCCTACCTGTGAATTTTGACCTCTTGCTCAGCCGGTACCCGGGGAAGCCTAGCAAACTAGCACATTTTTGAAAACTAGACACCTAGGGGAATCCAAGATGGGATAAGTTGTGGGGCTCAGTCCAGGTTCTGATACCCAGAATCTTTTGCAAACCTCAAAATTTGACCCCCCAAAATTTTTTCCTCTCATTTCGGTGACAGAAAGTTCTGGAATCTGAGAGGTTCCACAAATTTCCTTCCACCCAGCGATCCCCCAAGTCTCCCGTTAAAAATGGTATATCACTTGTGTGGGTAGGCCTAGCGCCCACAAAGGGAAATGGCCCAAAACACAATGTGGACACATCACATTTTTTTCACAGAAAACAGAGGTGTTTTTTACAAAGTGCCTACCTGTGAATTTTGGCCTCTAGCTCAGCCGGCACCTGGGGAAACCTAGCAAACTAGAACATTTTGGAAAACTAGACACCTAGGGGAATCCAAGATGGGGTGACTTGTGGGGCTCTGACCAGGTTCTTTTACCCAGAATCCTTTGCAAACCTCAAAATTTGACCAAAAAAACACTTTTTCCTCTCATTTTGGTAACAGAAAGTTCTGGAATCTGAGAGGAGCCACAAATTTCCTTCCATCCAGTGTTTCCCCAAGTCTCCCGATAAAAATGGTACCTCACTTGTGTGGGTAGGCCTAGTGCCGACGAATGGAAATGGCCCAAAACACAACGTGGACACATCACATTTTTTCACAGAAAACAGAGGTGTTTTTTTACAAATTGCCTACCTGTGGATTTTGGCCTATAGCTCAGCTGGCACCTGGGGAAACCTAGCAAACCAGCACATTTTTGAAAAGTAGACACCTAGGGGAATCCAAGATGTGGTGACTTGTGGGGCGCTGACAAGGTACTGTTACCCAGAATCCTTTGCAAACCTTAAAATTTGACCAAAAATAATTTTTTCCCTCTAATTTAGGTGACAGAAAGTTCTGGAATCTGAGAGGAGCGTCAAATTTCCTTCCACCCAGCATTCGCCCAAGTCTCTCGATAAAAATGGTACCTCAATTGTATGGGTAGGCCTAGTGCCCACGAAAGGAAATGGCCCAAAACAGAATGTGGACACATAACATTTTTTCACAGAAAACAGAGGTGTTTTTTTACTAAGTGCCTACCTGTGTATTTTGGCCTCTAGCTCAGCCGGCACCTGGGGAAACCTACCAAACCAGTGCATTTCTGAAAACTAGACACCTAGGGGAATCCAAGATGGGGTGACTTGTGGGGCTCTGACCAGGTTCTGTTACCCAGAATCCTTTACAAACCTCAAAATTTTACCAAAAAAAAACACTTTTTTCCTCTCATTTCGGTGACAGAAAGTTCTGGAATCTGAGAGGAGCCACAAATTCCCTTCCAACCAGCGTTCCGCCAAGTCTCCCGATAAAAATGGTACCTCAGTTGTGTGGGTAGGCCTAGTGCCCACGAAAGGAAATGGCCCAAAACACAACGTGGACACATCACATTTTTTCACAGAAAACAGAGGTGTTTTTTACAAAGTTCCTACCTGTGGATTTTGGTCTCTAGCTCAGCCGGCACCTGGGGAAACCTAGCAAACCTGCACATTTCTGAAAACTAGACACCTAGGGGAATCCAAGATGGGGTGACTTGTGCGGCTTTGACCAGGTTCTGTTACCCAGAATCCTTTGCAAACCTCAACATTTTACCAAAAAAACACTTTTTCCTCTCATTTCGGTGACAGAAAGTTCTGGAATCAGAGAGGAGCCACACATTTCCTTCCACCCAGCGTTCCCTCAAGTCTCCTGATAAAAACGGTACCTCACTTGTGTGGGTAGGCCTAGTGCCTAGGAAAGGAAATGGCCCAAAACACAACGTGGACACATCACATTTTTTCACGGAAAAAATAGGTGTTTTTTTACAAAGTGCCTACCTGTGGATTTTGGCCTCTCGCTCAGCCGGCACCTGGGGAAACCTAGCAAACCAGAGCATTTCTGAAAATTAGACACCTAGGGGAATTCAAGATGTGGTTACTTGTGGGGCGCTGGCCAGGTTCTGTTACCCAGAATTCTTTGCAAACCTCAAAATTTGACCAAAAAAAACACTTTTTCCTCTCATTTCAGTGAGGGAAAGTTCTTTAATCTGAGAGGAGCCTCAAATTTCCTTCCACCCAGCGTTCCCCCAAGCCTCCTGATAAAAACGGTACCATCTTGTGTGGGTAGGCCTAGTGCCTACGAAAGGAAATGGCCCACAACACAACGTGGACACATCACATTTTTTCACAGAAAAAAGAGGTGTTTTTTGACAAAGTGCCTACCTGTGGATTTTGGCCTCTCGCTCAGCCGGCACCTGGGGAAACCTAGCAAACCAGAGCATTTCTGCAAACTAGACACCTAGGGGAATTCAAGATGTGGTTACTTCTGGGGCGCTGGCCAGGTTCTGTTACCCAGAATCCTTTGCAAACCTCAAAATTTGACCAAAAAAAACACTTTTTCCTCTCATTTCAGTGAGGGAAAGTTATTTAATCTGAGAGGAGCCACAAATTTCCTTCCACCCAGCGTTCCCCCAAGCCTCCTGATAAAAACGGTACCATCTTGTGTGGGTAGGCCTAGTGCCTACGAAAGGAAATGGCCCACAACACAACGTGGACACATCACATTTTTTCACAGAAAAAAGAGGTGTTTTTTACAAAGTGCCTACCTGTGGATTTTGGCCTCTCGCTCAGCCGGCACCTGGGGAAACCTAGCAAACCAGCACATTTTTGAAAACTAGACACCTAGGGGAATCCAAGATGGGGTGACTTGTGGGGTTCTGAACAGGTTCTGTTACCCAGAATCCTTTGCAAACCTCAAAATGTGACCAAAAAAACACTTTTTCCTTCCATTTCGGTGACAGAAAGTTCTGGAATCTGAGAGGAGCCACAAAGTTCCTTCCACCCACCGTTCCCCCAAGTCTCCCGATAAAAATGGTACCTCAGTTGTGTGGGTAGGCCTAGTGCTGACGAAAGGAAATGGCCCAAAACACAACGTGGACACATCACATTTTTCACAGAAAACAGAGGTGTTTTTTAAAAAGTGCCTACCTGTTGATTTTGGCCTCAAGCTCAGCCTGCACCTGGGGAAACCTACCAAACCAGCACATTTTTGAAAACTAGACACCTAGGGGAATCCAAGATGTGGTGACTTGTGGGGCTCTGATCAGGTTCTGTTACCCAGAATCCTTTGCAAACCTCAAAATTTGACCAAAAAAACACTTTTTCCTCTCATTTTGGTGACAGAAAGTTCTGGAATCTGAGAGGAGCCACAAATTTCCTTCCATCCAGTGTTTCCCCAAGTCTCCCGATAAAAATGGTACCTCACTTGTGTGGGTAGGCCTAGAGCCCCAGAAAGGAAATGGCCCAAAATACAACGTGGACACATCACATTTTTTCACAGAAAACAGAGGTGTTTTTTACAAAGTTCCTACCTGTGAATTTTGACCTCTTGCTCAGCCGGTACCCGGGGAAGCCTAGCAAACTAGCACATTTTTGAAAACTAGACACCTAGGGGAATCCAAGATGGGATAAGTTGTGTGGCTCAGTCCAGGTTCTGATACCCAGAATCTTCTGCAAACCTCAAAATTTGACCCCCAAAAATTTTTTCCTCTCATTTCGGTGACAGAAAGTTCTGGAATCTGAGAGGTTCCACAAATTTCCTTCCACCCAGCGATCCCCCAAGTCTCCCGTTAAAAATGGTATATCACTTGTGTGGGTAGGCCTAGCGCCCACAAAGGGAAATGGCCCAAAACACAATGTGGACACATCACATTTTTTTCACAGAAAACAGAGGTGTTTTTTACAAAGTGCCTACCTGTGAATTTTGGCCTCTAGCTCAGCTGGCACCTGGGGAAACCTAGCAAACTAGAACATTTTGTAAAACTAGACACCTAGGGGAATCCAAGATGTGGTGACTTGTGGGGCTCTGACCAGGTTCTTTTACCCAGAATCCTTTGCAAACCTCAAAATTTGACCAAAAAAACACTTTTTCCTCTCATTTTGGTGACAGAAAGTTCTGGAATCTGAGAGGAGCCACAAATTTCCTTCCATCCAGTGTTTCCCCAAGTCTCCCGATAAAAATGGTACCTCACTTGTGTGGGTAGGCCTAGTGCCGACGAATGGAAATGGCCCAAAACACAACGTGGACACATCACATTTTTTCACAGAAAACAGAGGTGTTTTTTTACAAAGTGCCTACCTGTGGATTTTGGCCTCTCGCTCAGCCGGCACCTGGGGAAACCTAGCAAACCAGCACATTTTTGAAAACTAGACACCTAGGGGAATCCAAGATGGGGTGACTTGTGGGGTTCTGAACAGGTTCTGTTACCCAGAATCCTTTGCAAACCTCAAAATGTGACCAAAAAAACACTTTTTCCTTCCATTTCGGTGACAGAAAGTTCTGGAATCTGAGAGGAGCCACAAAGTTCCTTCCACTCACCGTTCCCCCAAGTCTCCCGATAAAAATGGTACCTCAGTTGTGTGGGTAGGCCTAGTGCTGACGAAAGGAAATGGCCCAAAACACAACGTGGACACATCACATTTTTCACAGAAAACAGAGGTGTTTTTTAAAAAGTGCCTACCTGTTGATTTTGGCCTCAAGCTCAGCCTGCACCTGGGGAAACCTACCAAACCAGCACATTTTTGAAAACTAGACACCTAGGGGAATCCAAGATGTGGTGACTTGTGGGGCTCTGATCAGGTTCTGTTACCCAGAATCCTTTGCAAACCTCAAAATTTGACCAAAAAAACACTTTTTCCTCTCATTTTGGTGACAGAAAGTTCTGGAATCTGAGAGGAGCCACAAATTTCCTTCCATCCAGTGTTTCCCCAAGTCTCCCGATAAAAATGGTACCTCACTTGTGTGGGTAGGCCTAGAGCCCCAGAAAGGAAATGGCCCAAAATACAACGTGGACACATCACATTTTTTCACAGAAAACAGAGGTGTTTTTTACAAAGTTCCTACCTGTGAATTTTGACCTCTTGCTCAGCCGGTACCCGGGGAAGCCTAGCAAACTAGCACATTTTTGAAAACTAGACACCTAAGGGAATCCAAGATGGGATAAGTTGTGTGGCTCAGTCCAGGTTCTGATACCCAGAATCTTCTGCAAACCTCAAAATTTGACCCCCAAAATTTTTTTCCTCTCATTTCGGTGACAGAAAGTTCTGGAATCTGAGAGGTTCCACAAATTTCCTTCCACCCAGCGATCCCCCAAGTCTCCCGTTAAAAATGGTATATCACTTGTGTGGGTAGGCCTAGCGCCCACAAAGGGAAATGGCCCAAAACACAATGTGGACACATCACATTTTTTTCACAGAAAACAGAGGTGTTTTTTACAAAGTGCCTACCTGTGAATTTTGGCCTCTAGCTCAGCTGGCACCTGGGGAAACCTAGCAAACTAGAACATTTTGTAAAACTAGACACCTAGGGGAATCCAAGATGTGGTGACTTGTGGGGCTCTGACCAGGTTCTTTTACCCAGAATCCTTTGCAAACCTCAAAATTTGACCAAAAAAACACTTTTTCCTCTCATTTTGGTGACAGAAAGTTCTGGAATCTGAGAGGAGCCACAAATTTCCTTCCATCCAGTGTTTCCCCAAGTCTCCCGATAAAAATGGTACCTCACTTGTGTGGGTAGGCCTAGTGCCGACGAATGGAAATGGCCCAAAACACAACGTGGACACATCACATTTTTTCACAGAAAACAGAGGTGTTTTTTTACAAATTGCCTACCTGTGGATTTTGGCCTATAGCTCAGCTGGCACCTGGGGAAACCTAGCAAACCAGCACATTTTTGAAAAGTAGACACCTAGGGGAATCCAAGATGTGGTGACTTGTGGGGCGCTGACAAGGTACTGTTACCCAGAATCTTTTGCAAACCTTAAGATTTGACCAAAAATAATTTTTTTACTCTAATTTCGGTGACAGAAAGTTCTGGAATCTGAGAGGAGCGTCAAATTTCCTTCCACCCAGCGTTCGCCCAAGTCTCTCGATAAAAATGGTACCTCACTTGTATGGGTAGGCCTAGTGCCCACGAAAGGAAATGGCCCAAAACAGAATGTGGACACATAACATTTTTTCACAGAAAACAGAGGTGTTTTTTACAAAGTGCCTACCTGTGGATTTTGGCTTCTCGCTCAGCCGGCACCTGGGGAAACCTAGCAAACCAGAGCATTTCTGAAAACTAGACACCTAGGGGAATTCAAGATGTGGTTACTTGTGGGGCGCTGGCCAGGTTCTGTTACCCAGAATTCTTTGC
The DNA here is from genome assembly GCF_031143425.1 of Pleurodeles waltl. Lineage (NCBI taxonomy): Eukaryota > Metazoa > Chordata > Amphibia > Caudata > Salamandridae > Pleurodeles > Pleurodeles waltl. Next base: position 291,797,540 of record NC_090447.1, read on the forward strand.
AAACCTCAAAATTTGACCAAAAAAAACACTTTTTCCTCTCATTTCAGTGAGGGAAAGTTCTTTAATCTGAGAGGAGCCACAAATTTCCTTCCACCCAGCGTTCCCCCAAGCCTCCTGATAAAAACGGTACCATCTTGTGTGGGTAGGCCTAGTGCCTACGAAAGGAAATGGCCCACAACACAACGTGGACACATCACATTTTTTCACAGAAAAAAGAGGTGTTTTTTGACAAAGTGCCTACCTGTGGATTTTGGCCTCTCGCTCAGCCGGCACCTGGGGAAACCTAGCAAACCAGAGCATTTCTGAAAACTAGACACCTAGGGGAATTCAAGATGTGGTTACTTCTGGGGCGCTGGCCAGGTTCTGTTACCCAGAATCCTTTGCAAACCTCAAAATTTGACCAAAAAAACACTTTTTCCTCTCATTTCAGTGAGGGAAAGTTCTTTAATCTGAGAGGAGCCACAAATTTCCTTCCACCCAGCGTTCCCCCAAGCCTCCTGATAAAAACGGTACCATCTTGTGTGGGAAGGCCTAGTGCCTACGAAAGGAAATGGCCCAAAACACAACGTGGACACATCACATTTTTTCACAGAAAAAATAGGTGTTTTTTTACAAAGTGCCTACCTGTGGATTTTGGCCTCTCGCTCAGCCGGCACCTAGAGAAACCTAGCAAACCAGAGCATTTCTGAAAACTAGACACCTAGGGGAATTCAAGATGTGGTTACTTCTGGGGCGCTGGCCAGGTTCTGTTACCCAGAATCCTTTGCAAACCTCAAAATTTGACCAAAAAAAACACTTTTTCCTCTCATTTCAGTGAGGGAAAGTTATTTAATCTGAGAGGAGCCACAAATTTCCTTCCACCCAGCGTTCCCCCAAGCCTCCTGATAAAAACGGTACCATCTTGTGTGGGAAGGCCTAGTGCCTACGAAAGGAAATGGCCCAAAACACAACGTGGACACATCACATTTTTTCACAGAAAAAATAGGTGTTTTTTTACAAATTGCCTACCTGTGGATTTTGGCCTCTCGCTCAGCCGGCACCTGGGGAAACCTAGCAAACCAGAGCATTTCTGAAAACTAGACACCTAGGGGAATTCAAGATGTGGTTACTTGTGGGGCGCTGGCCAGGTTCTGTTACCCAGAATCCTTTGCAAACCTCAAAATGTGACCAAAAAAAACACTTTTTCCTCTCATTTCAGTGAGGGAAAGTTCTTTAATCTGAGAGGAGCCACAAATTTCCTTCCACCCAGCGTTCCCCCAAGCCTCCTGATAAAAACGGTACCATCTTGTGTGGGTAGGCCTAGTGCCTACGAAAGGAAATGGCCCACAACACAACGTGGACACATCACATTTTTTCACAGAAAAAAGAGGTGTTTTTTACAAAGTGCCTACCTGTGGATTTTGGCCTCTCGCTCAGCCGGCACCTGGGGAAACCTAGCAAACCAGCACATTTTTGAAAACTAGACACCTAGGGGAATCCAAGATGGGGTGACTTGTGGGGTTCTGAACAGGTTCTGTTACCCAGAATCCTTTGCAAACCTCAAAATGTGACCAAAAAAACACTTTTTCCATCCATTTCGGTGACAGAAAGTTCTGGAATCTGAGAGGAGCCACAAAGTTCCTTCCACCCACCGTTCCCCCAAGTCTCCCGATAAAAATGGTACCTCAGTTGTGTGGGTAGGCCTAGTGCTGACGAAAGGAAATGGCCCAAAACACAACGTGGACACATCACATTTTTCACAGAAAACAGAGGTGTTTTTTAAAAAGTGCCTACCTGTTGATTTTGGCCTCAAGCTCAGCCTGCACCTGGGGAAACCTACCAAACCAGCACATTTTTGAAAACTAGACACCTAGGGGAATCCAAGATGTGGTGACTTGTGGGGCTCTGATCAGGTTCTGTTACCCAGAATCCTTTGCAAACCTTAAAATTTGACCAAAAAAACACTTTTTCCTCTCATTTTGGTGACAGAAAGTTCTGGAATCTGAGAGGAGCCACAAATTTCCTTCCATCCAGTGTTTCCCCAAGTCTCCCGATAAAAATGGTACCTCACTTGTGTGGGTAGGCCTAGAGCCCCAGAAAGGAAATGGCCCAAAATACAACGTGGACACATCACATTTTTTCACAGAAAACAGAGGTGTTTTTTACAAAGTTCCTACCTGTGAATTTTGACCTCTTGCTCAGCCGGTACCCGGGGAAGCCTAGCAAACTAGCACATTTTTGAAAACTAGACACCTAGGGGAATCCAAGATGGGATAAGTTGTGTGGCTCAGTCCAGGTTCTGATACCCATAATCTTTTGCAAACCTCAAAATTTGACCCCCAAAAATGTTTTCCTCTCATTTCGGTGACAGAAAGTTCTGGAATCTGAGAGGTTCCACAAATTTCCTTCCACCCAGCGATCCCCCAAGTCTCCCGTTAAAAATGGTATATCACTTGTGTGGGTAGGCCTAGCGCCCACAAAGGGAAATGGCCCAAAACACAATGTGGACACATCACATTTTTTTCACAGAAAACAGAGGTGTTTTTTACAAAGTGCCTACCTGTGAATTTTGGCCTCTAGCTCAGCTGGCACCTGGGGAAACCTAGCAAACTAGAACATTTTGTAAAACTAGACACCTAGGGGAATCCAAGATGTGGTGACTTGTGGGGCTCTGACCAGGTTCTTTTACCCAGAATCCTTTGCAAACCTCAAAATTTGACCAAAAAAACACTTTTTCCTCTCATTTTGGTGACAGAAAGTTCTGGAATCTGAGAGGAGCCACAAATTTCCTTCCATCCAGTGTTTCCCCAAGTCTCCCGATAAAAATGGTACCTCACTTGTGTGGGTAGGCCTAGTGCCGACGAATGGAAATGGCCCAAAACACAACGTGGACACATCACATTTTTTCACAGAAAACAGAGGTGTTTTTTTACAAATTGCCTATCTGTGGATTTTGGCCTATAGCTCAGCTGGCACCTGGGGAAACCTAGCAAACCAGCAAATTTTTGAAAAGTAGACACCTAGGGGAATCCAAGATGTGGTGACTTGTGGGGCGCTGACAAGGTACTGTTACCCAGAATCCTTTGCAAACCTTAAGATTTGACCAAAAATAATTTTTTTACTCTAATTTCGGTGACAGAAAGTTCTGGAATCTGAGAGGAGCGTCAAATTTCCTTCCACCCAGCGTTCGCCCAAGTCTCTCGATAAAAATGGTACCTCACTTGTATGGGTAGGCCTAGTGCCCATGAAAGGAAATGGCCCAAAACAGAATGTGGACACATAACATTTTTTCACAGAAAACAGAGGTGTTTTTTACAAAGTGCCTACCTGTGGATTTTGGCCTCTCGCTCAGCCGGCACCTGGGGAAACCTAGCAAACCAGAGCATTTCTGAAAACTAGACACCTAGGGGAATTCAAGATGTGGTTACTTGTGGGGCGCTGGCCAGGTTCTGTTACCCAGAATTATTTGCAAACCTAAAAATTTGACCAAAAAAAACACTTTTTCCTCTCATTTCAGTGAGGGAAAGTTCTTTAATCTGAGAGGAGCCACAAATTTCCTTCCACCCAGCGTTCCCCCAAGCCTCCTGATAGAAACGGTACCATCTTGTGTGGGTAGGCCTAGTGCCTACGAAAGGAAATGGCCCACAACACAACGTGGACACATCACATTTTTTCACAGAAAAAAGAGGTGTTTTTTGACAAAGTGCCTACCTGTGGATTTTGGCCTCTCGCTCAGCCGGCACCTGGGGAAACCTAGCAAACCAGAGCATTTCTGAAAACTAGACACCTAGGGGAATTCAAGATGTGGTTACTTCTGGGGCGCTGGCCAGGTTCTGTTACCCAGAATCCTTTGCAAACCTCAAAATTTGACCAAAAAAACACTTTTTCCTCTCATTTCAGTGAGGGAAAGTTCTTTAATCTGAGAGGAGCCACAAATTTCCTTCCACCCAGCGTTCCCCCAAGCCTCCTGATAAAAACGGTACCATCTTGTGTGGGAAGGCCTAGTGCCTACGAAAGGAAATGGCCCAAAACACAATGTGGACACATCACATTTTTTCACAGAAAAAATAGGTGTTTTTTTACAAAGTGCCTACCTGTGGATTTTGGCCTCTCGCTCAGCCGGCACCTAGAGAAACCTAGCAAACCAGAGCATTTCTGAAAACTAGACACCTAGGGGAATTCAAGATGTGGTTACTTCGGGGGCGCTGGCCAGGTTCTGTTACCCAGAATCCTTTGCAAACCTCAAAATTTGACCAAAAAAAACACTTTTTCCTCTCATTTCAGTGAGGGAAAGTTATTTAATCTGAGAGGAGCCACAAATTTCCTTCCACCCAGCGTTCCCCCAAGCCTCCTGATAAAAACGGTACCATCTTGTGTGGGAAGGCCTAGTGCCTACGAAAGGAAATGGCCCAAAACACAACGTGGACACATCACATTTTTTCACAGAAAAAATAGGTGTTTTTTTACAAATTGCCTACCTGTGGATTTTGGCCTCTCGCTCAGCCGGCACCTGGGGAAACCTAGCAAACCAGAGCATTTCTGAAAACTAGACACCTAGGGGAATTCAAGATGTGGTTACTTGTGGGGCGCTGGCCAGGTTCTGTTACCCAGAATCCTTTGCAAACCTCAAAATGTGACCAAAAAAAACACTTTTTCCTCTCATTTCAGTGAGGGAAAGTTCTTTAATCTGAGAGGAGCCACAAATTTCCTTCCACCCAGCGTTCCCCCAAGCCTCCTGATAAAAACGGTACCATCTTGTGTGGGTAGGCCTAGTGCCTACGAAAGGAAATGGCCCACAACACAACGTGGACACATCACATTTTTTCACAGAAAAAAGAGGTGTTTTTTACAAAGTGCCTACCTGTGGATTTTGGCCTCTCGCTCAGCCGGCACCTGGGGAAACCTAGCAAACCAGCACATTTTTGAAAACTAGACACCTAGGGGAATCCAAGATGGGGTGACTTGTGGGGTTCTGAACAGGTTCTGTTACCCAGAATCCTTTGCAAACCTCAAAATGTGACCAAAAAAACACTTTTTCCTTCCATTTCGGTGACAGAAAGTTCTGGAATCTGAGAGGAGCCACAAAGTTCCTTCCACCCACCGTTCCCCCAAGTCTCCCGATAAAAATGGTACCTCAGTTGTGTGGGTAGGCCTAGTGCTGACGAAAGGAAATGGCCCAAAACACAACGTGGACACATCACATTTTTCACAGAAAACAGAGGTGTTTTTTAAAAAGTGCCTACCTGTTGATTTTGGCCTCAAGCTCAGCCTGCACCTGGGGAAACCTACCAAACCAGCACATTTTTGAAAACTAGACACCTAGGGGAATCCAAGATGTGGTGACTTGTGGGGCTCTGATCAGGTTCTGTTACCCAGAATCCTTTGCAAACCTTAAAATTTGACCAAAAAAACACTTTTTCCTCTCATTTTGGTGACAGAAAGTTCTGGAATCTGAGAGGAGCCACAAATTTCCTTCCATCCAGTGTTTCCCCAAGTCTCCCGATAAAAATGGTACCTCACTTGTGTGGGTAGGCCTAGAGCCCCAGAAAGGAAATGGCCCAAAATACAACGTGGACACATCACATTTTTTCACAGAAAACAGAGGTGTTTTTTACAAAGTTCCTACCTGTGAATTTTGACCTCTTGCTCAGCCGGTACCCGGGGAAGCCTAGCAAACTAGCACATTTTTGAAAACTAGACACCTAGGGGAATCCAAGATGGGATAAGTTGTGTGGCTCAGTCCAGGTTCTGATACCCATAATCTTTTGCAAACCTCAAAATTTGACCCCCAAAAATGTTTTCCTCTCATTTCGGTGACAGAAAGTTCTGGAATCTGAGAGGTTCCACAAATTTCCTTCCACCCAGCGATCCCCCAAGTCTCCCGTTAAAAATGGTATATCACTTGTGTGGGTAGGCCTAGCGCCCACAAAGGGAAATGGCCCAAAACACAATGTGGACACATCACATTTTTTTCACAGAAAACAGAGGTGTTTTTTACAAAGTGCCTACCTGTGAATTTTGGCCTCTAGCTCAGCTGGCACCTGGGGAAACCTAGCAAACTAGAACATTTTGTAAAACTAGACACCTAGGGGAATCCAAGATGTGGTGACTTGTGGGGCTCTGACCAGGTTCTTTTACCCAGAATCCTTTGCAAACCTCAAAATTTGACCAAAAAAACACTTTTTCCTCTCATTTTGGTGACAGAAAGTTCTGGAATCTGAGAGGAGCCACAAATTTCCTTCCATCCAGTGTTTACCCAAGTCTCCCGATAAAAATGGTACCTCACTTGTGTGGGTAGGCCTCGTGCCGACGAATGGAAATGGCCCAAAACACAACGTGGACACATCACATTTTTTCACAGAAAACAGAGGTGTTTTTTTACAAATTGCCTACCTGTGGATTTTGGCCTATAGCTCAGCTGGCACCTGGGGAAACCTAGCAAACCAGCACATTTTTGAAAAGTAGACACCTAGGGGAATCCAAGATGTGGTGACTTGTGGGGCGCTGACAAGGTACTGTTACCCAGAATCCTTTGCAAACCTTAAGATTTGACCAAAAATAATTTTTTTACTCTAATTTCGGTGACAGAAAGTTCTGGAATCTGAGAGGAGCGTCAAATTTCCTTCCACCCAGCGTTCGCCCAAGTCTCTCGATAAAAATGGTACCTCACTTGTATGGGTAGGCCTAGTGCCCACGAAAGGAAATGGCCCAAAACAGAATGTGGACACATAACATTTTTTCACAGAAAACAGAGGTGTTTTTTACAAAGTGCCTAACTGTGGATTTTGGCCTCTCGCTCAGCCGGCACCTGGGGAAACCTAGCAAACCAGAGCATTTCTGAAAACTAGACACCTAGGGGAATTCAAGATGTGGTTACTTGTGGGGCGCTGGCCAGGTTCTGTTACCCAGAATTCTTTGCAAACCTCAAAATTTGACCAAAAAAAACACTTTTTCCTCTCATTTCAGTGAGGGAAAGTTCTTTAATCTGAGAGGAGCCACAAATTTCCTTCCACCCAGCGTTCCCCCAAGCCTCCTGATAAAAACGGTACCATCTTGTGTGGGTAGGCCTAGTGCCTACGAAAGGAAATGGCCCACAACACAACGTGGACACATCACATTTTTTCACAGAAAAAAGAGGTGTTTTTTGACAAAGTGCCTACCTGTGGATTTTGGCCTCTCGCTCAGCCGGCACCTGGGGAAACCTAGCAAACCAGAGCATTTCTGAAAACTAGACACCTAGGGGAATTCAAGATGTGGTTACTTCTGGGGCGCTGGCCAGGTTCTGTTACCCAGAATCCTTTGCAAACCTCAAAATTTGACCAAAAAAACACTTTTTCCTCTCATTTCAGTGAGGGAAAGTTCTTTAATCTGAGAGGAGCCACAAATTTCCTTCCACCCAGCGTTCCCCCAAGCCTCCTGATAAAAACGGTACCATCTTGTGTGGGAAGGCCTAGTGCCTACGAAAGGAAATGGCCCAAAACACAATGTGGACACATCACATTTTTTCACAGAAAAAATAGGTGTTTTTTTACAAAGTGCCTACCTGTGGATTTTGGCCTCTCGCTCAGCCGGCACCTAGAGAAACCTAGCAAACCAGAGCATTTCTGAAAACTAGACACCTAGGGGAATTCAAGATGTGGTTACTTCTGGGGCGCTGGCCAGGTTCTGTTACCCAGAATCCTTTGCAAACCTCAAAATTTGACCAAAAAAAACACTTTTTCCTCTCATTTCAGTGAGGGAAAGTTATTTAATCTGAGAGGAGCCACAAATTTCCTTCCACCCAGCGTTCCCCCAAGCCTCCTGATAAAAACGGTACCATCTTGTGTGGGAAGGCCTAGTGCCTACGAAAGGAAATGGCCCAAAACACAACGTGGACACATCACATTTTTTCACAGAAAAAATAGGTGTTTTTTTACAAATTGCCTACCTGTGGATTTTGGCCTCTCGCTCAGCCGGCACCTGGGGAAACCTAGCAAACCAGAGCATTTCTGAAAACTAGACACCTAGGGGAATTCAAGATGTGGTTACTTGTGGGGCGCTGGCCAGGTTCTGTTACCCAGAATCCTTTGCAAACCTCAAAATGTGACCAAAAAAAACACTTTTTCCTCTCATTTCAGTGAGGGAAAGTTCTTTAATCTGAGAGGAGCCACAAATTTCCTTCCACCCAGCGTTCCCCCAAGCCTCCTGATAAAAACAGTACCATCTTGTGTGGGTAGGCCTAGTGCCTACGAAAGGAAATGGCCCACAACACAACGTGGACACATCACATTTTTTCACAGAAAAAAGAGGTGTTTTTTACAAAGTGCCTACCTGTGGATTTTGGCCTCTCGCTCAGCCGGCACCTGGGGAAACCTAGCAAACCAGCACATTTTTGAAAACTAGACACCTAGGGGAATCCAAGATGGGGTGACTTGTGGGGTTCTGAACAGGTTCTGTTACCCAGAATCCTTTGCAAACCTCAAAATGTGACCAAAAAAACACTTTTTCCTTCCATTTCGGTGACAGAAAGTTCTGGAATCTGAGAGGAGCCACAAAGTTCCTTCCACCCACCGTTCCCCCAAGTCTCCCGATAAAAATGGTACCTCAGTTGTGTGGGTAGGCCTAGTGCTGACGAAAGGAAATGGCCCAAAACACAACGTGGACACATCACATTTTTCACAGAAAACAGAGGTGTTTTTTAAAAAGTGCCTACCTGTTGATTTTGGCCTCAAGCTCAGCCTGCACCTGGGGAAACCTACCAAACCAGCACATTTTTGAAAACTAGACACCTAGGGGAATCCAAGATGTGGTGACTTGTGGGGCTCTGATCAGGTTCTGTTACCCAGAATCCTTTGCAAACCTCAAAATTTGACCAAAAAAACACTTTTTCCTCTCATTTTGGTGACAGAAAGTTCTGGAATCTGAGAGGAGCCACAAATTTCCTTCCATCCAGTGTTTCCCCAAGTCTCCCGATAAAAATGGTACCTCACTTGTGTGGGTAGGCCTAGAGCCCCAGAAAGGAAATGGCCCAAAATACAACGTGGACACATCACATTTTTTCACAGAAAACAGAGGTGTTTTTTACAAAGTTCCTACCTGTGAATTTTGACCTCTTGCTCAGCCGGTACCCGGGGAAGCCTAGCAAACTAGCACATTTTTGAAAACTAGACACCTAGGGGAATCCAAGATGGGATAAGTTGTGTGGCTCAGTCCAGGTTCTGATACCCATAATCTTTTGCAAACCTCAAAATTTGACCCCCCAAAATTTTTTCCTCTCATTTCGGTGACAGAAAGTTCTGGAATCTGAGAGGTTCCACAAATTTCCTTCCACCCAGCGATCCCCCAAGTCTCCCGTAAAAAATGGTATATCACTTGTGTGGGTAGGCCTAGCGCACACAAAGGGAAATGACCCAAAACACAATGTGGACACATCACATTTTTTTCACAGAAAACAGAGGTGTTTTTTACAAAGTGCCTACCTGTGAATTTTGGCCTCTAGCTCAGCTGGCACCTGGGGAAACCTAGCAAACTAGAACATTTTGTAAAACTAGACACCTAGGGGAATCCAAGATGTGGTGACTTGTGGGGCTCTGACCAGGTTCTTTTACCCAGAATCCTTTGCAAACCTCAAAATTTGACAAAAAAAAACACTTTTTCCTCTCATTTTGGTGACAGAAAGTTCTGGAATCTGAGAGGAGCCACAAATTTCCTTCCATCCAGTGTTTACCCAAGTCTCCCGATAAAAATGGTACCTCACTTGTGTGGGTAGGCCTAGTGCCGACGAATGGAAATGGCCCAAAACACAACGTGGACACATCACATTTTTTCACAGAAAACAGAGGTGTTTTTTTACAAATTGCCTACCTGTGGATTTTGGCCTATAGCTCAGCTGGCACCTGGGGAAACCTAGCAAACCAGCACATTTTTGAAAAGTAGACACCTAGGGGAATCCAAGATGTGGTGACTTGTGGGGCGCTGACAAGGTACTGTTACCCAGAATCCTTTGCAAACCTTAAGATTTGACCAAAAATAATTTTTTTACTCTAATTTCGGTGACAGAAAGTTCTGGAATCTGAGAGGAGCGTCAAATTTCCTTCCACCCAGCGTTCGCCCAAGTCTCTCGATAAAAATGGTACCTCACTTGTATGGGTAGGCCTAGTGCCCACGAAAGGAAATGGCCCAAAACAGAATGTGGACACATAACATTTTTTCACAGAAAACAGAGGTGTTTTTTTACAAAGTGCCTACCTGTGGATTTTGGCCTCTCGCTCTGCCGGCACCTGGGGAAACCTAGCAAACCAGAGCATTTCTGAAAACTAGACACCTAGGGGAATTCAAGATGTGGTTACTTGTGGGGCGCTGGCCAGGTTCTGTTACCCAGAATTCTTTGCAAACCTCAAAATTTGACCAAAAAAAACACTTTTTCCTCTCATTTCAGTGAGGGAAAGTTCTTTAATCTGAGAGGAGCCACAAATTTCCTTCCACCCAGCGTTCCCCCAAGCCTCCTGATAAAAACGGTACCATCTTGTGTGGGTAGGCCTAGTGCCTACGAAAGGAAATGGCCCACAACACAACGTGGACACATCACATTTTTTCACAGAAAAAAGAGGTGTTTTTTGACAAAGTGCCTACCTGTGGATTTTGGCCTCTCGCTCAGCCGGCACCTGGGGAAACCTAGCAAACCAGAGCATTTCTGAAAACTAGACACCTAGGGGAATTCAAGATGTGGTTACTTCTGGGGCGCTGGCCAGGTTCTGTTACCCAGAATCCTTTGCAAACCTCAAAATTTGACCAAAAAAACACTTTTTCCTCTCATTTCAGGGAGGGAAAGTTCTTTAATCTGAGAGGAGCCACAAATTTCCTTCCACCCAGCGTTCCCCCAAGCCTCCTGATAAAAACGGTACCATCTTGTGTGGGAAGGCCTAGTGCCTACGAAAGGAAATGGCCCAAAACACAATGTGGACACATCACATTTTTTCACAGAAAAAATAGGTGTTTTTTTACAAAGTGCCTACCTGTGGATTTTGGCCTCTCACTCAGCCGGCACCTAGGGAAACCTAGCAAACCAGAGCATTTCTGAAAACTAGACACCTAGGGGAATTCAAGATGTGGTTACTTGTGGGGTGCTGGCCAGGTTCTGTTACCCAGAATCCTTTGCAAACCTCAAAATTTGACCAAAAAAAACACTTTTTCCTCTCATTTCAGTGAGGGAAAGTACTTTAATCTGAGAGGAGCCACAAATTTCCTTCCACCCAGCGTTCCCCCAAGCCTCCTGATAAAAACGGTACCATCTTGTGTGGGTAGGCCTAGTGCCTACGAAAGGAAATGGCCCACAACACAACGTGGATACATCACATTTTTTCACAGAAAAAAGAGGTGTTTTTTACAAAGTGCCTACCTGTGGATTTTGGCCTCTCGCTCAGCCGGCACCTGGGGAAACCTGGCAAACCAGCAAATTTTTTAAAACTAGACACCTAGGGGAATCCAAGATGGGGTGACTTGTGGGGTTCTGAACAGGTTCTGTTACCCAGAATCCTTTGCAAACCTCAAAATGTGACCAAAAAAACACTTTTTCCTTCCATTTCGGTGACAGAAAGTTCTGGAATCTGAGAGGAGCCACAAAGTTCCTTCCACCCACCGTTCCCCCAAGTCTCCCGATAAAAATGGTACCTCAGTTGTGTGGGTAGGCCTAGTGCTGACGAAAGGAAATGGCCCAAAACACAACGTGGACACATCACATTTTTCACAGAAAACAGAGGTGTTTTTTAAAAAGTGCCTACCTGTTGATTTTGGCCTCAAGCTCAGCCTGCACCTGGGGAAACCTACCAAACCAGCACATTTTTGAAAACTAGACACCTAGGGGAATCCAAGATGTGGTGACTTGTGGGGCTCTGATCAGGTTCTGTTACCCAGAATCCTTTGCAAACCTCAAAATTTGACCAAAAAAAGTGACAGAAAGTTCTGGAATCTGAGAGGAGCCACAAATTTACTTCCACCCAGCGTTCCCCCCTGTCTCTCGATAAAAATGGTACCTCACTTGTGTGGGTAGGCCTAGTACCCAAGAAAGGAAATGGCCCAAAACACAACGTGGACACATCACATTTTTCACAGAAAACAGAGGTGTGTTTTACAAAGTGCCTATCTGTGAATTTTGGCCTCTAGCTCAGCCGGCACCTGGGGAAAACTAGCAGACCCGCACATTTTTTAAAACTAGACTCCTAGGGGAATCCAAGATGGGGTGACTTGTGGGGCTCTGACCAGGTTCTGTTACCCAGAATCCTTTGCAAACCTCAAAATTTGACCGAAAAAACACCTTTTCCTCTCTTTTCGGTGACAGAAAGTTGTGGAATCTGAGTGGAGCCTCAAATTTCCTTCCACCCAGCATTCCCCCAAGTCTCTCGATAAAAATGGTACCTCACTTATATGGGTTGGCCAAGTGCCCCCGAAAGGAAATGGCCCAAAACAGAATGTGGACACATAACATTTTTTCACAGAAAAAAGAGGTGTTTTTTACAAAGTGCCTACCTGTGGATTTTGGCCTCTAGCTCAGCCGGCACCTGGGGAAACCTAGCAAACCAGCGCATTTCTGAAAACTAGACAGCTAGGGTAATCCAAGATGGAGTGACTTGTGGGGTTCTGACCAGGTTCTGTTACCCAGAATTCTTTGCAAACCTCAAAATATGACAAAAAAACACTTTTTCCTCTCATTTCAGTGACAGAAAGTTGTGGAATCTGAGAGGAGCCTCAAATTTCCACCACCCAGCATTCCCGCAAGTCTCTCGGTAAAAATGATACCTCACTTATATGGGTTGGCCAAGTGCCCCCGAAAGGAAATGGCCCAAAACAGAATGTGGACACATAACATTTTTTCACGGAAAAAAGAGGTGTTTTTTTTACTAAGTGCCTACCTGTGTATTTTGGCCTCTAGCTCAGCCGGCACCTGGGGAAACCTACCAAACCAGCGCATTTCTGAAAAGTAGACACCTAGGGGAATCCAAGATGGGGTGACTTGTGGGGTTCTGACCAGGTTCTGTTACCCAGAATCCTTTGCAAACCTCAAAATGTTACCAAAAAAACCCACTTTTTCCTCTCATTTCGGTGACAGAAAGTTCTGGAATCTGAGAGGAGACACACATTTCCTTCCACCCAGCGTTCCCCCAAGTCTCCTGATAAAAATGGTACCTCATTTGTTTGGGTAGGCCTAGTACCCACGAAAGGAAATGGCCCAAAACACAACGTGGACACATCACATTTTTTCACAGAAAACAGAGGTGTTTTTTACAAAGTTCCTACCTGTGGATTTTGGTCTCTAGCTCAGCCGGCACCTGGGGAAACCTAGCAAACCTGCACATTTCTGAAAACTAGACACCTAGGGGAATCCAAGATGGGGTGACTTGCTGGGCTCTGACCAGATTCTGTTACCCAGAATCCTTTGCAAACCTCAAAATTTGACCACAAAAAACACTGTTTCCTCTAATTTCGGTGACAGAAAGCTCTGGAATCTGAGAGGAGCCACAAATTTCCTTCCACCCAGCATTCCCCCAAGTCTCCCGATAAAAATGGTTCCTCACTTGTGTGGGTAGGCCTAGTGCCCACGAAAGGAAATGGCCCAAAACACAACGTGGACACATCACATTTTATCACAGAAAACAGAGGTGTTTTTTACAAAGTTCCTACCTGTGGATTTTGGTCTCTAGCTCAGCCGGCACCTGGGGAAACCTAGCAAACCTGCACATTTCTGAAAACTAGACACCTAGGGGAATCCAAGATGGGGTGACTTGCTGGGCTCTGACCAGATTCTGTTACCCAGAATCCTTTGCAAACCTCAAAATTTGACCACAAAAAACACTGTTTCCTCTAATTTCGGTGACAGAAAGCTCTGGATTCTGAGAGGAGCCACAAATTTCCTTCCACCCAGCATTCCCCCAAGTCTCCCAATAAAAATGGTTCCTCACTTGTGTGGGTAGGCCTAGTGCCCACGAAAGGAAATGGCCCAAAACACAACGTGGACACATCACATTTGTTCACAGAAAACAGAGGTGTTTTTTACAAAGTGCCTACCTGTTCATTTTGGCCTCAAGCTCAGCCTGCACCTGGGGAAAACTAGCAAACCAGCACATTTTTGAAAACTAGACACCTTGAGGAATCCAAGATGGGGTGACTTGTGGGGCTCTGACCAGGTTCTGTTACCCAGAATCCTGTGTAAACCTCAAAATTTGACCAAAAAAACCCACTTGTTCCTCTCATTTTGGTGTCAGAAAGTTCTGGAATCTGAGAGAAGCCACAAATTTCCTTCCACCCAGCGTTCCCCCAAGTCTCCCGATAAAAATGGTACATCACTTGTGTGGGTAGGCCTAGAGCCCAAGAAAGGAAATGGCCCAAAATACAACGTGGACACATCACATTTTTTCACAGAAAACAGAGGTGTTTTTTACAAAGTTCCTACCTGTGAATTTTGACCTCTTGCTCAGCCGGTACCCGAGGAAGCCTAGCAAACTAGCACATTTTTGAAAACTAGACACCTAGGGGAATCCAAGATGGGATAAGTTGTGGGGCTCAGTCCAGGTTCTGATACCCAGAATCTTTTGCAAACCTCAAAATTTGACCCCCAAAAATGTTTTCCTCTCATTTCGGTGACAGAAAGTTCTGGAATCTGAGAGGTTCCACAAATTTCCTTCCACCCAGCGATCCCCCAAGTCTCCCGTTAAAAATGGTATATCACTTGTGTGGGTAGGCCTAGCGCCCACAAAGGGAAATGGCCCAAAATACAATGTGGACACATCACATTTTTTTCACAGAAAACAGAGGTGTTTTTTACAAAGTGCCTACCTGTGAATTTTGGCCTCTAGCTCAGCCGGCACCTGGGGAAACCTAGCAAACTAGAACATTTTGGAAAACTAGACACCTAGGGGAATCCAAGATGGGGTGACTTGTGGGGCTCTGACCAGGTTCTTTTACCCAGAATCCTTTGCAAACCTCAAAATTTGACCAAAAAAAACACTTTTTCCTCTCATTTTGGTGACAGAAAGTTCTGGAATCTGAGAGGAGCCACAAATTTCCTTCCATCCAGTGTTTCCCCAAGTCTCCCGATAAAAATGGTACCTCACTTGTGTGGGTAGGCCTAGTGCCGACGAATGGAAATGGCCCAAAACACAACGTGGACACATCACATTTTTTCACAGAAAACAGAGGTGTTTTTTTACAAATTGCCTACCTGTGGATTTTGGCCTATAGCTCAGCTGGCACCTGGGGAAACCTAGCAAACCAGCACATTTTTGAAAAGTAGACACCTAGGGGAATCCAAGATGTGGTGACTTGTGGGGCGCTGACAAGGTACTGTTACCCAGAATCCTTTGCAAACCTTAAAATTTGACCAAAAATAAATTTTTTCCTCTAATTTCGGTGACAGAAAGTTCTGGAATCTGAGAGGAGCGTCAAATTTCCTTCCACCCAGCGTTCGCCCAAGTCTCTCGATAAAAATGGTACCTCACTTGTATGGGTAGGCCTAGTGCCCACGAAAGGAAATGGCCCAAAACAGAATGTGGACACATAAAATTTTTTCACAGAAAACAGAGGTGTTTTTTTACTAAGTGCCTACCTGTGTATTTTGGCCTCTTACTCAGCCGGCACCTGGGAAACCTACCAAACCAGTGCATTTCTGAAAACTAGACACCTAGGGGAATCCAAGATGGGGTGACTTGTGGGGCTCTGACCAGGTTCTGTTACCCAGAATCCTTTACAAACCTCAAAATTTTACCAAAAAACCCCACTTTTTTCCTCTCATTTCGGTGACAGAAAGTTCTGGAATCTGAGAGGAGCCACAAATTCCCTTCCAACCAGCGTTCCGCCAAGTCTCCCGATAAAAATGGTACCTCAGTTGTGTGGGTAGGCCTAGTGCCCACGAAAGGAAATGGCCCAAAACACAACGTGGACACATCACATTTTTTCACAGAAAACAGAGGTGTTTTTTACAAAGTTCCTACCTGTGGATTTTGGTCTCTAGCTCAGCCGGCACCTGGGGAAACCTAGCAAACCTGCACATTTCTGAAAACTAGACACCTAGGGGAATCCAAGATGGGGTGACTTGTGGGGCTCTGACCAGGTTCTGTTACCCAGAATCCTTTGCAAACCTCAAAATTTTACCAAAAAAACACTTTTTCCTCTCATTTCGGTGACAGAAAGTTCTGGAATCAGAGAGGAGCCACACATTTCCTTCCACCCAGCGTTCCCCCAAGTCTCCTGATAAAAACGGTACCTCACTTGTGTGGGTAGGCCTAGTGCCTACGAAAGGAAATGGCCAAAAACACAACGTGGACACATCAAATTTTTCACGGAAAAAAAAGGTGTTTTTTTTACAAAGTTCCTACCTGTGGATTTTGGCCTCTCGCTCAGCCGGCACTTGGGGAAACCTAGCAAACCAGAGCATTTCTGAAAACTAGACACCTAGGGGAATTCAAGATGTGGTTACTTGTGGGGCGCTGGCCAGGTTCTGTTACCCAGAATCCTTTGCAAACCTCAAAATTTGACCAAAAAAAACACTTTTTCCTCTCATTTCAGTGAGGGAAAGTTCATTAATCTGAGAGGAACCACAAATTTCCTTCCACCCAGCGTTCCCCCAAGCCTCCTGATAAAAACGGTACCATCTTGTGTGGGTAGGCCTAGTGCCTACGAAAGGAAATGGCCCACAACACAACGTGGACACATCACATTTTTTCACAGAAAAAAGAGGTGTTTTTTGACAAAGTGCCTACCTGTGGATTTTGGCCTCTCGCTCAGCCGGCACCTGGGGAAACCTAGCAAACCAGAGCATTTCTGAAAACTAGACACCTAGGGGAATTCAAGATGTGGTTACCTGTGGGGCGTTGGCCAGGTTCTGTTACCCAGAATCCTTTGCAAACCTCAAAATTTGACCAAAAAAAACACTTTTTCCTCTCATTTCAGTGAGGGAAAGTTCTTTAATCTGAGAGGAGCCACAAATTTCCTTCCACCCAGCGTTCCCCCAAGCCTCCTGATAAAAACAGTACCATCTTGTGTGGGAAGGCCTAGTGCCTACGAAAGGAAATGGCCCAAAACACAACATGGACACATCACATTTTTTCACAGAAAAAAGAGGTGTTTTTTTACAAAGTACCTACCTCTGGATTTTGGCCTCTCGCTCAGCCGGCACCTGGGGAAACCTAGCAAACCAGAGCATTTCTGAAAACTAGACACCTAGGGGAATTCAAGATGTGGTTACTTGTGGGGCGCTGGCCAGGTTCTGTTACCCAGAATCCTTTGCAAACCTCAAAATTTGACCAAAAAAAACACTTTTTCCTCTCATTTCAGTGAGGGAAAGTTCTTTAATCTGAGAGGAGCCACAAATTTCCTTCCACCCAGCGTTCCCCCAAGCCTCCTGATAAAAACGGTACCATCTTGTGTGGGTAGGCCTAGTGCCTACGAAAGGAAATGGCCCACAACACAACGTGGACACATCACATTTTTTCACAGAAAAAAGAGGTGTTTTTTACAAAGTGCCTACCTGTGGATTTTGGCCTCTCCCTCAGCCGGCACCTGGGGAAACCTAGCAAACCAGCACATTTTTGAAAACTAGACACCTAGGGGAATCCAAGATGGGGTGACTTGTGGGGTTCTGAACAGGTTCTGTTACCCAGAATCCTTTGCAAACCTCAAAATGTGACCAAAAAAACACTTTTTCCTTCCATTTCGGTGACAGAAAGTTCTGGAATCTGAGAGGAGCCACAAAGTTCCTTCCACCCACCGCCCCCCCAAGTCTCCCGATAAAAATGGTACCTCAGTTGTGTGGGTAGGCCTAGTGCCGACGAAAGGAAATGGCCCAAAACACAACGTGGACACATCACATTTTTCACAGAAAACAGAGGTGTTTTTTACAAAGTGCCTACCTGTTGATTTTGGCCTCAAGCTCAGCCTGCACCTGGGGAAACCTACCAAACCAGCACATTTTTGAAAACTAGACACCTAGGGGAATCCAAGATGTGGTGACTTGTGGGGCTCTGATCAGGTTCTGTTACCCAGAATCCTTTACAAACCTCAAAATTTGACCAAAAAAAGTGACAGAAAGTTCTGGAATCTGAGAGGAGCCACAAATTTACTTCCACCCAGCGTTCCCCCCGTCTCTCGATATAAATGGTACCTCACTTGTGTGGGTAGGCCTAGTACCCACGAAAGGAAATGGCCCAAAACACAACGTGGACACATCACATTTTTCACAGAAAACAGAGGTGTGATTTACAAAGTGCCTATCTGTGAATTTTGGCCTCTAGCTCAGCCGGCACCTGGGGAAAACTAGCAGACCAGCACATTTTTTAAAACTAGACTCCTAGGGGAATCCAAGATGGGGTGACTTGTGGGGCTCTGACCAGGTTCTGTTACCCAGAATCCTTTGCAAACCTCACAATTTGACCAAAAAAAAAACTTTTTCCTCTCATTTCAGTGACAGAAAGTTCTGGAATCTGAGAGGAGCCACAAATGTCCTTCCACCCAGCGTTCCCCCAAGTCTCCCGATTCAAATGGTACCTCACTTGTGTGGATAGGCCTAGTTTCCAGAAAAGGAAATGGCTCAAAACACAACGTGGACACATCAAATTTTTTCACAGAAAACAGAGGTGTTTTTTACAAAGTGCCTACCTGTGGATTTTGGTCTCTAGCTCAGCCGGCACCTGGGGAAACCTAGCAAACTAGCGCATTTCTGAAAACTGGATACCTAGGGGAATCCAAGATGGGGTTGACTTGTGGGGCTCT
Organism: Pleurodeles waltl; assembly: GCF_031143425.1. Classification (NCBI taxonomy): domain Eukaryota; kingdom Metazoa; phylum Chordata; class Amphibia; order Caudata; family Salamandridae; genus Pleurodeles; species Pleurodeles waltl. Next base: position 291,816,257 of record NC_090447.1, read on the forward strand.
GACCAGGTTCTGTTACCCAGAATCCTTTGCAAACCTCAAAATTTGACCAAAAAAACAAATTTTCCTCTCATTTCGGTGACAGAAAGTTCTGGAATCTGAGAGGATCCACAAATTTCCTTCCACCCAGCGTTCCCCCAAGTCTCCCCATACAAATGGTACATCACTTGTATGGGTAGGTCTAGCGCTCATGAAAGGAAATTGCCCAGAACACAACGTGGACACATTACATTTTTTCACAGAAAACAGAGGTGTTTTTTACAAAGTTTCTACCTGTGAATTTTGGTCTCTAGCTCAGCCGGCACCTGGGGAAACCTAGCAAACTAGCACATTTTTGAAAACTAGACACGTAGGGGAATCCAAGATGGGGTGACTTGTGGGGTTCTGAACAGGTTCTGTTACCCAGAATCCTTTGCAAACCTCAAAATGTGACCAAAAAAACACTTTTTCCTTCCATTTCGGTGACAGAAAGTTCTGGAATCTGAGAGGAGCCACAAATTTCCTTCCACCCAGCGTTCCCCCAAGTCTCCCGATAAAAATGGTACCTCGCTTTTGTGGGTAGACCTAGTGCCGACGAAGGGAAATGGCCCAAAACACAACGTGGACACATCACATTTTTCACAGAAAACAGAGGTGTTTTTTACAAAGTGCCTACCTGTGGATTTTGGCCTCTAGCTCAGCCGGCACCTGGGGAAACCTACAAAACCAGCACATTTTTGAAAACTAGACACCTAGGGGAATCCAAGATGTGGTGACTTGTGGGGCTCTGATCAGGTTCTGTTACCCAGAATCCTTTGCAAACCTCAAAATTTGACCAAAACAAGTGACAGAAAGTTCTGGAATCTGAGAGGAGCCACAAATTTACTTCCACCCAGCGTTCCCCCCTGTCTCTCGATAAAAATGGTACCTCACTTGTGTGGGTAGGCCTAGTACCCACGAAAGGAAATGGCCCAAAACACAACGTGGACACATCAAATTTTTCACAGAAAACAGAGGTGTGTTTTACAAAGTGCCTATCTGTGAATTTTGGCCTCTAGCTCAGCCGGCACCTGGGGAAAACTAGCAGACCAGCACATTTTTTAAAACTAGACTGCTAGGGGAATCCAAGATGGGGTGACTTGTGGGGCTCTGACCAGGTTCTGTTACCCAGAATCCTTTGCAAACCTCACAAGTTGACCAAAAAACACTTTTTCCTCTCATTTCAGTGACAGAAAGTTCTGGAATCTGAGAGGAGCCACACATTTCCTTCACCCAGCGTTCCCCCAAGTCTCCCGCTAAAAATTATACCTCACTTGTCTGGGTAGGCCTAGTGCCCACGAAAGGAAATGGCCCAAAACACAACGTCGACACATCACATTTTTCACAGAAAACAGAGGTGTTTTTTTACAAAGTGCATACCTGTGGATTTTGGCCTCTAGCTCAGCCAGCACCTGGGGAAACCTAGCAAACCAGCACATTTTTGAAAACTAGACACCTAGGGGAATCCAAGATGTGGTGACTTGTGGGGCGCTGACAAGGTACTGTTACCCAGAATCCTTTGCAAACCTTAAAATTTGACCAAAAATAAATTTTTTCCTCTAATTTCGGTGACAGAAAGTTCTGGAATCTGAGAGGAGCGTCAAATTTCCTTCCACCCAGCGTTCGCCCAAGTCTCTCGATAAAAATGGTACCTCACTTGTATGGGTAGGCCTAGTGCCCACGAAAGGAAATGGCCCAAAACAGAATGTGGACACATAAAATTTTTTCACAGAAAACAGAGGTGTTTTTTTACTAAGTGCCTACCTGTGTATTTTGGCCTCTTACTCAGCCGGCACCTGGGAAACCTACCAAACCAGTGCATTTCTGAAAACTAGACACCTAGGGGAATCCAAGATGGGGTGACTTGTGGGGCTCTGACCAGGTTCTGTTACCCAGAATCCTTTACAAACCTCAAAATTTTACCAAAAAACCCCACTTTTTTCCTCTCATTTCGGTGACAGAAAGTTCTGGAATCTGAGAGGAGCCACAAATTCCCTTCCAACCAGCGTTCCGCCAAGTCTCCCGATAAAAATGGTACCTCAGTTGTGTGGGTAGGCCTAGTGCCCACGAAAGGAAATGGCCCAAAACACAACGTGGACACATCACATTTTTTCACAGAAAACAGAGGTGTTTTTTACAAAGTTCCTACCTGTGGATTTTGGTCTCTAGCTCAGCCGGCACCTGGGGAAACCTAGCAAACCTGCACATTTCTGAAAACTAGACACCTAGGGGAATCCAAGATGGGGTGACTTGTGGGGCTCTGACCAGGTTCTGTTACCCAGAATCCTTTGCAAACCTCAAAATTTTACCAAAAAAACACTTTTTCCTCTCATTTCGGTGACAGAAAGTTCTGGAATCAGAGAGGAGCCACACATTTCCTTCCACCCAGCGTTCCCCCAAGTCTCCTGATAAAAACGGTACCTCACTTGTGTGGGTAGGCCTAGTGCCTACGAAAGGAAATGGCCAAAAACACAACGTGGACACATCAAATTTTTCACGGAAAAAAAAGGTGTTTTTTTTACAAAGTTCCTACCTGTGGATTTTGGCCTCTCGCTCAGCCGGCACTTGGGGAAACCTAGCAAACCAGAGCATTTCTGAAAACTAGACACCTAGGGGAATTCAAGATGTGGTTACTTGTGGGGCGCTGGCCAGGTTCTGTTACCCAGAATCCTTTGCAAACCTCAAAATTTGACCAAAAAAAACACTTTTTCCTCTCATTTCAGTGAGGGAAAGTTCATTAATCTGAGAGGAACCACAAATTTCCTTCCACCCAGCGTTCCCCCAAGCCTCCTGATAAAAACGGTACCATCTTGTGTGGGTAGGCCTAGTGCCTACGAAAGGAAATGGCCCACAACACAACGTGGACACATCACATTTTTTCACAGAAAAAAGAGGTGTTTTTTGACAAAGTGCCTACCTGTGGATTTTGGCCTCTCGCTCAGCCGGCACCTGGGGAAACCTAGCAAACCAGAGCATTTCTGAAAACTAGACACCTAGGGGAATTCAAGATGTGGTTACCTGTGGGGCGTTGGCCAGGTTCTGTTACCCAGAATCCTTTGCAAACCTCAAAATTTGACCAAAAAAAACACTTTTTCCTCTCATTTCAGTGAGGGAAAGTTCTTTAATCTGAGAGGAGCCACAAATTTCCTTCCACCCAGCGTTCCCCCAAGCCTCCTGATAAAAACAGTACCATCTTGTGTGGGAAGGCCTAGTGCCTACGAAAGGAAATGGCCCAAAACACAACATGGACACATCACATTTTTTCACAGAAAAAAGAGGTGTTTTTTTACAAAGTACCTACCTCTGGATTTTGGCCTCTCGCTCAGCCGGCACCTGGGGAAACCTAGCAAACCAGAGCATTTCTGAAAACTAGACACCTAGGGGAATTCAAGATGTGGTTACTTGTGGGGCGCTGGCCAGGTTCTGTTACCCAGAATCCTTTGCAAACCTCAAAATTTGACCAAAAAAAACACTTTTTCCTCTCATTTCAGTGAGGGAAAGTTCTTTAATCTGAGAGGAGCCACAAATTTCCTTCCACCCAGCGTTCCCCCAAGCCTCCTGATAAAAACGGTACCATCTTGTGTGGGTAGGCCTAGTGCCTACGAAAGGAAATGGCCCACAACACAACGTGGACACATCACATTTTTTCACAGAAAAAAGAGGTGTTTTTTACAAAGTGCCTACCTGTGGATTTTGGCCTCTCCCTCAGCCGGCACCTGGGGAAACCTAGCAAACCAGCACATTTTTGAAAACTAGACACCTAGGGGAATCCAAGATGGGGTGACTTGTGGGGTTCTGAACAGGTTCTGTTACCCAGAATCCTTTGCAAACCTCAAAATGTGACCAAAAAAACACTTTTTCCTTCCATTTCGGTGACAGAAAGTTCTGGAATCTGAGAGGAGCCACAAAGTTCCTTCCACCCACCGCCCCCCCAAGTCTCCCGATAAAAATGGTACCTCAGTTGTGTGGGTAGGCCTAGTGCCGACGAAAGGAAATGGCCCAAAACACAACGTGGACACATCACATTTTTCACAGAAAACAGAGGTGTTTTTTACAAAGTGCCTACCTGTTGATTTTGGCCTCAAGCTCAGCCTGCACCTGGGGAAACCTACCAAACCAGCACATTTTTGAAAACTAGACACCTAGGGGAATCCAAGATGTGGTGACTTGTGGGGCTCTGATCAGGTTCTGTTACCCAGAATCCTTTACAAACCTCAAAATTTGACCAAAAAAAGTGACAGAAAGTTCTGGAATCTGAGAGGAGCCACAAATTTACTTCCACCCAGCGTTCCCCCCGTCTCTCGATATAAATGGTACCTCACTTGTGTGGGTAGGCCTAGTACCCACGAAAGGAAATGGCCCAAAACACAACGTGGACACATCACATTTTTCACAGAAAACAGAGGTGTGATTTACAAAGTGCCTATCTGTGAATTTTGGCCTCTAGCTCAGCCGGCACCTGGGGAAAACTAGCAGACCAGCACATTTTTTAAAACTAGACTCCTAGGGGAATCCAAGATGGGGTGACTTGTGGGGCTCTGACCAGGTTCTGTTACCCAGAATCCTTTGCAAACCTCACAATTTGACCAAAAAAAAAACTTTTTCCTCTCATTTCAGTGACAGAAAGTTCTGGAATCTGAGAGGAGCCACAAATGTCCTTCCACCCAGCGTTCCCCCAAGTCTCCCGATTCAAATGGTACCTCACTTGTGTGGATAGGCCTAGTTTCCAGAAAAGGAAATGGCTCAAAACACAACGTGGACACATCAAATTTTTTCACAGAAAACAGAGGTGTTTTTTACAAAGTGCCTACCTGTGGATTTTGGTCTCTAGCTCAGCCGGCACCTGGGGAAACCTAGCAAACTAGCGCATTTCTGAAAACTGGATACCTAGGGGAATCCAAGATGGGGTTGACTTGTGGGGCTCTGACCAGGTTCTGTTACCCAGAATCCTTTGCAAACCTCAAAATTTGACCAAAAAAACAAATTTTCCTCTCATTTCGGTGACAGAAAGTTCTGGAATCTGAGAGGATCCACAAATTTCCTTCCACCCAGCGTTCCCCCAAGTCTCCCCATACAAATGGTACATCACTTGTATGGGTAGGTCTAGCGCTCATGAAAGGAAATTGCCCAGAACACAACGTGGACACATTACATTTTTTCACAGAAAACAGAGGTGTTTTTTACAAAGTTTCTACCTGTGAATTTTGGTCTCTAGCTCAGCCGGCACCTGGGGAAACCTAGCAAACTAGCACATTTTTGAAAACTAGACACGTAGGGGAATCCAAGATGGGGTGACTTGTGGGGTTCTGAACAGGTTCTGTTACCCAGAATCCTTTGCAAACCTCAAAATGTGACCAAAAAAACACTTTTTCCTTCCATTTCGGTGACAGAAAGTTCTGGAATCTGAGAGGAGCCACAAATTTCCTTCCACCCAGCGTTCCCCCAAGTCTCCCGATAAAAATGGTACCTCGCTTTTGTGGGTAGACCTAGTGCCGACGAAGGGAAATGGCCCAAAACACAACGTGGACACATCACATTTTTCACAGAAAACAGAGGTGTTTTTTACAAAGTGCCTACCTGTGGATTTTGGCCTCTAGCTCAGCCGGCACCTGGGGAAACCTACAAAACCAGCACATTTTTGAAAACTAGACACCTAGGGGAATCCAAGATGTGGTGACTTGTGGGGCTCTGATCAGGTTCTGTTACCCAGAATCCTTTGCAAACCTCAAAATTTGACCAAAACAAGTGACAGAAAGTTCTGGAATCTGAGAGGAGCCACAAATTTACTTCCACCCAGCGTTCCCCCCTGTCTCTCGATAAAAATGGTACCTCACTTGTGTGGGTAGGCCTAGTACCCACGAAAGGAAATGGCCCAAAACACAACGTGGACACATCAAATTTTTCACAGAAAACAGAGGTGTGTTTTACAAAGTGCCTATCTGTGAATTTTGGCCTCTAGCTCAGCCGGCACCTGGGGAAAACTAGCAGACCAGCACATTTTTTAAAACTAGACTGCTAGGGGAATCCAAGATGGGGTGACTTGTGGGGCTCTGACCAGGTTCTGTTACCCAGAATCCTTTGCAAACCTCACAAGTTGACCAAAAAACACTTTTTCCTCTCATTTCAGTGACAGAAAGTTCTGGAATCTGAGAGGAGCCACACATTTCCTTCACCCAGCGTTCCCCCAAGTCTCCCGCTAAAAATTATACCTCACTTGTCTGGGTAGGCCTAGTGCCCACGAAAGGAAATGGCCCAAAACACAACGTCGACACATCACATTTTTCACAGAAAACAGAGGTGTTTTTTTACAAAGTGCATACCTGTGGATTTTGGCCTCTAGCTCAGCCAGCACCTGGGGAAACCTAGCAAACCAGCACATTTTTGAAAACTAGACACCTAGGGGAATCCAAGATGTGGTGACTTGTGGGGCTCTGACCAGGTTCTGTTACCCAGAATCCTTTGCAAACCTCAACATTTTACCAAAAAAACACTTTTTCCTCTCATTTCGGTGACAGAAAGTTCTGGAATCTGAGAGGAGCCTCGAATTTCCTTCCACCCAGCGTTTCCCCAAGTCTCTCGATAAAACTGGTACCTCACTTGTGTGGGTAGGCCTAGAGCCCAAGAAAGGAAATGGCCCAAAACACAACGTGGACACATCACATTTTTCACAGAAAACAGAGGTGTTTTTTACAAAGTGCCTACCTGTTGATTTTGGCCTCAAGCTCAGCCTGCACCTGGGGAAACCTACCAAACCAGCACATTTTTGAAAACTAGACACCTAGGGGAATCCAAGATGTGGTGACTTGTGGGGCTCTGATCAGGTTCTGTTACCCAGAATCCTTTACAAACCTCAAAATTTGACCAAAAAAAGTGACAGAAAGTTCTGGAATCTGAGAGGAGCCACAAATTTACTTCCACCCAGCGTTCCCCCCGTCTCTCGATAAAAATGGTACCTCACTTGTGTGGGTAGGCCTAGTACCCACGAAAGGAAATGGCCCAAAACACAACGTGGACACATCACATTTTTCACAGAAAACAGAGGTGTGATTTACAAAGTGCCTATCTGTGAATTTTGGCCTCTAGCTCAGCCGGCACCTGGGGAAAACTAGCAGACCAGCACATTTTTTAAAACTAGACTCCTAGGGGAATCCAAGATGGGGTGACTTGTGGGGCTCTGACCAGGTTCTGTTACCCAGAATCCTTTGCAAACCTCACAATTTGACCAAAAAAAAAACTTTTTCCTCTCATTTCAGTGACAGAAAGTTCTGGAATCTGAGAGGAGCCACAAATGTCCTTCCACCCAGCGTTCCCCCAAGTCTCCCGATTCAAATGGTACCTCACTTGTGTGGATAGGCCTAGTGTCCAGAAAAGGAAATGGCTCAAAACACAACGTGGACACATCAAATTTTTTCACAGAAAACAGAGGTGTTTTTTACAAAGTGCCTACCTGTGGATTTTGGTCTCTAGCTCAGCCGGCACCTGGGGAAACCTAGCAAACTAGCGCATTTCTGAAAACTGGATACCTAGGGGAATCCAAGATGGGGTTGACTTGTGGGGCTCTGACCAGGTTCTGTTACCCAGAATCCTTTGCAAACCTCAAAATTTGACCAAAAAAACAAATTTTCCTCTCATTTCGGTGACAGAAAGTTCTGGAATCTGAGAGGATCCACAAATTTCCTTCCACCCAGCGTTCCCCCAAGTCTCCCCATACAAATGGTACATCACTTGTATGGGTAGGTCTAGCGCTCATGAAAGGAAATTGCCCAGAACACAACGTGGACACATTACATTTTTCCACAGAAAACAGAGGTGTTTTTTACAAAGTTTCTACCTGTGAATTTTGGTCTCTAGCTCAGCCGGCACCTGGGGAAACCTAGCAAACTAGCACATTTTTGAAAACTAGACACGTAGGGGAATCCAAGATGGGGTGACTTGTGGGGTTCTGAACAGGTTCTGTTACCCAGAATCCTTTGCAAACCTCAAAATGTGACCAAAAAAACACTTTTTCCTTCCATTTCGGTGACAGAAAGTTCTGGAATCTGAGAGGAGCCACAAATTTCCTTCCACCCAGCGTTCCCCCAAGTCTCCCGATAAAAATGGTACCTCGCTTTTGTGGGTAGACCTAGTGCCGACGAAGGGAAATGGCCCAAAACACAACGTGGACACATCACATTTTTCACAGAAAACAGAGGTGTTTTTTACAAAGTGCCTACCTGTGGATTTTGGCCTCTAGCTCAGCCGGCACCTGGGGAAACCTACAAAACCAGCACATTTTTGAAAACTAGACACCTAGGGGAATCCAAGATGTGGTGACTTGTGGGGCTCTGATCAGGTTCTGTTACCCAGAATCCTTTGCAAACCTCAAAATTTGACCAAAACAAGTGACAGAAAGTTCTGGAATCTGAGAGGAGCCACAAATTTACTTCCACCCAGCGTTCCCCCCTGTCTCTCGATAAAAATGGTACCTCACTTGTGTGGGTAGGCCTAGTACCCACGAAAGGAAATGGCCCAAAACACAACGTGGACACATCAAATTTTTCACAGAAAACAGAGGTGTGTTTTACAAAGTGCCTATCTGTGAATTTTGGCCTCTAGCTCAGCCGGCACCTGGGGAAAACTAGCAGACCAGCACATTTTTTAAAACTAGACTGCTAGGGGAATCCAAGATGGGGTGACTTGTGGGGCTCTGACCAGGTTCTGTTACCCAGAATCCTTTGCAAACCTCACAAGTTGACCAAAAAACACTTTTTCCTCTCATTTCAGTGACAGAAAGTTCTGGAATCTGAGAGGAGCCACACATTTCCTTCACCCAGCGTTCCCCCAAGTCTCCCGCTAAAAATTATACCTCACTTGTCTGGGTAGGCCTAGTGCCCACGAAAGGAAATGGCCCAAAACACAACGTGGACACATCACATTTTTCACAGAAAACAGAGGTGTTTTTTTACAAAGTGCATACCTGTGGATTTTGGCCTCTAGCTCAGCCAGCACCTGGGGAAACCTAGCAAACCAGCACATTTTTGAAAACTAGACACCTAGGGGAATCCAAGATGTGGTGACTTGTGGGGCTCTGACCAGGTTCTGTTACCCAGAATCCTTTGCAAACCTCAACATTTTACCAAAAAAACACTTTTTCCTCTCATTTCGGTGACAGAAAGTTCTGGAATCTGAGAGGAGCCTCGAATTTCCTTCCACCCAGCGTTTCCCCAAGTCTCTCGATAAAACTGGTACCTCACTTGTGTGGGTAGGCCTAGCGCCCACGAAAGGAAATGCCCCAAAACACTATCTGGACACTTAAAAATTATCTAATACAAAACTACCTGTTTTTGCCGGGGGGCACCTGCGTTTTTGGTCTTGGGCTCAGCAGCCTTCTAGGAAACCTACCAATCCCAGAAATTTCTGAAAACTAGACACCCGAGGGAGTCCAGTGAGTTGTGACTTGCGTGGATCCCCCAATGTTTTCTTACCCAGAATCCTCAGCAAACCTCAAATTTAGCTAAAAAATCAAGTTTTCCCCACATTTCTGTGTGAGATCACTGCACTGGGACACATTTCATACCACCCAATGTTCCCCTCAGTCTCCCGGTAAAAATTATACCTCATTTGTGTAGTTGGGCCAAGTGCTAGTGAAAGGGAAGAGCCAAAAACATGTCGATATTGAGGGGGAACAAAGGGAGTCCAAAAGGGCAGTTTGCAAAAAAACATTTTTAGGCTGACAAGTGCAGCAGAATTTTTATAGGTATTTATGAGACAATGCTGGGATTCCTGCAGATTCCGGAAGTTTCCATCACAAAAACGTGGGAAAAATGTGTGATTTCCAGCAAATTTGGAGGTTTGCAGGGGATTGTGGGTACAAAAATGGTGCGAGGTGCATGTGAAACACACCACCCTGGAATCACCAAGATGTTTAGTTTTCAGATGTGTCTAGGTCTTGTGCATTTTTCTACGTGGCAGCGTCCCAAAGTCCATAAAGTGCAGCCGTCCCCATTCCAAGTGGTACGATTTTGAGAGAAAGCCAAGTTCTCATGGCCCAAATGTAAAACTAAAACCTAAAATAATGAAATGTCTTCTTGCTTGCTGTGGGATAAGATGTTTTAGAGTGCTGGGGTGAGCTGAAAGACTCTTTCCCCCTTAAGTTGAGGTGGGAGCGTACCCAGGCCCATACTGGTTGATAGCCACCACCCCAATTTTTTTTGTTTTTTTTCAAATTCCCTGGCATCTGTTAGACTTTCTGCCCCCGGGGTGTGGATCAGGGGTAATTGGCCCATCTGCCCACTGTTGGGCAGAACAACTTTGGCCCCATTTATTTGGGGTGGGGGTATGGCCATACCCCCACCCTCTTATTTTTGAAAAACAAACTTCCCTGGCCTCTGGTGGGCTTTCTGCCCCCCCTGGGGGCAGATAGGCCTTCCAAAAATAGTAATATGCCCCCATGGGGAGCCACCCTTACCCAAGGGGCTGCCACCCTAAAGAAAACACACGCATGCACACACACCAATCCCTGGTGCCTAAGTGGTTTCTGCCCCCATGGGGGCAGATTGGCCTAACAAAAATCGGCTGATCTGCCCCTAGGGGAGCGACCCTTGCCTAATGTGTCACTCCCCATCTCTAAAAAAACAAACAAACCCAAAAAAACACACAAAACAAAAAAATTGCCTTTGCGCCTAGAGGTTTCTGCCCCCCCTGGGAACAGAGCGGCCTAATAACAATAGGCCGATCTGCCCCCGGGGGGCAGAAATAACCTAAAATAAATTTGACCCCCCACACCCTCTGGGGAGCGACCCTTGCCTAAGGGGTCGCTCCCCTTGCGTGACATTGGCACAAAAAAAAGGATCCCCGGAGTCTAGTTGATTCTGCCCCCCTTGGGGGCTGATTGACCTAAAATCGGCCGATCTGCCCCCAAGGGGGGCAAAAATTGTCTAAATACAATTTGCCCCCCGGGGGAGTGACTCTTGCCTAATGGATCGCTCACCATTTCTAACAAAACAAAGAAAAAACAAACAAAAAACACTAAAAAAAAATTAGCCCTGGCGTCTAGAGTTTTCTGCCCCCCCAGGTGCAGATTGGCCTAATAACAATAGGCCGATCTACCCCCGGGGGGGCAGAAATGGCTTAAAATAAATTTGCCCCCCCACCCCCCTTGCCTACGGGGTCGCTCCCCCTGCATAACATGGGCACAAAAAAAAAGATCCCTGGTGCCTAGTGGTTTCTGCCACCCTTGGGGGTAGGTTGACCTAAAATCGGTCGATCTGCCCCCAAAGGGGGCACAAATGGCCTAAATACAATTTGCCCCTCCAGGGGAGCGACCCTTGCCTAAGCGATCGCTCACCATGTGTAAAACAACAACAACAAAAAGAATCCCCAGTGCCTAGTGGTTTTTGCCCCCCTTGGGGGCAGATCGGCCTAATTAAAATAGGCTGATCTGCCCCCAGGGGGGCAGAAATAGCCTAAAATAAATTTCCCCCCAGGGGAACGGCCCTTGCCTAAGGGGTCGCTCCCCTTGCATGAAATTCACAAAAAAAAATAATCCCTGGTGTCTAGTGGTTTCTGTCCCCCTTGGGGGTAGATTGGCCTCATAAAAATAGGCCAATTTGCTCCCAAGGGGGGCAGAAATGGCCTAAATATAATGTGCCCCATAGGGGAGCAACCCTTGCCTAAGGAGTCACTCCCCACCTCCAAAAAAAATAAATAAATCATAAACAAAACCAAAACAAAAAAAAATGATCCCTGGTGCCTAGAGGTTTCTGCCCCCAGGGGGGGCAGAAAAGGCCTTAAAAAAAATGCCCCCCCCCCTGGGAGCGACCCTTGCCCATGGGGTCTCTCCCTCATGCCAATTTCCTGTCCAAAAGTAAATTCCTGGTGTCTAGTGGGAATGTTAGCATCCGGATTGCTTGCAATCTGGCTGCTAAAACGCTGAGAGAGACTTCAAAGGGAAGGAAATTCATTTCCTTCCCTTTGAAGCCTCTCCCGCCTCCTCCATGTGATCGGAAGAGAAATGCTTTGCATTTCTCTTCCGATCGTGCTGGAAGCTGAGCTTCCAGCGCAATGGGAGGAGGCCTCTGTGATTGTCAGCGTGCGATTGTGCGCTGATGTCACGGGGAGGGTTGGAGGGGTCCGGGGTGGAAGGGGAAGGGCTTCCCCTTCCATCCCTGCCTTGGGGGGTGGGGGGGAACCACACAGAGGGAGCGCTAGCACTCCCTCTGGGCTCTGTGCCCAGGATGCAATGGTTACGTCCTGGGCACAGGAGCACTGTGCCTCAGGAAGTAACCATTACGTCCTGGGCACAGAAGGGGTTAACAATATTATCTTTAGATAACTTTTTGGCAGCAACAAAGATGCCTTGTTATTGTCGAGATTTGCAAAGCTGTGAGAAAATGTTAACACTGAAGAAAACACAAACATGTTCTGCCTTTCCTATTGTAGAATTAATCCCTCTGCTTCTTTTTCGAAAATCTGTAATTTATTGCCTTAAAATTGAATGTGTATTTGGTAGCATAGTCCTTTTGCTGGTATTGCAATCAATCCGACAAATGGGAGGTCAATTAAATATTTAATAAAATCAAACATTTCAGTCACAGAGCAGGACATTCCCCTTACCCCTAAAAGGTGAAAGGTGAAAGACTGAAACAGACATTCATGTCCCAAATGGCCTTATTTTGCTTCTTAAACATAAGACAGCTGCTTCACATCATTTGAAAAATAATGGCCCATATTTATACTTTTTTAGCGACGCATTTCCGTCATCTTTTGACGCAAAAGCGGCACAAACTAACAAAATGCAAATGTATTTTGTGCGTTTGTGTCATTTTGCGTCACAAATCAGCGCAAATGCGGCGCTAAGAAAGTAAATATGGGCCAATATGTTGTTTGTATGCATTCAAACAATAATTGCAGGATCAGATGCCATCATCAAAACTCAAGAACAAGTAGAGCACTGCGACCGATGAGTTAGGGAGCAGAACTTACCTCATTGCTAGATAAATCGGACAGAGTAACGAAATTCACAATATGATGCTCGTGAATTGAGTGAGACAACAAAAAGAAGGTGTTTGTGGACAAAATTGAGATGACTTTTTCCCCATTTCTGTTTGCAATTGTAACTATCAGGAAGTACGCTAGAAGGATGCTGATTCCCAAAATGGGTTGTGTTATTTTACAGTATCGCAAAAGGACACATCTGCTTCTTGTAAAACCAACCTAGTGCTTTCTGTTTTGCCCACAAGATTGCAGCAGCGTTTTGCACTATAGCTGGTTCTGATTATCAGCTGCCGCATTATTTTCTTTAATTTACTGATTTTGGAAAAGGGTAGTCGATACTTTTAAATTAGGTAATACACTCTTCTAAGAGAGATCCTGAAATATGCACAGCTCTTTTGAGTTTGTTAAAGACATTGGAATGGATGCAGTGATATTTCCATGCTACATACTTTCACTTATTACTTATTATTTAATGCATGAGTCAAGGCAGGCATTAGGGGGGGACCCGTGGGCCTATTTCCATGGTGGAATACCATGGAACAAGCTCACAGGTGCTATCCCCAGGCCCCAGGGACACCCCACCCACACCAGAGGGACAGCGGTGGAATGGGGACCCCATCCCAAGTAAGTATAGATAAGTACAGGTTAGTACTTTATCTTATATTTTAAAGTACCATTGGCGACCCTGAAATGGGCCACCCTACATGGCACTGGGTGCAGTGGCCAGGCTGGATGTCAATTCTCTCAGTGTTTCTTGCTCTTTGTCCACCAGAGATCAATGCTAACCCTTCCAGTAAACACAATGACATTTGCACAGTGAACAGGACCATTGACTAGTGCCTTCTAGAATCAGCCCCAAGGATGAAAAGACTGAAGCAAAACCTCTTTGAGACCAGAGGGGCAGAAATCCTTAAAAGTCTGAAGTCAGAGGTGGAGATGAGATGGACTGGAAAAAACTGTGCCCTGAATGAATACTTGCTGAGGTTTCACAAAAAAAATAAAAAAATGTGTGAACCAAAATTTGACTGGGGGTGAAGAATGAAACAAGCAAAAAACAATTATGAAGGGTCACTGCACACGGACCCTTTCCAAGTCCCCTCTGTATACAGGGAAATAATGTATAAAGGGAGCCGGACCTGACATCTGTGACGTGGTTTCCCCCAACATTTTGGCTTTCATCCTCCTTTTATTTTTGGCTGACTTTTTTTTTGATGGTTGTAGGATTCTGCACAATGTATCACTGGTTACCAGTGCTGAAGATTTTGTGCTGTCTCCTTTAACATTCTAACACTGGCTTCCAACCATTTGACATATTTAGGCCCATATTTATACTTTTTGACGCAAAACTGCGCCAACGCAGTTTTGCGCCAAAAAAATTTGCGCCGGCTAACGCCATTCTGAAGCACCATGTGGGCGCCGTATTTATTGAATGACGTTAGCCAGCGTCAGCCGCCGGCGCTGCCTGGTGTGCATTAAAAAAAACGACGTACACCAGGCAGCGCCGGCGTAGGGGGAAAATGGCATATGGGCGTCCAGAAATGGTGCAAGTCAGGCTGAGGCAAAAAATTCGCCACAACCCGATTTGCGCCATTTTTTTACGACACCCATCCCCCATAGAAATGACTCCTGTCTTAGCAAAGACAGGAGTCATGCCCCCTTGCCCAATGGCCATGCCCAGGGGACCTCTGTCCCCTGGGCATGGTCATTGGGCATAGTGGCATGTAGGGGGGCACAAATCAGGCCCCACTATGCCACAAAAAAAAATAAAAAAAAATACTTACCTGGACTTACCTTAATGTCCCTGGGGTGGGTCCCTCCATCCTTGGGTGTCCTCCTGGGGTGGGCAAGGGTGGCAGGGGGTGTCCCTGGGGGCTTGGGAGGGCACCTCTGGACTTATTCTGAGCCCACAGGTCCCTTAACGCCTGCCCTGACCCAGGCGCTAATATCCGGCGCAAATGCAGGTTTTTTAGACCCGCCCACTCCTGGGCGGCATTTTTGCCCGGGAGTATAAATACGACGCATATGCATCGCAGTCATTTTTTAAGACGGGAACGCCTACCTTGCATATCATTAACACAAGGAAGGTGTTCACGCAAAAAAATGACGCTAACTCCATGAACTTTGGCGCTAGACGCGTCTAAAGCCAAAGTATAAATATGGAGTTAGTTTTGCGTCGAAATTGCGTCAAAAAAAACGACGCAATTTCGGCGCAAACGGAGTATAAATATGCCCCTTAATTTACTTGTAAATCCCTAGCAAACTGATACTACCTGTACCCATGACCTGTAAATTAAATGCTAATAGTGGGCCTGCAACATTAATTGTGACCCTCACTAAAGTAGCCTTTTAGACATGTCTCAGGCCTGCCAGTGCAGCTTGTGTAAACAATTTAAACTGCCATTTTGACTTGGCAAAATAAACCATTCACCAGCCCTAACCCTTCCTTTTTAATACACATACATCACGTATAGGTAGGCCCTAAACAGCCCATAAGGCACGGCACAGTATGTTTAAAAAAGTTGGACATGTACTTTAAGGCCCATATTTATACTTTTTGACGCTAAACTGCGCTAACGCAGTTTAGCGTCAAAAAGTTTTGCGCCGGCTAACGCCATTCTGAAGCGCCATGCGGGCGCCGTATTTATTGAATGGCGTTAGCCGGCGCAAGCAGACCGGCGCTGCCTGGTGTGCGCGAGAAAAACCACGTACACCAGGCAGCGCCGGCGTAGGGGGAAAATGGCGCATGGGCGTCTTAAAATGGGGCAAGTCAGGTTACGTCGAAAAAATCGTCGTAACCCGACTTGCGCCATTTATTTTCGACGCCCATCCCCCATCAACATGACTCCTATCATTGTAAAGATAGGAGTCATGCCCCCTTGCCCAATGGCCATGCCCAGGGGACTTCTGTCCCCTGGGCATGGTCATTGGGCATAGTGGCATGTAGGGGGGCACAAATCAGGCCCCCCTATGCCAAAAAAAATTATTTAAAAAAAATAAAAAAATACTTACCTGAATGTCCCTGGGGTGGGTCCCTCCAGCCTTGGGTGTCCTCCTGGGGTGGGCAAGGGTGGCAGGGGGGGTCCCTGGGGGCAGGGGAGGGCACTGTGGGCTCATTTTGAGCCCACTTGTCCCTTAACGCCATGCCTGACCCAGGCGTTAAAAAGCGGCGCAAATGCGCCGTTTTTAGCCACGCCCACTCCCGGGCGTCTCTTTTGCCCGGGAGTATAAATACCACGTAAAGGCCTGGGAGTCATTTTTTAGACGGGAACGCCTCCCTTGCATATCATTAACGCAAGGAAGGGGTTCACGCTAAAAAATGACGCACATTCCGGGAACTTTGGCGCTAGACGCCTCTAACGCCATAGTATAAATATGGCGTTAGTTGGCGTTAGTTTAGCGTCGAATTTGCGTCGAAAAAAACGACGCAAATTCGGCGCAACCAGAGTATAAATACGGCCCTAAACTTTTACATGCTTTGTTAGTGAAACACACTCAAATTAATTTTTCATTACTGCAAGGCCGGTTTCTCTCAAAGTATAATACTGGGTTTCCTTATTATTTTTAATAAGTGATAACTTTCGATTTGCTGCAGGTAGGAATATCACATTTGATCTCTAAAGTATTGTATTTAGAACCCTCTTTAATGGTAAAGTTGGATGTTGAATCACAGTTCTGAAAATGCCACTTTTATAAAGTTGGCAGTTTCTTGTCTCAACCAAGAGTGCCTGCAGCCTGTATTCTGGGTCATATGACTAGGTGTAGCTGGGGGTTGAAATTTGTCTATTGCTCCCAGACAGTGAGGCAAAGATGAGGTCAGGGCAGAGAGGTGGGAAATTCCAAACATCTCTGTAGGGCAGGGACTCCAAAAGTTCCTCCTACTTCAAGTTTGTCACCAACTATCAAAGTTGAACACTCAGACCAAGGAGCATATTTATAAGCCCCTAGCGCCACCTTGTGCCACATTAGCATCATTTTTTCTTACACTAATATGGCCCAATTAGGCCACAGTCCTCGTACCATATTTACAAAGTGGCACAATGCATACCCCCTGAGTGGTGCCACCCCAATCTTGGATTCTTGGGAGCGGGCTTGAAGGTCCTCTACCAACCCAGCTGTGGTGTTTTGAGCAGAAGCTACGCAGCACAATGCACCTCCTTGAAGCTCCATTTTGGAACCACCGGTGTGTGACACATCCATGATGCATTACCCCACAGCTCTTCCGAACCACTAGTGTACAAGGCCTCTTTGAAGAAGGGCTTGCATCGATGCACCACAACTTTTCACAACCACTTTTAAATGACACATCCTTGATGCAGGACCTCTCATCACAGCTCTGAAGCTTCCTGGAATCACCACTGCATGACACACACTCAATGCAGGACTATGTTCAGCATGCCTATCGTAGCCACTGTGTTTGGCCTGTGGTCTATCACAGTTGGTGTGAACTTGTGACTCTGTACCGATCCGGCAGGATCAGATAAGCACAGTTTTGTTTTGTGCGTTTAAAGGGCTATTCTTATTTAAATCTTCACAATTGTAAATCTACGGTTCTACTAATTGCTTAATTTGTTGGCATCTTTATGTCTAATTAATTATTGAATTCACCTCTAATATTTCTAAATTGGTGTGGAGTTTTCCTGTGTTGTGCCTTCACTTTATTACCATTTGTGTGCTGCAAAAATACTTTACACATTATTTCTAAGTTAAGCCTGACTTCTTTTGTGACAAGGTACCAGAGGGTTGAGCACAAGATAATTTAGGGTGGGAGGTAAAAAATATTTTCCACCCATGGAGATAGCAGAGTTTACAACTCCATGCTCCACTTGGAACACAGAGTTCAGGTACATGACTCTGCAGCCACATGGTGGCTGAGTTCACAGCCACCCAGACAGCACTAAAGACTCATGCCCAAATACATTTTGGAAAGTGTGGAGAATCATAATAGAGGTATGAGCAGACAGAGGCAAGTGTGCTAAGCCACAGTGACAGCTATTAAGAAAGTCCAGAGACATCTCTGCCACTAAATGAGGTGCTGATTTATTGTAATGGCAGTTGAACTGAGAAAAAAGTCAGGACCAAGTAAAATCTTGCATAACGTAATGCACAGGAACAAAGAAATCAGCACCATGAACCACTGTTAGCAAAGGGTACTGATCTGATCATATGAATCGCACAGGTCATCTAAAGATGCATCCAGCCTGGGCACAGGATCAAGGGCATTCACACAGTCCTCAACGATGGAAGGGTCAGGTAACCCATTTATTGAGTCCAAGGCACAGCCCAGTGGCAACATAAACAGGGTGCACTGCATATTAGCCACCAGGGTTTCCTCTGGCAGAGCAGTGGTCAAGCAGAAGGATGGCATTGGTAATTGGGAGGAGAGTGTGGCAGCCTGTGCTGTGTCTGATATCACTGCCAACATGATGGCAGCACTTGACAGGTAAAGCAGCAGTGTGAGAGCACCACTTTCTGGTGGATTTGTGAAACATGATGGCAGACTGCTGATGAAGCTACAATAGAACGTAACACTCTCTATTTCTTTATTTCACAATGTTCTGCCAAATCCACCTGCTCTACTGAACTCGGTGGAATTTCGAAGTTTCTTTTAACTCTGTGTGTAGGAGGCTGGACTGGCTTGTAGTGAGTACCAAGGGGTACTTACACCTTGCACCTTGCACCAGGCCCAGGTATCCCTTATTAGTGTATAGGGTGTCTAGCAGCTTAGGCTGATAGATAATGGTAGCTTAGCAGAGCAGCTTAGGCTGAACTAGGAGACGAGTGAAGGTCCTACAGTACCACTAGTGTCATATGCACAATATCATAAGAAAACACAATACACAGATATACTAAAAATAAATAAGTACTTTATTTTTATGACAATATGCCAAAATTATCTCAGTGAGTACCCTCAGTATGAGGATAGCAAATATACACAAGATATATGTACACAATACCAAAAATATGCAATATAGTATTAGAAAACAGTGCAAACAATGTATAGTTACAATAGGATGCAATGGGGACACATAGGGATAGGGGCAACACAAACCATATACTCTAGAAGTGGAATGCGAACCACGAATGCACCCCAAACCTATGTGACCTTGTAGAGGGTCACTGGGACTGTAAGAAAACAGTGAGGGTTAGAAAAATAGCCCACCCTGAAAAGTGAGTGCAAAGTGCACTAAAGTTCCCCAAAGAGCACAGAAGTCGTGATAGGGGAATTCTGCAGGGAAGACCAAAACCAGCAATGCAACAACGATGGATTTCCAGACGAGGGTACCTGTGGAACAAGGGGACCAAGTCCAAAAGTCACGACTAAGTCGAGAGTGGGCAGATGCCCAGGAAATGCCAGCTGTGGGTGCAAAGAAGCTGCTACTAGGCAGTAGAAGCTGATGATTCTGCAGGAACGACAAGGGCTAGAAACTTCCCCTTTGGAAGAATGATGTCCCACGCCGTGGAGAGTTGTGCAAAAGTATTTTCCTGAAGAAAGACCGCAAACAAGCCTTGCTAGCTGCAAGTCTTGCGGTTAGGGTTTTTGGATGCTGCTGTGGCCCAGGAGGGACCAGGATGTCACCAATTGCGTCAGGGGACAGCAGGGGCGCCCAGCAGGACAAGGAGCCCTCTCAAAAGCAGGCAGCACCTGCAGAAGTGCCGGAACAGGCACTACGAAGAGGAGTGAAATGGTGCTCACCCGAAGTTGCACAAAGGAGTCCCACGCCGCCGGAGGACAACTCAGGAGGTCATGCAATGCAGGTTAGAGTGCCGTGGACCCAGGCTTGGCTGTGCACAAAGGATTTCCGCCGGAAGTGCACAGAGAACGGAGTAGCTGCAAAAGACGCGGTTCCCAGCAATGCAGTCTGGCGTGGGGAGGCAAGGACTTACCTTCACCAAACTTGGACTGAAGAGTCACTGGACTGTGGGAGTCACTTGGACTGAGTTGCTGGATTCAAGGGACCTCGCTCGTCGTGCTGAGAGGAGACCCAGGGGACCGGTGATGCAGTTCTTTGGTGCCTGCGGTTGCAGGGGGAAGATTCCGTCGACCCACTGGAGATTTCTTCGGACTACCCCCACAGCATGCACCACCAGGAAAACAGTCGAGAAGGCAGCAGGATCAGCGTTACAGAGTTGCAGTAGTCATCTTCGCTACTTTGTTGCAGTTTTGCAGGCTTCCAGCGCGGTCAGCAGTCGATTCCTTGGCAGAAGGTGAAGAGAGAGATGCAGAGGAACTCTGATGAGCTCTTGCATTCGTTATCTAAGGAAATCCCCAAAGCAGAGACCCTAAATAGCCAGAAAAGAGGGTTTGGCTACTTAGGAGAGAAGATAGGCTAGCAACACCTGAAGGAGCCTATCAGAAGGAGTCTCTGACGTCACCTGCTGGCCCTGGCCACTCAGAGCAGTCCAGTGTGCCAGCAGCACCTCTGTTTCCAAGATGGCAGAGGTCTGGAGCACACTGGAGGAGCTCTGGGCACCTCCCAGGGGAGGTGCAGGTCAGGGGAGTGGTCACTCCCCTTTCCTTTGTCCAGTTTCACGCCAGAGCAGGGCTGAGGGGTCCCTGAACCAGTGTAGACTGGCTTATGCAGAAATGGGCACCATCTGTGCCCATGAAAGCATTTCCAGAGGCTGGGGGAGGCTACTCCTCCCCTGCCTTCACACCATTTTCCAAAGGGAGAGGGTGTAACACCCTCTCTCTGAGGAAGTCCTTTGTTCTGCCTTCCTGGGCCAAGCCTGGCTGGACCCCAGGAGGGCAGAAATCTGTCTGAGGGGTTGGCAGCAGCAGCAGCTGCAGTGAAACCCCTGAAAAGGCAGTTTGGCAGTACCCGGGTCTGTGCTACAGACCCGTGGGATCATGGGATTGTGCCAACAATGCCAGGATGGCATAGAGGGGGCAATTCCATGATCATAGACATGTTACATGGCCATATTCGGAGTTACCATTGTGAAGCTACACATAGGTAGTGACCTATATGTAGTGCACGCGTGTAATGGTGTCCCCGCACTCACAAAGTCAGGGGAATTGGCCCTGAACAATGTGGGGGCACCTTGGCTAGTGCTAGGGTGCCCACCCAACCTTTACCAGGTAAAGGTAAGACATATAGGTGACTTATAAGTTACTTAAGTGCAGTGTAAAATGGCTGTGAAATAACGTGGACGTTATTTCACTCAGGCTGCAGTGGCAGGCCTGTGTAAGAATTGTCAGAGCTCCCTATGGGTGGCAAAAGAAATGCTGCAGCCCATAGGGATCTCCTGGAACCCAAATACCCTGGGTACCTCAGTACCATATACTAGGGAATTATAAGGGTGTTCCAGTATGCCAATGTAAATTGGTAAAATTGGTCACTAGCCTGTTAGTGACAATTTAAAAGAAATGAGAGAGCATAACCACTGAGGTTCTGGTTAACAGAGCCTCAGTGAGAAAGTTAGGCATCACACAGGGAACACATACCTATAGGTCACAAACTTATGAGCACTGGGGTCCTGACTAGCAGGGTCCCAGTGACACATAACAAACATACTGAAAACATAGGGTTTTCACTATGAGCACTGGGCCCTGGCTAGCAGGATCCCAGTGAGACAGTGAAAACACCCTGACATACACTCACAAACAGGCCAAAAGTGGGGGTAACAAGGCTAGAAAGAGGCTACTTTCTCACACTGTGGAATTCAGTTGAGTGAAATTCTGTGCATTCAGCACACCCTAAGATAATTTGAGGTTTGCTTGTGTTTCAGCCTGACCATAGTTGTGGTTGCTGCTTGAGTAGGTTTTCACCCTGCCAAACAGTAACTGAATTTGCTACATACATGAGATAGAAACACAACTTGGCCTACTGAGTTATAGAGTGGCTTGAATTAGGGCCTAGTCACTAGCCTTCTAAGGAACATGGAAGGCTTCTGTATAGCTGTGTGATATGCTCTACCAGGATAGTGCCCTGCAACTTCTTCACCCATCCTGCATTGCAATGTCACTCCCCTGTCCAAGTCGGTCTGTGTGCAGTGATTTTAGAAAAGGCAATGTTAATGTTTTTTTGCCAAAAAATATAAATGAATTCAGGGTTTGATTAACTAGAAACTATCAGCTGGGTCTAATCTATTTGGTCATTATCACAGGTGGCTAGCTATATTCATTATACTTATAATTCATTTGGAATTAAACTTGCAAGTTTTCTGTTTTTTTAGATTTGTAGATCATCCTTTTTTGTAAATTAATGTAATCTATGTATTGATGTAGTTTGCATACCTTTCTCACTTACGGTCTTAAAAGCAAAAATAATATTTTGTAGATTTTAAGTTCAGTTGCTGATACTTTGAACGCAATTAGTTAAGCTTTTTAGTATTTTAACAATGAAAGTAGATTAGTAAATCACTAGGGTAGCTGTATGAGAGGGCAGATAACTTACTGAATTTATCAAGGTGGATTGCAAATATCCATACTATTGAATTTAATGAGAAAGATCTTCTTAGAAAATTTAGGCAAATCTCCCTTCTAGACTTGATAAACAACATTTTTGATAGACTTCTACTGAAAAGGGGTAACAGTAAAGTTGAAATCCTGGATATCATTTCACACTAACAAGGAGGGTTATGAATGATTTACAACAGATGTTTATTATTTCATATCTATCAACTATGGGTTGTAAAATAAACATGCTATTTACTGTGAAGTCATAGAATTGAATATAGACGTTGAGAGCATTGTCTTATTTTGAACACTTGTACAGATGTGCACTGCCAATAATACACAGTCATTATATATGAGGAATTTGGTCTGAGATATTCAGGGAAATATTTATAATGCAGTTGTACTGCCCTTGCACTAAACAATGGAGCACAAGGGTGACACAACTTCTAGGTAAGTATTATCAGGCCACACAAGGGCTCCTTCTGTGGCACTGAGTGGCTTGATAAATCTAGAGTAAAGCAGAACAGGTCTCAATTGTCTGCAGGTGGAGATTGGTTATTCCCATGCATCCATCCATGGATTTGGTGTATTCCCAGATTTACCATTACCAGTAGACCTGTGAATGTGTCACAATGCTGAGTGTAATGAGGAGAAACCTGTTTTGTTTCTCCTTGTGTTTCCCTCTTTCTATATGTGCTGCATCCCCAAAGTACACATCGAAATAGGAAAATGCCTCAGAGCATTGCTTTTGTGCAGGCAGGTGTCCCTTCTTGCACAAAGACAATCCTGTCTGCAATGCAGGCACCCTTGCACCATGGTTCAAGAATGCCTGAATTGGTGCTAGTCAGCATAGTATGTGCCAACACAGGGAAAAGGGAGGAATGTGCTGTATCATATTAAATATGGCACATTCCTGCCCTTTTCCTCTCTCTCTTTGTAACAAGATGGTTGAGTGCTGTCACATCATTGCTGAGGAACAAATGCATTTATATCCATGAACTGGTCCTAGATCATAGAAAGAACAGGCCATAACATGATTGTGGGTTATAGTGGGGTAAACAAACTGCTAAGTGCATGCACAAATGCTACATGCCTCTGCTTTTGCTTCAAAATATAATTTAAAAAAATATTGTGAGACACAAATAATCTGTCATAAATACATTGTGATGTCAAAAATGTTTCAGGAGAAATTATATTTTTTTTTAACAAATATAACTGTACATCACATAACATTTTACATCATTTGAGTTTCATTAGATGTTGTGTTATGTAATGGTAAGCTTGTTAGTTGGATTGTAGTGTAATGGGGTGGAGAGTTTTTTACGCACTCATTTTTTAATTTATTATAATCTGTGAGTGTATTAATTTGTTAATTAGATAATAATTTCTGTAATCTTTTAATTATTTAATAGATATATTTCAAATTATGGTAATTAGTTTTTATGTGTCAATTAGCATGTGGGAAGTATTTAATGTGGATGGAGAATAAATATAGTTTTTTTTACATTAATTTGTATACTAGTCACCAAAATATTGTGTATTGATATTCTTCCTCTTATTAAGTATAAGTGTTGGAAGTTTAGAGTAATATGATGGGAAGTAATTAAATCTTTTTTGCATTTAATTTCCCCAATTATCAAATGTAAATTTATGTATAATTCTCCATGTTAATTTCATGTTTTTACTTTTATTAATTTATATAAGTTATATAATGTTAAAATTATCTTTTACAATATTAGTGTGAATATATATTTTCCAAGCATCCAAGCATTCAAAAGTGTATAATTTTCTGTTCTGTTACTTACACTACTTCAACTTCTAGAGTGAAAATGATAGTTTTGACACCCTAAAAATTTAACACTTTTTTTTACTGTTGCCTATGCTGGAATAAGAATATTAAATCTGAAACCATTCAAAGTCTAAAACCTTTCTACTGTTGCTTATGTTAGAAAGGGAATAGTAATTTGGTCCCTACAATGTCCTACACATTCCCTAATACTGCTCAAATTGGAGTGAAAATAGTAATGTGGACCCCTTCAAAGTCTAACTCTGTCCCTTCTGTCACTCAGGTTGGAATGCGAGTAGTAAAAACAAAACCTCCAAAGTCCAGCACTTGCCCTACTGGTTCTCAGGATTGACAGGTAATAGTTGTAGGAAAGTAGCCTCTTTGAAGCTTGGTTACCCCCACTTTGGCCTGTTTGTGAGTGTGAATCAGTGTATTTTTACTGTGACACTGGGATCCTGCTAGCCAGGACCCCAGTGCCCATAGATAAAAACCTATATGTCAGTGTGTTTTGCCTGCCTCACTGGGATCCTGCTAGCCAGGACCCCAGTGCTCATAGTTTGTGGCCTAATGTGTATGCCTGTGTAGTGCCTAACTGTGTCACTGAGGCTCTGCTAACAAGAACCTCAGTGCATATGCTCTCTCTGCTCTTAAATTTGTCACTGTAGGCCATTGACTTCATTTACTAATTTACATTGGCACACTGGACCCACCCTTATAAGTCCCTAGTACATGGTACCTAGGTACCCAGGGCATTGGGGTTCCAGGAGATCCATATGGGCTGCAGAATTTCTTTTGCCACACATAGGGAGCTCAGACAAACCCTTGCACAGGCCTGCCATTGCAGCCTGCGTGAA
Organism: Pleurodeles waltl; assembly: GCF_031143425.1. Classification (NCBI taxonomy): domain Eukaryota; kingdom Metazoa; phylum Chordata; class Amphibia; order Caudata; family Salamandridae; genus Pleurodeles; species Pleurodeles waltl. The sequence continues at coordinate 291,841,287 of NC_090447.1, forward strand.
GTAATGCACATGTTAATTCACAGCCAATTTCTCTGCACTTAAGTAACCTATAAGTCACCTATATGTCTAACCTTCACTTGCTGAAGGTTAGGTGCAAAGTTACTAAGTGTGAGGGCATCCTTGCACTAGCAAATGTGGACTTTGTGAGTGCGGGGATGCCATTACACGCATGCACTACATATAGGTCAATACCTATATGTCCCTTCACAATGGTAACTCTGAATATGGCCATGTGACATGTCTAAGATCATGGAATTGTCCCCCCATTCCAAATATGGTATTGGGGAGCCAATTCCATGCATCCTGGGGGCTCCACCATGGACCCCCACTACTTCCAAACCAGCTATCTGAGGCTTGCACTGCAGCTACAGCTGCTGGCACCTCAGAGACAGAGTTCTGCCCTCCTGGAGTCTGGGCAGCCTAGTCCCAGGAAGGCAGAACAAAGCATTTCCTCTGAGAGCAGGGTGTTACACCCCCTCACTTTGGAAATAGGTGTTACAGGCTGGGGAGGGGTAGCCTCCCCCAGCCTCTGGAAATGCTTTGAAGGGCACAGATGGTGTCCTCCTTGCATAAACCAGTCTACACCGGTTCAGGAAACCCTTCACTCCTGCTCTGGCGGGAAACTGGACAAAGGAAAGGGGAGTGACTACTCCCCTGTCCATCACCACCCCAGGGTTGGTGCCCAGAGCTCATCCACTGTGTACCAGACTTCAGACATCTTGCTTTGCAAGGTGTGGGAGCACTCCGGAGGGCTCTGAGTGGCCAGTGCCAGCAGGTGATGTCAGAGACCCCTCCTGATAGGTCCATACCTGATAAGGTAGCCAATCCCACTCTCAGGGCTATGTAGAGTCTCTCCTGTGGGTTCACTTCAGATTCTGCTTGTAAGTTTCCTTCAGGAATCGTCTGCAACAACTTCAGACTCTTCTGACCTCGGATCAACCACAGCCTGCTCCAAGAAATGTTGTAACTGCAAGAGACACTTTTCTTCAGCAACCTCAGCTCCAAGTCAACAACTGCAACAGTGTCCATGGTGTGCACGCTCTGAGGACTCCCTGTCTTCATCCTGCACCAGAAGGACTGAAGAAATCTTCCATGGAGTGACGGAGTCACTCCCCTGCTCCAAGCTCCAAGCAGGCACCTTTCAAGACAACGACTGGTACCCTGGGACTCCTCTCACAGCAATGAGCATGCTTCTAAGGACACAGTGGGTGGACATCATCAACATAGACTGTCCTGAGGTCCTGCTGACGCAATTTGGAGGAGGTAAGACCTTGCGTTCCCTGAGAACGGCAATACCCCCTCCTTCGCACTCTTTGCAAAATTCCTTCATGCAAAGCCTGGCCCAGGTCCCCAGCACTGCATCCTGTGACGCACAGCTCGCTGAGTTGTTCTCCGGCGGCGTGGGACCTTCTTTTATTGTGCTGCATTAACTGAATTTTACACCTCCTTTGAACCCAGATCTTGTGACTCCTGGGGGGGCTGGCTGGTATCCTGAGGGTTCTCTAAAGTGCTGAGAGCCTTCTCTTCCTCCTCATACAGAGTTAGGGCCCCCAGATCCCTCCTGGGTCCATCCAGTGCCATTTTGAAGCAAAATGCTCTTTTGGCGTATCCAAGGCTTGTTAGTGACTTCTAACACGAAATCTTGGGGGCAACAATTTTCACTCTGTGGGAAATCTTTTGCATCATGCAGAAAGCCACTGGCATCTTCCTAGGGTGCAATTCTGCAGTCTTCAACTAACCGTTGACTTCGTTGCACCCTCTTCTGGGTTGGCAGGGGTTCCTGTCCTTCCTGGAACTTCTTTTGACTTCTGGACTTGGTCCTTTTCTTTTGGAGGTTGTCAGGTCCAGGAATCCAGTGGTTGTTCTTTGCAGACTTGGTTGGGTGCTGCAAAATCCCAATCACGAGGTGTAGTGTGTTCTAAGGAAACTTGCAGTACTTTACTCCTGCTTTTCTGGGCTCTGGGGGGGGGTAATTTACTTATCTTTACTGTATTCTTACTCTCCCAGCGATTCTGCACACACTACACTTGTCTAGGGGGAATTTGTGATTCACATTCCACTTTTTTTAGTATATAATGTGTGTTGCCCCTAGACCCATTTTCTCCCATTGCATTCTATAGCATTTCTTATTGTTTGCATTGTTCTATGACTATTTACTTGTCTAATTTTGGTGTCTAGTGTATATATTGTGTATAATACTGCACTGGTGGAACAATTGTGCAGGACTGCTTCTACAAGCACCCTGATAATTTTTGACTCTGGCAGTACCGCTCCTGGAGCGAGGGTACAGAGCCCCTGAGGGGAGGACCAGGGTCAAGTTGTCATCCCTGACCTGGTAGAAGGGAAAGTGGTCAAAGGGTGCCAGGCACCTGGGGCTACCGCCCGCTCTCCACAGTTGCAGTGGTTGGAGAGGCCTGAGGTCGGGCTCCCATCATTGACAGTTGTCAGGGGTCACTGTGGCTTGCTGTCCTGGTGGACAGAGCTGCCCCTGGGGGGGTCGAGAGTCACACCCCAGGGGTGGAGTGGGCAATACCACTGTGTTGGCCCTGGTAGTACTATCTGCCCATTGGGATACATCTGTGACCAAAGTAAAGTTAGGTGCTGCACAGATGGTATCTGCAGATGTGGAGAAGGGTTCCACATGGGTTATCTTAGTGGGCCCTGAGAGTATGGACAGAGGGATCCACCTGGAGTCAAGAAGGTGTAGAACTGGAACATGCCCCTGCTGTTGTGGGCCTGGGTCCTTGTTCTTTCGCCCCAATTAGGGAAGTACATCAAGGTATTGATTGCTCTCCCCTGGCTTTAGGCTGGTAGGGGGTTTTGTTGGACTCTTTTGCTTATGCAGGGTCATCCCCTATCTTTTTGCCTCCTGTTTTTTCTGACCTGTTGCTGTTGACTTTTGAACTCTGAGCACTTTACCACTGCTAACCAGTGCTAAAGTGCATATGCTCTTTGTGTAAATTGTATGGTTGACTGGTTTATCCATGATTGGTATATTTGATTTATTAGTAAGTCCCTAGTACAGTGCACTATAGGTGCCCAGGGCCTGTAAATCAAATGCTACAAGTGGGCCTGCAGCACTGGTTGTGCCACCCACATTAGTAGCTCTGTAATCATATCTCAAGCCTTCCATTGCAGTGTCTGTAGTTTTAACTGTAAATTTGACTTGCCAAGTGTACCCACATGACAGGCCTAAACCTTCCCCTTTCTTACATTTAAGGCACCCCTAAGGTAGGCCCTAGGTAGCCCCCAGGGCTCGGTGCAGTGCCTGGTTAAGGTAGGACATATAGTAATGTGTTTTATATGTCCTCACAGTAAAATATTGCTAAATTTGTTTTTAAACTGTTGCAAGGCCTGCCCCTCTCATATGTTAACATGGGGGCTTCCTTTAAATCTGATTAAAGTGTAGATTCCATTTGGGAGCGGATGGACATGTGGAGTTTGGGGTCTCTGAGCTCACAATTTAAAAATACATCTTTCAGTAAAGCTGATTTTAAGAATGTGTGTTTGAAAATGCCACTTTTAGAAAGTGAGCATTTTCTCGCTTATCCCATTTCTGTGACTCTGCCTGTTTGTGAATTCCCTGTCTGGGTCAGTTTGACAGTTGGGTTGGTTGCACCTCACACTAGACAGTGATACAAAGGTAGCTGGGGTGTAGTCTGCATTTCCTGATGAGCCATCTGTGCTAGGAGGGAGGGGAAGAGTGATCACTAACACCTGAAAGGTCTGTGCCTGCCCTCACACAATGCGGTCTCCAACCCCGGGTTGAGTGTCTGGGGCCTAGCTTGGGCAAGGCAGGATTTCACATTCAAAAGAGATGTTACTTTGAAGTAGGCCTACTTCAAAGGAGAAAATGGGTATAAGAAGGGCACCCAAAACCACAGACTTTAGAACACTTTTAGAAACCAAGAGGAACCTCTGCCTGGAGAAGAGCTGAGGAGCTGAGGAAGAAGAGCTGCCCTACCTGTTACTGTGCTTTGTAGAGCTATCCTGCAGTTGCTGCTTCTGCCAGAGTAAAAGGGCAAAGACTGGACTTTGTGTGCCTTCCATTTTTAGAAGAAATCTCCAAGGGCTTGATTTAGAGCTTGCCTCCTGTTGTTTGAAGTCTCAGGGGCAGCAAAGACTTCTTTCTGCCAGCACCTGGAGTCTCTGGAGAAACTCTTACTCTGCCCTGTGGTGCCCATCCAGTTCTTGGGACCCTGAGAGTAGAAGCTGGCAGTCAAAGAGTGAGAAATCCACGTACAGAGCGTCGTGCGGAAAAAAGATCGACGCAACTCCGATCTGCGGCTGAAGAAACGACGCAGTGCCGGCTCTGCGGCTGAAAATCAACGCTCGCCGGAAATGCGACCAATGAATCGACACACGGAGCTGGAGAAACGACACGCAGCCTCGCTGATGGAGACTCGAAGATCGAAACCCGCGTTGCAAGGCCTGCCTGGAACCGAGAGTGCTGACCCGATCGACGCATCGCTCTCCTGAGGAGAGAAGAAACAACGCGCCCGACCCGATGAAAGGAGAAACTACACAGGGTCTCGCTTGTGAGTGAAATAGATGCATTGCAAGCCTTTTTTGATGCACATTTGCCCATGCAGGGTTATTTTTGACGCACCCATGGTACATTTTAAAACTAACAGTGTTAGTGTGTGTTTTAAACTACTTACAGATTCGTTTTGATTTTTAATTGATAACTTGACCTGTGAATTATAGATTTTTGTCGTTTTGGTCTTGTTTTGTTTAGATAAATATTTCCTATTTTTCTAAACCTGTGTTGTGTCATTTTGTCGTGTTTTTATTAAGTTACTGTGTGTGTTGGTACAAATACTTTACACCTAGCACTCTGAAGTTAAGCCTACTGCTTGTGCCAAGCTACCAAGGGGGTAAGCAGGGGTTAGCTGAGGGTGATTTGTTTTTACCCTGACTAGAGTGAGGGTCCTTGCTTGGACAGGGGGTAACCTGACTGCCAACCAAAGACCCCATTTCTAACAGTGACTGAGATCCATAGTGGACTGGAATCTACCTTGTATCAATGCTATAGCCCCCCACTAGTCCACAACCCAAAAGCACCTAAGCAACACATTAATGAGGTGAAAGTGTGTACTTGTGGCTGCTGTGCTGCCCTCAAGTGTCCATCCACTTCAAGGTAGGCCATTGCCAAAATGCGGGCCATTGGGGGATCAGGGTCCTTTCTCGCTGGGAGGACATTCCCAGCTGGCCCTCTGCAGTCTTCCGGGCCCAGCGACTCAGGTCCTCCCACAGTAGGTGCTCTGCCTGGCATGGCCCCCCAGGGTCCGCAATTCCTGGGCGATGGCCTGCCAAATCCCCTTCTGATGGGCGATGATCTGCATGAATGACAGAGACAGAGGGACAAAGTAATATAGAGTGGCGTCACAGGGACAGCAGTGGACAGCACACATCTCATGATAAACACACATGTCTACACACCACTGAAAGTCATACTCCTCACCCTTCCCAATGCCTTACATCCACATACACATCGTTATCAGACAGGATGGTGACAGTAAACTCACCTGCTGCTCTAGTGCCCCATACAACTGTCCATTCAGGGGTAGGACCATGCCCACAAGCTTTTCTAGTTCCACCTGGGTGAATTCTGGGGCCCTATCACCTACAGGACATGGCATCTCAGCTACCAAAGTCAGAACACAGCAGCACACGCAGTGGAGGTCTTGTGTGCAAGAGTTTCAGGAGTAAAGTGAGCATTCCCACATTGGTCACGTCCGTGGCGGGCATCACTGTCACTGCCGGTGGTGATCTCCAATTGGCTCTAGTCTCCCAATAAACAACCATGTTATCCAATGATAAGTTGCATGGTAATTGCGACCGATTAATGCCTAACGCCAGTGGGATTAGGTCACTTCCATCTGTCCTGTGCATGACGGACAGGTGGCTGCCATTTAACATGTATGCTTTGAATAGGGCTGAATGTTAGCTGCACAATGGTTTAAAATTGCTACTTTTCCACAGCTTTACTGTATCAACACAGTCAATGCAGCTTTTTCTGACTTCTCCCACTCCTATTCTTAGATATGGTGCAATGTTGAGGGTGAGACATGCTCCTGTGTACTGGTCCCTAGCTGACTTTGCCACCCAGGAAGAACGAGACATCATTCAGATGTATCACCTGAACCGTCAGACCATCATGGAGTTGGTGACCCAGTTGGAACCTGATCTGTTACCTGTCACCCGTCATCCCAATGCCATCCCTCCCACAGTACAGGTGTTGTCAGTTGTCAGTCTTCCACTTTCTTGCCACAGGGTTGGTACAGATGACAGTGGGCTTGGCATCAGGGATGCCTCAGCCAATGTTCAGTAATGTTTTCAGGGATGTACAGTTTCCCCCTTTGTACTGATTTAGCCACTGTTAAAAAAAGCCTTCTACGGTTTTGCACATGTCCCTCATGAGAGAGGGCCCATGCATGGCACTCACATTGCCTCGGTGCCACCCAGGAGGATTGAACACGTGTTCAGGAACCGTAAACATTTCTATTCTATAAATGTGCAGTTGGTGTGTGCTGCTGACCAAATTATCTCACAAGTGACTGCCAAGTTCCCAGGTTCTGTGCATGACTCCTACCTTCTGTGGAACAGCAAAGTCCCACACATGATGGCACCACTACAGAGGGACCGGGCCTGGCTCACCCGTATGTGTCCAAATGTGTGTGCCTGGTACACTTATCTCTCTTCACATCCTGGCCTATCTCCCTTCCGCTCTTTACATGGTTCCTGCCTCTATGCACACAGGTGACTCTGGCTATCCCAACTTACCCTAGCTACTAACACCTGTGAGACATCTGACTACAGATTCTGAGCACCATTTTAATGAGGCTGACAGTAGCACAAGGTGCGTGACAGAGAGAACCTTCAGGCTACTGAAGGGCAGATTCCAGTGTCTACACATCTCGTAGGTGCCCTACTCTACAAACCGCAGAAAATATTCCAGATCGTGGTTGCCTGATGCATTCTACACAATCTCACCATGAGACATCACATCCCATTGCTGGATGAAGAGAAGGTGGCATTTGTACCAGTGGCTGATGAAGGGGACATGGGGAGTGAAGAGGATGATGAGGATGCAGCTGAATCCAGAGCAGAGTTGATACGACAATACTTCCATTCAGCTACAGGTACGTGTCAGGGGTATGTAATGTGACCTGTACTCCTGGCTGCCTTGTAACATTGATCCTCCTGGAGTCTGTTAGCAGTGGGGCAATTGGGTTCAGACCTGCCTCTGAGTGGGTTGGGAGGGTCACATTTCACCATAAGTATGGTTACTGTACACATTTCAGTTCAATCATCTCCCTGCTGTTGTGTTGTTAAACATGTGACATGTTTGTGCTTTATCATTGTTCCATGTACTTCCACTTTAAATGCAATATGTGTGCTACAGATTGTGGTGTCAACAGTACTACTGCCCCTCCTAAGAGTACACATTGGGAGGCAGTGCAACATTACTGTATTGACTGTGGGACATGCCTTGAGTTTAGCTTTGTCCGCTTTAATATAGGGACCACTGGGTATGGTTGTCTTGGTAATGTGGGTTTCACATGGACAGATGGGCAGAGCTGGTGCTTGCCAAGTCACCCTTGGGACTTTACTGTAGTGCATGTGTGCTGTGTGGACATGTTTTACTCTTATAGTAAGTGTTATTCCTATCTTGTTCTACTTGCAGGTCATTGGTGTGGTGCACTCTGGTTCCTGCAACACCTGTTACGTCCTTTGACACATGAGTGCAGCCCCTGCCTGCTCCACTATCATCCATGCTGCATATTGGTCCCCTTTCTATCACTTACATATACTTTGACAGGACAATGGGTTGACAGTTAAACCTTCAATGCCACAGTAAATTATACTTCTTGCAATAAAGTGTGTAGATAGTAGCTGTGCTCAATAGTATTTATTTGTGACTGACACATGCAAGGGGGATTTGTGATGTCATGGTGTGCTGACTCATTAGAGAAGTCTGGCCAGCTGTGTGTAGTTTGGTTCAGTATAGGGGCCCATGGGAGAACGGAGAGATGGCAGTGGTCAGTCAACATGGTGTCTCTGTGGCACACAAAGGAGAATGTTCAGGAGAAGGTCACTTCCTGGCGGTGGTGATGGTCTTGGCATCAGTTCCTGCAGGATGTCTGGTTGGACATTCTCGCTTGCTTGGAGGTCCCTCAGCTACAGGGGGAGGGGTGCTTGTGGTCTGCGGGGGTCCGGATGCATGGCCTCAATTCCACTAGCTGCTGTTGTAGTGGAGGGTGCTGTTGGGATGTGTCTAGTGTAAGGGGTTTGCTGGTGGGTGGAGGACTCACGCAGGATGCTGGTCAGTTACTTGAGAACTCCTGCAATGGTGGACATGGTGGCCTTGAGGGTCTGGCATTGCTGCATGGCCTCCTGATGGTGTTCCCCCTGCAGCCGATGCTTCTCCTGCACAGTGGTGAGTATCTGGCCCTTTGTGTCCTGGGTTTGGTGGTTAGCCCCCAGGACTTGGGAGAGGGCCACCTGGGAAGCCTGTTGTTGTGCCTGCCCCATCCCTTGGACCACAGTTACCCTCCCACTACCCCTGTCCCTGTGCCTCTGGCACAGTGTGCCCAATTCCATTAGCACCTGGACCTTCGTTGTCCTGAGTGTGTGCCCTTGACTCTGGCCCCTTTACTGTGGTGCACACTTCTGATTGACCCATCTCTGGGTCACTGGTTTGTGGAGATAAGCCTGACTGAGGTGTGGCTACCACATGGGAGGGGGAGTCCGGAGTGCCCAGGGTGGGGCTGCTGGGAATGGACTGACCAGTCATCCCTGATGGGCCAGGCAAGTCATCACTGTCTAGATATCCACTGGGGCTTTCATCCTGGGGAGGGCTGTCTGACCCTGGCATCTACTGGCATGTGGCAGTAGGACCTGTGAATGGGGAGGGAGGGAGTTTTATTTAGTAGATGTCTTTGTTGGCCAGTTTGTGATGCATGGTATAGCCTGACTTGTTTCATAGTGATGACAATCACAGCTGCAGTGATGCAGATATTGTTTGGGGGATGCAGATTGTGCCATTGATTCCATGTGCCATTGAGTGTTGAGGGTAGTGGATGGTATTGCGGTCATTGCCATGTGTTGGAACACAGTCGAGGCTGCCAGTTGGTGTGGCATGTGGATTGTTTGTCCATGCAGGTGTTCTACTGTGAAGTGCAACTGTCTTCTTCTGATGTAAAGGGAGTGTTGCATTGTGGGAGTTGTGGTGCTTGGCATTGTGCTTGGTATCAGTGGGGTGGTGTGGCATGGAGGGGAGGGGTGTGGGGTGCCTTAGGGGGGTGCAGAGGTGTGGGATGGGGTTGATTGGGAGTGATGGGTGGTGGGGATGCATGCTAGGCAGGAGTGGATGATGGCTGGGGGGTGTTGTTGACTTACTAGAGTCGATCCCTCTGATGATTCTAGTCAGGCCCTCAGGATGCATGTCCATGACCTTCTCCTCCCAGGATGTCAGCTCCGGGGGAGGAGGTGGGGGCCCACTCCCAGTCTTGTTCAGACCGATCTGCTGCCTGAACATCATAAAACGCACCTTCCCCTGAGGTCGGTCCACCTCTTCCTGATGTCCTCTCTTGTGCGTGGATGTGTGCCCACTGAGTTGACCTCTCAATGATTCTCTGCCATAACTCAGTTTTCCTTGCCATCAATGCTTGCTGGACCTCAGCTCTGAAAAGTTGTGTCTCTACCCTGACGATTTCATCTGCCATGACTCTCAACTTAGTGTCTGTGAAACGTGGGTGCTTTTAAGGTGCCATTTTTGTGGGGTGGGGTGTTTGGTTGTGGATGCAGGGGGGTTGTGGTGTTGGTATGTGTGTGTGATGTGTGCCTAGTGCAAAATGTGCAGTTGCGTGGTGTGTGCTGAGTGTTCAGTGTGAATGTGCCTGTGGTGTATGTGATCTGTGTAACTGGGTCATTGCTATGTGTGCTGTTCGTATGGATCGCAAGAGATTGCGGGTGTGTGAGGGGCTGATTTATAGTGCAGTGAGCAGGTGTGTGTGATTTGTGTATATGTCTTAGGTTTGGGGTATTCTAACTGTCCAATGTGGTGTTGCCTACTATTGGCGGCATCTTTTTTGAACAGATGCAGTGCGTACCACTAATCATGTTCCTCTGTGCATGGTCCATTGGGCAGGAATCTGACACATGATAGGGCGGACGTAATGGTGTCGGCGTGGCGGGGCGGGGCTGGTGGTTGGATAGTCATTTTTTTTTCAGTCAGTCGGCCTGGCGGTGTGGCATTTGTGGCTGATTGTAGGCGTTTCAAGCATTCTCCTTGACTCATATGACCTTTGCCATCCCACAAAATTTCCCCATTTCCTCAATATTCTTTTATCCCTAGGTCTTTCTTGATCTGGTCATTCCTTCAGTGCAATTACATACTTAAACAAATAACATACCAACACTACTGACAATATGTCCATCTGAACATACAACATAGTAAATGTTACTATTTGCTGCGATGGATCACTAATTTAGCCAAAACTATAATAAAGAAAATCCAGAAATAATCGAGTAAAATTATCCCCTTCCTCTAGGTCATTAGAGACATGCAATCCCGACCTTGACTTTCATGTAATAACCTAATGCAACCTGGGTGTTTTGTTTTGTTTCCCTAATTAGATTCAAACACCTCAAAACAATGATTTGTATGTACAAATCTCATATGTGGAGAGGGTGTGAAAAAGGTGGTCAGCCTATACCAAAGATCTTAGCAGCTACATCATCATCAAAATTTGACCTTCAGAAATTTGGGCACATCAGCTCGACCAACTTCCCACCCCTGATGATGTGGTAAAGAACTGGTGCATCATATTTTTGGCTCTTGCTCATCAATCCTACTTCTCATACATTTGTGTTACAACAAATAGTTAACTAAGTGTCTTTATACTCTGGCTCAAACAGTGACAATCACTGGTGACACTTTATTAAAATACCTTTCTTAAAATATACTTTATGCTGCATGGGTGTTTTGGTTTAGGACCAGTTTGCCTTCTGGGACTACTCCATGGGCGCAATACACATTTGTAGCTTGGTGTTAAAGAACTTGCTCCTTGAAGGCAATATCTTTGGTTTTTGGGACTAGGGAAACGTGGGTGTTCCCTACAAAAAAACATACAGCATAGATTAGCAATCTGGATGGTGAACAGAAACTGTTGAGAGAACAAAGGAAAGCTGTAATAATTCAATTTGTGACTTGATGAGACATGATGTGACAGGCAGGAAATACTCCCATTTATTCCCAGAGCAATCCTAGACTCTCTGGCTCCAACCCCATCAGGACAGAAAGCCAGTTTGGGTAATGACATAGGAGAGGACCTCACCTGAACAGGGATATAGCTAGGGAAAGTTCAGACCCCCTCCATATGGAGAAATCAGAACTTTCTTGAATTCAGGGCCTGGTTCATATGCTACAGCCACCACAGATTTAGCAGAGATTTTCTAAGAAGTCTGGGTTAGTCAAATCAGGACATGTTTACTAAGTGGGAGAGGGTATTCCCTCCCCAAATTATTAACCATTTTTCTAGCAATAAACATTAACATCCTTTACTGCCTCATGGCCTACATCTTATCTTCAATATTCACTAGCCTTGGACGGATAAGAATACAAAGGAAGTCATTGCAAAATAATCTGATACTTGTGAAAACCAGTGGTAAATCAGAATATCTCAGACAGAGAATGCCTAGTATTCATGGACTGTTCCAGAAGCAGGAGAATGGGCCTTGCTTTCTCGTCATTACTTATATCACAAACGCTGAAAAAGAATTGGCTCCTCATAAATCATTAATAGATTACATAAATTCAAATCCAAATTTCCCTAAAAACATTCACATTTTAAGAGAAAATCTATTTTTTTAGTGACCAAAATTTCAAACATGCTTGATTTCAGAGCTATTTTCAGATATGCAACCACAAGAGTATTGAAGGCAACAACCCAATTATTGATCTGGTATTTGAAACTTTGATGACATCTTTTGGACAGCAGACAATTATGGTTTTACATCATATTCATTGGAATACCTTTGATGTATGTGATGAAATTATTTATAAACCATGTTTATGCTATCATATTGTTCAATAGAGTTGTTGTGAACACTGTGTGGGGGTATATATATGTTGATGGTATGTATACTATGGGTCAGATTTAAGAGCCCCTAGTGCCTCCATGCACCACATTAGCATCTTTTTTTATGCTAATGTGGCCCAATGAGGCCAAAATTGCCACGCTAAATTTACAAAGTGGCTTAATGCATGCCTTATACCACTTTGTAACCCTTTGCGCTACATTTTGCCTGCACGAGGCATCATGTATGCAAAGGGGGGCGCTCCACTGTTCAGGGCAGAAAAAATGGCACAATTAAATCTAAGAGATTTCTTTGTGTCTTTTTTTTGGCACTTTTATCGCCTGCTCATAGCAGGCATTCAAAGGAGGCACACCATTGTATAAAATGGGCCTCAATGTGCTTTGTAGGATTGCCATCAAAATGTTTGATGCTAATCCTGCAAAGCTTGGAACTAGCGTCAAACATTTTGATGCTTGTTTTCCTAACTACTGCCATGGTGCGCCATATCTTAGATACAACGCACACATGGTGGCATTAGGAGGGTGCTAAGGGGTGCAAGATAAGTGCTGCTGCTCTGGGTACAGCACCACATTTCTTAAATCAGGCCCTATGTGTCTTAACTGTTACAACAAAACTGAAGGTCCTCTTATATGTCAATTGAGTGAGTGAACCTTCAGTTTGGCCATGGCACAGACTACACTTTCTCTGTCATGGTGAAACGTCTTTAGTGGCCCTGGGTATTAAGGGCATTCAGAGAAACCTGGCTTTAAGGAACAGTAAATACATTACAGCACTCCCCCTGCCGTGTGAGAAGGCTCTCATGGTGAGAGGACAATTATATATTTTCTTTACAAAAAGAAAATCTAGTTTTGGGATTTTCTTTTTGTAAAGAAACAAAATACTCAGCGCTACAGGCTTGCATCCTACTAACGCATCCCCAAAGCAAATAATAAAATGCAATGACAAGAATTGCTGTTACTGTGGTTCCTGCCAATGCTTTTAGAAATGACCGCTCACTTGGCAGTCATTTATAAATTAGGTGGGAAGTCCCTCCATCATAGGGCTGGAGTAAGTTACTCCATCCAACAGCAGAACGGCGGGAGGTCCACATATAAATATAATGTCCCATCCCTGACAATTACCTTTTAAGTCTGTTCTATCTTTACCCAGTGCTAGCTTTCAGAGGCTTTTTTTTCTGTTTAGAACATGTGACAATTTTTGATAGGAGTCGAAATATTGGCATGTCTGCTTACTATTTAGGTTGGTATATTTTATTGTTTTTAGTTATGAACACTGCCATACCCATATGGACGCTCACTGCATAAGGTGATGTGTTTTTATTGTTTTTTTGTAATACGAGCATATAATCATTATTTAAATCAAGACAACACATTTATAATGATGTTTTCTTAATCTTGTTGATACATTAGTGTCCGTGAGTGCAGTTTTGTTTTATAAGTGTAAAGATAAAATCAGCAATCAGGTCCTTTAAAAACCCAGCTAAAATAAATTAGAGGGACTTGGTAGGATTATCAATTCAGAGGTTACACCAGTTTGTAACACCAATGAGTCTCAGTGGATGAGGAGCAGTGCACTAAAGTGGCCCTCACCCTAGAACAGTTTTTCATTCCACAGCAAAGGGGATGGAGAATATCTGAGTTGCTAAAAAAAAAAAAAATAGATATGCTGTGTAATACATCTCAAGAAACTCGAAATAACAGAATTTCACTGCTAAGATTCACATAGCACCTGGCAATAGCTTTAGGGTGTTAGGATGCTAAAAACTTGCTAACTATTTAGAAATGTTATTGCTTTTTTTGATGACCATTGCATGCATCTCCACATTCCTTAGACCGAGATTGTAAAATACAATTTTTAAAGTATCTCTTCTGTTTCTTGGTGCTATTTTGAGTCTGTTATCCATTCACGAAAATGAGTGTCCTACTGAACTAATATTGTGGGACTGACTGTCAGCAGAATCAGTTCCTGTCCGGTATTTCTCAGCAGATTGTGCATGTGTTTCAGTCCAAATGGATTTCTATCCTGTGTTAGTGCACTGACTTCGTCCTTGCACCTGAGGGGTAGAACTCCTGCCCTTACGGCCCTAAGGGAGTCCTCCCAGTTAGTATCATTTTGGCATCAAATAGTATGCATGTATTATCTAAATGTTTATGTAGTTTTACATGACACAGTCGAAAAAATAATCATTAAAGGTAAAAGGAGAAATGTATTGTAATATTGGTTAACCACTTACGGTTAAAAATGAAACCCTGTTTACTGTAGGTTTGTCAAGCATAGCTCTTAAAAGGTTTTTCCACATTCTGTTTATGCATTTTGTATATCATATTTAAAGAAGCGGTTCACTTAAAATGGTGGCTCTTGATCGAGACATCCGTGATGCATGGGATGCAGCAACATTTGTTGTAAGTACGCATAGGGGGTCATTCCAACCCTGGCGGTCGGTGTTAAAGCGGCAGCCAAACCGCCAACAGGCTGGCGGTAAAAAAAATGCAATTCTGACCCTGGCAGAAACCGCCAACAGAGACGCCACTTTAACACACCGCCCGCCACGGCGGGACAAACAAACAGCGCGGCGGTCACTGCCAACAGACAGGCGGGAGACAATGTACCACCCACCCTATCACAACCCACCAATCCGCCACCTTTTCCGGGGCGGTAGCCCCGCCGATAAAAACACGGCGGAAACAGCCATTTCAAACGGAAAACGCTCACCTCCATACACCCCACGAGGAATCTGGACAGCATGGAACCCGAACTACACATCCTACCAGCCATTGTCTTCCTGCTCCTCTACCAGGAGCATGAACGCCGGCGCAGAAGACAACGGTGAGTACTGCACCTACGACACAGGTGAGGGGGAGGCAAAAAATTACGGGGACACACATATGCGACACACCCACACCCACCCTCACCCTCAACCACTACAACACACACATCAATGCATAGCAACACATCACAGTTACACCCCCAAGCCCCCCGGAAGATTGCAAAGGCAAAAGGAAATGATTATAAATATAGAATTATATTGTAAGACTGAGTATAAAATATATCACACATCTATAACTTTATATACATAAATTGTCCAGTCCGATATGTCTATCAGCCATTGTTCGTGGGCCACTGGGCCAAAACACATGGGCAAAGCCCACACAGGATACCTGCCTCCAACGGAGAGAACACTGCAGGGGCGTCAGATAGGAAAACTACAGGCACCTCAGGGGGAAGGGAAAGGGGAGCACCTCAGCCAGATGAGTCCACGACGCCAGATCCATGAGGGGCCTCCATGGCCACTGTGCCATTCTGGGGAGTGCAAAGCCACAGTCTCACAAGTCTCTACAGTGGGTGGGTTGCCCACTGTGCCATCCTGGGGAGTGCAAAGCCACAGTCTCTCAAGTCTCTACAGTGGGTGGGGTGCCCACTGTGCCATCCTGGGGAGTGTAAAGCCACAGTCTCTCAAGTCCCTAGAGTGGGTGGCTTGCCCACTGCCATACCCTGGGGAGTGCAAAGTCACAGTCTCTCAAGTCTCTACAGTGGGTGGGTTGCCCACTGTGCCATCCTGGGGAGTGCAAAGCCACAGTCTCTCAAGTGGATAACAGTCTCCACTGGTACTGGAGGGGGACTAGTGCCCAGAGTGCTTCGTGCAGCCCTGCCGACACAGATGCGGGCCTGCCCCTTCCGCCAATGGGCCAGCGGTGCTTGAGATGAAGGGCCCAGTTCAGCGGTGCTTGAGATGAAGGGCCCAGTTCAGCGGTGCTTGAGACGGCGGTGCCCAGCGGAGCAGTGCTTGAGATGAAGGGCCCAGCGGAGCGGTGCTTGTGATGAAGGGCCCAGTTCAGCGGTGCTTGAGACGGCGGTGCCCTGTTCAGCGGTGCTTGAGATGAAGGGCCCAGTTCAGCGGTGCTTGAGACGGCGGTGCCCTGTTCAGCGGTGCTTGAGATGAAGGGCCCAGTTCAGCGGTGCTTGAGACGGCGGTGTCCTGTTCAGCGGTGCTTGAGATGAAGGGCCCAGTTCAGCGGTGCTTGAGATGAAGGGCCCAGTTCAGCGGTTCTTGAGACGGCGGTGCCCAGCGGAGTGGTGCTTGAGATGAAGGGCCCTGCTCAGCGGTGCTTGAGACGGCGGTGCCCTGTTCAGCGGTGCTTGAGATGGCGGTGCCCTGTTCAGCAGTGCTTGAGACGGCGGTGCCCTGTTCAGCGGTGCTTGAGACGGCGGTGCCCTGTTCAGCGGTGCTTGAGATGAAGGGCCCAGTTCAGCGGTGCTTGGGACGGCGGTGCCCTCTTCAGCGGTGCTTGAGATGAAGGGCCCAGTTCAGCGGTGCTTGAGACGGCGGTGCCCTGTTCAGCGGTGCTTGAGATGAAGGGCCCTGTTCAGCGGTGCTTGAGACGGCGGTGCCCTGTTCAGCAGTGCTTGAGATGAAGGGCCCAGTTCAGCGGTGCTTGAGACGGTGGTGCCCTGTTCAGCGGTGCTTGAGATGAAGGGCCCAGTTCAGCGGTGCTTGTGACGGCGGTGCCCTGTTCAGCGGTGCTTGAGATGAAGGGCCCAGTTCAGCGGTGCTTGAGATGAAGGGCCCAGTTCAGCGGTTCTTGAGACGGCGGTGCCCAGTGGAGCGGTGCTTGAGATGAAGGGCCCTGTTCAGCGGTGCTTGAGACGGCGGTGCCCAGCGGAGCGGTGCTTTAGATGAGTGTCCTGGTCAGCGGATCCGGCCCAGGCATGGATGTCACTCGCCACCTGACATGTGGCTGGCGGGGCCTTCCTGCCCATCTGTCTGGTGGCTTGCGGGGCCCTCCTGGGCTGCAGTTCTCGGCCTGTGGGTGTCCTCCTGCCCACCTGGGACGTGGCTTGCGGGGCCCTCCTGGGCTGCAGTACCGGGCCTGTGTGTGTCGTCCTGCACACCAGGGATGGGGCTGGTGGGGCCCTCCTGGCCAGCTGGCCTGCTGCCGGACTTGTCGGGCGTGCTGCCCTTCCCACCCTTCCCTGCATGCTTGTGGCCCTTTCCCACCTTTGGCGGTGTGCCAGGTGGCACCCGACTTCCTGCCGGAGCCAATGTAGGGATTTTTGTCACTGGGGTCTTTGGCCGCTCGCGCCGGGCACTGGCAATCTTAGGATGCTTTTCCGGTGGTGGGCTGGCCGTGTCTTGGCTCCTAGCTGAACTGGATGCCCTTGAGGGTGGGGGACTCCACAGTCCATGGACAACAGTCTTCACAGGTCCCGGTTTTGTGGTGGCTGAGGTGCTGATTGGAGTCTTATGAGATGGACGGGGTGGGGGAGTTGTAGGAAAGAGGTCAAGTTTGGAAAAGAAAAGCAATTTGGATAGAGAGGGACGGGTAGGTGTAGTGGGTATGGGAGTGGAGGAAGAGGATGTGGTTGTAGGAGTGTGAAGTCTGGTGTCTTTGGGTGCAGGTGCTTGGGCTGGAGGCTGTCGTGAGGTGGATGGCTGTTGGGTGGGTGGCTGCCTGCGTTTGTGGAGTTTGGAGGAGGGTGTGACAGACACACTTGGAGAGGACACAGGGGACGTGTAAATGGTAGTGGGGGTGGTGACTGCACGTGTGCGGAGTGTTCTGGTGGGTGTGCTGGTGATGGACGTAGTGGCTGAAGATGTTGTGCATGCAAGTGTGAGTGGAGACGTCACAGGGAGGGAGGAGGGAGACGAGGAGGAGGGGGACACAGTGAAGGCAGTGGCTGTTGGTATGTCTGCATGTGGATGTTGCTTGTGTGAATGCTTGTGTGATGTGTGGTGCTTATGTCTGGATGAGCTTCCCTTGGGTGTTGAGGTGTGTGCAGGCTGGTCTGTAGGTGTGTCTTGGATAGGCAGAGATATAGGGGATTGGGTCTGGGTGGAGGAAGTTGGTGGAGGGAGGCTAGAGACAGGGACAATTGCTGCCATCAGTGCTGAGGCCAGAGCGTTGAACGATCACTGATGGGCAGCCTGACCCGAATGAATGCCCTCCAGGTATGCATTACTCTGGTGCACCTCTGGTGCACCTCTCTTTGTACACCCTGGATGGCATTCAAAAGGGTAGACTGCCCAACAATGATGGTCCTTAGGAGGTCAATGACCTCCTCACTGAGGGCAGC
Source organism: Pleurodeles waltl (assembly GCF_031143425.1). Classification (NCBI taxonomy): domain Eukaryota; kingdom Metazoa; phylum Chordata; class Amphibia; order Caudata; family Salamandridae; genus Pleurodeles; species Pleurodeles waltl. Next base: position 291,859,467 of record NC_090447.1, read on the forward strand.
AGGGGTGACAGGGGCAGGGCCTGAGGTGCCTGGGGCGAAGGAGATGCCCACCTTCCTGGGTGAGCGGGCACGGAGCAAACGCTGAGGGGCTGCTGGGAGGGCGGTGCTGGTGCGCTGGGTGGCGGCAGTACCTGTTGTTGCGGGGGCACGGATGTTGCCGCCACCACAAGGGAGCTCCCTTCAGAGGATGAGTCGCTGTCACTGACATCAGCACGAGTCCCCGCTGTGGAGCTCCCCTCGCCCTCCGTCTCACTGGTGAAATCCGAGTCAGTTGCATGGCTCGCCATGGCCATGTGAGATGCAGCTCCCTCGTGCTCCGATGCCACTTCTCCTCCGCCTGATGATGCTAATGCACACATGAACAGGAAGACCACATAAAAGGGGGGGAGGAGAAATAAAGACATGTTGAGTGCATGGATTACCGCTACCGTTGGCGGACAAGACAGACACAGAAGCCCCCTGCACTACGCCGCGCACTTGGGGTCCACTACGCAATCCGTGGGACATGGCCTACAAGCCTATGGACTACAACTGCACACATAGATGACACAGGGCCATGGATACCTGTACTTGGCACCCTACAGAGGTGGGGGGCGGGGGCACAGGGCCATGCCTTACGGAGGGGCCTAGCCTACAGAAATCGCCCTGGCCTAGGGATACCCACAGCCCTCCTCCCCACCCAGACACCTCCACTGCGCGCAAAGTCAGCAGAATGTATTTGTACTCACCCCCTTGTGTCTGCTGTGATGTCCTCACACGCCCATCCGCCGTCTTCCTGCTCCAGCGTCGGATGTCCTCCCACCTCTTCCGGCAGTGGGTGCCCCGTCTATTGTGGACCCCCAGGGTCCGGATGTCCTTGGCGATGGCACGCCAAATCGCGACTTTCTGGTGGGCTCTGACCTATGTGACATGTACAGGGAGAGAAAAATTGTCATCACCTTCTGCATGCTCGATGTGAGTGGCCCCCCATCCCCATCCTTGCCATGTGGCACATGCTCTCATCTGTCGTTTGATGCATACCTCAATCGCTCCCCTCCCCACCATCTTTCATCCACCCCACTCAACCCAGGCATTGCCCACTAAGCATGGTCCCAGTGTACTTACCTGTTGGTCTGGAGGACCGTAGAGTAGCGCATACTGGGGGAGGACCCCATCCACAAGTTTCTCCAACTCCTCCGCAGTGAAGGCAGGGGCCCTTTCCCCAGTCGCATGAGCCATTGTCTCTTCCAGACCGAGGTCACAGCAGCACTTGCAGTGTAGGTCCTCTCCTGTGGAAGATCAGGTATTGAGTAATTAAGCAGATAGAAAATGGCGGTCACACCCGCGGCGGTGCGTACTGCGGCGGTGCGTACCGCGACTGCCGGCGCACATCGTCATTGGCTCTTGAAACCCATAGGGTTCAATGTTAACCAATGCGGCTTAGCGCCGCGGTCTTCGACCGCCTACCGCCGCGGTGTGCCATGCCAGCGCATTGACCTCACATCCCACTGTCGCACTTCACAGGTCAGGCAGCCGCCATTTCAAGGGCCCACATGGCCTAATTACCAACTGCGTCACACATACCTAGGCCATGCACCAACACTCATACAAGCCATTCAATGCATTGGGAATCGTGTTATGTGCAAGCTGTGGTTACGTACCTGTGGGTTGCTTGACTCTGTGCTCACTGTTGTCCTTCATAGGCACCGTCCGCTGGGACATGCGAGGAGATGGAGGAATCTTCCAGTGTACAGACCGCTGGTGGACCTGTTGACAATGGAGGAACGACATGTCATACTGACATACAGGCTTGACCGAGCCACTATACAGGAACTGTGTGCCCAGCTGGAGCCAGACCTGATGTCACCCATCCGCCAACCCACAGGGATCCCCCCTCTAGTGCAGGTGCTGTCACTACTCCATTTCTTAGCAAGTGGGTCATTTCAAACAACAGTGGCCATATCATCAGGGATGTCCCAGCCTATGTTTTCCAAGGTGTTGTCCAGAGTGTTGTCTGCCCTGCTGAAACACATGCGGAGCTACATCATTTTCCCTGAGGTGGGGGATTTGCCTACAGTGAAGGGTGATTTCTATGCCCTTGGACATATCCCCAACATCATAGGTGCCATTGATGGGACACATGTTGCTTTGGTCCCCCCCAGCAGAAGTGAACAGGTGTACAGGAACCGGAAGAGTTATCATTCCATGAATGTACAGATGGTGTGTTTGGCTGACCAGTACATCTCCCATGTTAATGCCAAGTTCCCTGGGTCAGTGCATGACGCCTACATCCTGCGGAATAGCAGCATCCCGTATGTGATGGGTCAACTCCAGAGGCACTGGGTGTGGCTATTAGGGGACTCTGGTTACCCCAACCTGTCCTGGCTACTGACCCCAGTGAGGAATCCCAGGACAAGGGCAGAGGAACGGTACAATGAGGCCCATGGGCGGACTAGGAGGGTGATCGAGCGAACCTTTGGCCTCCTGAAGGCCAGGTTCAGGTGCCTCCATATGACAGGTGGATCCCTAATGTACTCACCAAAGAAGGTGTGCCAGATCATCGTGGCCTGCTGTATGCTTCACAACCTGGCTTTGCGCCGCCAGGTGCCTTTTCTGCAGGAGGATGGTCCAGATGGTGGTGTTGTAGCAGTTGTGGAGCCTGTGGAGAGTGAAGAGGAGGAAGCCGAAGAGGACGACATAGAGAACAGGAACACAGTAATACAGCAGTATTTTCAGTGACACACAGGTAAGAGTAGACACCGGCATATTACATTTACTTAACGACTCCTACCTCTCTACTGTCTTACTTTTTCCCCCAGTGTATGGTAACTGTGTTATGACTTTCCCTGCTGTTTTCAGAGATGTGGGCCCCACTGCGTGACATCTGCTTTGTTTCCCCATGGACTACAGCTGTGTGACAGCGGTTTGTTAGCATCACAATGTGAATGAACATTTTGGCACGGTCATGTCTAATACATTTGTTCTAAATCACAGCCAGACTCCAGATTGTTTTGTGCAATTAGGGCCATATTTATACTTTTTGACGCAAAGCTGCACCGGCGCAGCTTTGCGTCAAAAATGTTAACGCCGGCTAACGCCATTTCGATGCGCCGTGCAGGCGTCAAATTTATACTTTGACGCACGGCGGCGCAACCAACAGGTGAGAGTCATTATTTCGTGACGCACACAGCGGCGTCAAGTCGTAAAGGAAACCAACGTTAACGTGACGCAAATGACTGTGGGTCGATTTACGACAGCGCAACCCGGAAAGCGCTGTTTATTTTGACGCAATAGCGTCAAATTTACCCGCGAAAACTGCCCTTTTAGCAGAGGAGAGCCAAAATGGATCCCAGATGCCACAACAGACCCCAGGAAGATGACAGCAGACCAGGAACCAGCCAGGATGAACCATACAGGAACCAGGACATTTTCAGAAAAAAAAGCAAGTGTTGCTTCAGTGCAGAGGAGCAGGAAATCCTGGTTAAAGGGGTGACGGAACACCAGCACCAATTGTTCATCACCTCTAAATTGCCTATCAGTAGGAGAGAGGCCATATGGCAAAAAATTGTGGACAAGATCAACAGTGTGGCTGAAGAACGCAGAACAGTCACCGAGTGTAAGAAACGCTGGCATGACTGCAAACATAGGACAAAAGAAAAAATGGCCAGGAACAGGAAGGCAGCACTGCAGACTGGAGGGGGGAGTCCAGCACACCAGGAGGCCCTGGACCACATGGAGGAGATGGTCGCAGCCGTCATCCCTGAGGAGATTGTCACAGGGATTCAAGGACAGGACAGCGCAGACTACCACGACACAACGCACATGCAGGGTAAGTCGCATGGGGAATCATAATACAATAATGATAACTGCAACCGGGGGGGGGGAATACCTACTACACAATGCATGTAACTCAGCATATATATGAAGTGGCATGGGTAAAAGGGCACGGCAGGGGGGCATGGCCAGCACAGACTGAAGCTGGGGCATGACAAAATACAGCACCAACAACAGTCCCATGGGGCCATCCTGTAATTACAACAATGGAGCCAAGGGAAGGCAGCGACAGGTGGGAAGGCCACTACGTCAAACTTAGATCCAGGCACTCGTCAGTCAAAATATATCCTACATAAACTAGGTCCCCATCAGTAATCCAGTAGCCAAAACAACAACTGCAATGTAACTGCGACAACAGTTGACAATAACACCTCTGATCTCTGTGCAGCTATAGTAGCAAATGGCAGGAACCTCCCCATGGAACATACATACCTAAATTAGGGGGTGAGGATGACATCTGCAACTCTTTATAGAAATAAGACAAAGGCACCAGTACACTCAAATGCCAACGCCCATACTTGACACATACATCAGCCAAAGTAAACAGCAATAGGAGCCACACAGCACTAAGGACACACACATGCTGCATACGTCAGGGTCCCTCACGTGCCTGGCTAACAAGGCAACATCACTAATGTCATACTGCTCAGACAACAACATTGAGGAGGGGACACATGCAACTGGTCACTGAAACACACCTGCACAGTCTGAGAACCAAATAGGACTTTGATACGATAAACAGGGCAATCCAATTAAACACACATTACCCAACATCATCTCGAAACATCAACAATGTTTACATCCATACCACATCCTAACATTGCCATGCATAGGATATGCCACATAACATGTACATTTAGGTCAATGTGAATAAAAAGTGTTTGGGGCAGGTCCTGAGAGGCAAGTGTGCTGCCAGGGCATTCACAACACCCACAGGCAGTCAAAGTGTAGTGTGGTAAGTTTTACGTATACTTTGCGCATTAGCTTCAGGCTTTATGCCTTTGTGCACCTTGCCCTGAATGTACTTTTACTCATTTGCTAACAGCTTAGAGCCTCTTTGCACTTTGCACTAAATGCTTTTTATTAGGCTTCGTATCACTTATTTTGTAAATATCCAGTTCTACGGTGTTGTTTTTTAGTCATATCACACTGTTTTGCCTACTTCAGCACTGCAGTTCTCCAGAACATATTCACTCTATGCTCCAGTCAAGGATACAGTCTGGTACATTGCCGATAGACGTGGTAGGAGTTCAGATTTTGCATTCCTGCGTAGGGACACTTTGTCATCACAATGACATGTTAGTTATAAAATCACTTCCTTGTCCCAATACACGCAAGAGGGAGTTTCCGAACAGAGAACCACAACTAGACGCTGCCTGCCTTGCTGCAGATGCTGAACCAGATCACAGGCCATTGCTCAGATATGAGGGCTGGTGTCTCCCCAGTGATTCAGACAGGCAAGCTCGAAGCTTAACATGCTGTGCTCTAAATAGAACAAGCAGAGGGAGAGTAGAAACAGTTAGGCACCATGATAGCTTTGTTCAAACGTTTTACACTCCTGGTGACTATTTCAATTCTACCATGTTGTATTGTTTGGGTTATTGTGGCTCACACCTAATTATCTAAAAGTCAGTTGTTTTATGAAATCATCATATAAAACAAATACTGTCTTTGTCATTTGTATATGAGATCATACTGGAAAAGAGAGAATTGGTTTGGATCTGAGTGACCATGACTTCCCTGAGAAGTTCCAAAGATGTCATGCGCTCGGCTGTCTAATCATTTCTTTGCTGTGGGAGACATGAGGCACTGCTAGTTAGCCAGAGCAAAAAGAAAGAATTAGGGTGACAGAGTTATTTACAAGTGGGTCAGACTCAGTCCCCCACACCATTAGCTATCCTGCTGCCTAGAAATCCAGTAATCTCATGTAGGATAATGAGAGCCCACGTGACAAAATGAAAGAATAGATATACACGGAGGGACGAGTAGGACAAAAAGATGGCTATTCCCAAATTGGTACAAAGCAACACCTAGAGGCAATTAGGCAGACAAGTCTGATAACTCTATATCATACATGTGACACACAGGTGGGCCATAGGCCTATAACAATGCCCATATGAAGGACAGCAGATACCAATACCAAACCAGAGCACAAAGTTAAGTCATCCAAAGGCTTGCATCTTATGGTAAAATTGTCACAACACAGACACACTAATTGTACCCTGTTTCATTGCAGAGGAACATGGATCTCCTGCCGATATGCCTGTCCCTGATTTCCCTGATGACATGGATGACGAGCCCATAAATATTTCCCAGGAGACCATCCAAAAGGTCCTTGAAAGCCTCCAGACCCCCACCTTCAGTCACAAGGAGGAGCACAGAAGAAGCAGCCATCACAGAAGAACCACCCACCACCCCAATTCTAAGACCTGCCAGCTCCAACACAGCTGAGGACTCCGACAACACTGGCACCAGCTTTGAAAGAACTGTAGTTGGGGTACAGCGGGAGCTGGCCAAGGAGGTGCGGGTGGGGATGCAAAACATGTCAGCCAGCCTTGAGGGGGTGCGTTCGTGCATGACGTCATTTGCAGATCAGGCAGTTGCTACGCAAGCCCGAAATCTGTCTTGCAGGAACTTGCCAAAACACTGAAGGAAATCAGCAAAGCTGTCATCCAGTTGACACAACACCTACAACTGCAATCCAGTCAATGTGTGCACGAATGCAACATTGAACCCCTCAGGGCCGACCTGGCTGCCTACCATCGTGATGTGGCTGCCATTCTCAAAAACCAGCAGGCCCTCTTTGCTGCAGTACTGCCCTTAATAACTCCACAGGGAGCAGCCCCCGGGATGTCTGCCTCCACGTCTTCTAACACTGAGGTGTGTGTTGCCCCTTCACAACCAACAACAACAATGACAAACCAGGCAACACACACATCAGAAGAAGAAGAAGACATGGAACAGATCACATTCTCACGGAAGAGTACCCGGAAGCACTAGTCCCTGCACCATGGCCTACTTTGACCAAGGTCCTAGGTTTTGACAAATGCCAGTCTCACTACAACTACACTCAATGACTGTTCTGCAATCCACTGTATGACTTGTCAGCATTGCCAGTGAATGTCTCTCTCCTACTATTTGCCAATTCCTGTCCCTCTGCACTGTCTGTGATATCACCCCAGCATGTCAGGAGCATCATCCACACCCCTTCTGTAGGATCACCATGTAAGAATGCACCAGAACGGACTCAGCAATCATGGACAATGGACATTTTGCACTACAGCACCTATAAATAAATAGTACTTGCACACCTATTATGTCTCTGTGTTATTTCACACTTCAACTGTGCAGTACATAACTCCAAAGTGCCTGTGTGGCAACCATGTAGCTTGTCAATACAACTGTCCTGACATCATGTAGTCTGATACATCTGTGCAGTGGCCAGGATTGCATCATAGCCTTACCATTCTGAGGAGAATAACTGATGATGGGACTAACCACACACAATCATGCTGTGTTGGACGGAATGATGCACCATCTATAGCAATTCTAGTCAACTAATGGTGGCTGAGATATGTAGGCACCATGCAATACTAAAACATGAAATTATGCTGCAAAATATAAGCAAACATAAACAAATAACACTGCATCAATCACTCTTTCTGAGTATACTTCCATGAAGGAAAGTCATGCAGAATTAGTACACACATGATGTAGGTCAGCAATGAAGGCAACAAGACAAGAGTGTTAACAACACCTCATCTACAAAGATCTCCCTGAACATCACACTGCAGTCCGACATATGAAATTACCCACAATAACAAGTCTGGAAGCACACTTTGTGAAGTAGAATACATACTCACCAACACAAAACCTTGGTGATCTATGCAAACTACCAATGGTGTGTCTCCCAAATGGTGGATACTTACCAAGTTATCACACGGGTAGCTGGCATGTTAAACCTCCATTTTCTGGGGATGGGTAGCATAGGACACTAATGTCATACAAAAACATTCACCTACACTGATGTCAAGGCCATGATAAAGTAGCACCTAACGCATCATGTAAAGGGTTAACTATATATTTATTACTATTTATTCACACAAGAGGCAACTAAGGGAAAAGTAATACCTACACTAATCTAACCTGACTACTACTAACCCACAACTGTCCCTAACTAACCAGGACACATTCAGGACAACACTTACTAACCTACACACATACTATACTATCCTAAACAATCATATATATATATATTTTTTTATATATATATATATATATATTTTTTAAACAAACAGGAATCCCAACATTGACCCCCACCCACCCACACAAAAAATAAAGATAGAAAGAATAAGGACCCCCCACCCTCCTCCCTAACACTAACAAAGCTAACTACCTATACTAACCTACTACTAATCCCCAAAACCCAACTATCAGTACAAAATAGGAAAGAGGAGAGAGGGGAGGGGTAAAAGTTAAACAAGGCAAATGTCTTAGAGGTTGGCCCTCCGTAGGGTCCTCCTGATGGAGCGAACCCTTTTTTTTATATACGCCACATCCTGGCTTAGCTTGTCCACCTTATTAAACACCTTGTCCAATTTACGGCTCAATACCAGGAATGCGGCTGGGTCCACAGGAGGGGCTGATGCTGTCTGTGTGCCGGCCGAGGTGGACCTTGTGCCAGCAGTTGAATGCCCACTGGATTGTCCTGGTTGTTGAACATGGCTGGGTCCAGGTCTTGATGAGGAGCCAGGGTCAACTGTGCCCGACGTTGCTGGGGCCACTTGGGGAGACCTGGTGGATGTGGTGGTGGTGGCTGTTGTGGGCAATGTAGGCCCACCCTGTGGTGAGGCCCACCATGCCCCTGAGGCCCGATCTGATTGATATTTTCGGGCCATCCTCCTGTACCCCGACTGCACCTGCAGGATGTGCCGGTATCGCATGGCACGCCTCTCAAATTGGTGTCTATCTGCGGCACTCATGTTTGCAGCTGTGAAGAGAAATGGCAAATATTTACCATGGGAATTGCATTGGGTGGAATAGCACAATGGGTTATTTGTACATTACTTGTACTGTATTTGTTACAGCAATTGTCACAACATAGTTCACTTAAAGTCTCAGAGGAAGTACATGTGAAGCCTGCATACATAAGGGTATCTCACACCTAGCATATCCATGTCTCTACATGATGGATGACATCAGCCTAAACTACTCATCCAAATAATGCCTAATGGAGCTGACATTATGGCTGAACCTCTTCCGCATACTGACTTCACTACATATGTCACTCTATGTGCTAACTATCACAACCCTTACTCAATGCCATTTGTAATTTGTTGTTTGCAAATATTGAACCCATGGGCCATAACCGAATGTGTACACTAGGGGCCAGATGTAGGAAGACGGCAAATTGCGACTTGCAATTTGCTATGCAGAACGGTGTCTCAGACACCGTCTGCGAGTCGCTATGGGGTTGCAAATATTAATGAGGTGGGTCCCAATTTGCACCCCCATAGCGACTATGGGCACTCACGGGGATGGAGGCCTGCTGGGAACAGCAGACCTCCATGTCCGTGACTGCTTTTAAATAAAGCAGTTTTTTTTTTTCCAAGTGTAGCCCGTTTTCCTTAAAGGAAAACGAGCTGCACTTAGAAAAAAAAAATAAAACCTTTAGTTTCGGATTTTTTCAGGGCAGGTAGTGGTCCCTTTGACCACTGCCTGCTCTGAAAAAATATTTTTGGGTCCACTCACAAAGGGGAAGGGGTCCTATGGGGACCCCTTCCAGTTTGCGAGTGGGTTACCATCCACTTCAAGTGGATGGTAACTGCGACTCCATTTGCGACCGCGTACTCGGTCGCAAATGGAATTGCATACCACTGCGAGTCACAAATAGGAAGGGAACACCCCTTCCTATTTGCGAGTCGTAAATGCATTTTGCGAGTCAATTCCGACTCACAAAATGCATTTCTGCATAGCAAACACACGTTTGCGACTTGCAAACTGCGATTTTCGCCGTTTGCGACTTGAAAACTGTTTTCTACATCTGGCCCTAGGTTCTAAACAAAGTTGCAAAAGGTCACAAGTACGTGTAACATACTGGTTGCTACAGTCCTAGGTACCCTATTCCCAATCACATGGCAGTCTTTGAGGGTGGGGTGGGAAGAACAACCAACAATCCCAGGTTCAATGCACACCCAGGAGTGTATAGAAAGGTCAACAAGTATGTGCCTCCCCACACAAAACCAATGAAGGGCTCGCAACACGTTGGAGTTAGCCAAACATTGTCATATCCAAGGTCCACACATGTCAAAATGCTCTGACTCAGGCCAACATCACATACTATCAGTGAGGCATGTTTTACAACACACACAGAGGAGCAAGAACACCCATGATCATGAGTCGACTGAACACCTAGGCCATTGCACTCTAGTCGCACACACTTCTAGTTCAACTTGTGGAAGTACATGCCCCCAGAAGATCCGACCTACAGTGTACACAGTGCATCCTCAACTAGGAAGCTGCATATTTCATACAAGCCATTTGCCAAAGCTATCTGGGAGAATGTCAGTCTGATATGCAGACTCAGTTCAAGCCAAGTCCCAGAGCAACTCTTACATTAACCAGTGTATTCCACATGACTCATCCCATTCCCCATAGCGGGCCGACTGGAATGACCTACAGCCCCTAAATCTGAGAGATGGCTAAGTATTGGTCTACAGAAACAGAAGTGATATTTGAAATCCCACTAAAGCAACAATGCAGCGCATCAAATCATGAATTCTGTTGAACACACAGTAGTCCATCATGCATCACTAGCAAACAATAAAAATAGCACTCAGGCCACACTCACTGTAGGTATCGGGGTCCTCAAAATGTGCCACCTCTCCCATGGTGTACGGTGCTGGTCCACCTGTAAAGCATGACAGGAAGAATATACTCAGACTCCGTGCACTGACAAATAATTGCAGTTACTATGACACTGTGTGAATATGACATGGTAATGATACACTTTCCCACATGCTCATACTGCCTGGATGAATTTTTAATCAACATTAACATTGGATGAGTCTCCTGCTACAGTTACACACCCTACTACACACATGCAGTGGCCAGGACAGTCATGTGTTGTCAAAGATACACCTCCATTAGTATCCCCCAACAATAATGGCTTGCATTCATCTCATCATGTGCATCCCAGAGAGACATCCAAAAGCTGGTTACTTGAGGACTGCATGACCCCTCAAACTCAAACAGGCTAGGTGGACATTTTCAACACACAGCAACCAGACACACATGTGACATATGTGTGGACAACATAGCTAACTTCATGTGACATGAAGGCACCACACATTTATAGCATCATCATGGGTTTACAATTTTCTGTCTAGCTATGGCGTCGACATATGTAGGTATGTTGTTTCAACATAACTTTCTCACTGGCCAATATGACCTGTAGAGTTCAAATAGAGGCATTAACGTGTTGCTTGTCTGACACAAAGGCAACACTACATTGCATACATCTGCAGGCATCCGGTATGTGTTGAAAACATGAGCCATCTGACTGCTAGCATTGGTCTTCCTACACATTGTGCAACAAATACACATTAGGTTTCCCTAGCATTACACACAGTCAGCTACTTATCTAGCAGATTGGGTAACAATCATCACATGTCCCCACACAGATTTCAATTCTTCACATGTAATTGATTTGTACTCACCAACATGGCCACCAATCCTGATTCCCAGGTGGTCCAGCAGGTCCTGCTCCCTGGATATGAGATCAGCCCAGCGGTGCTTCAGTTGATGCTCATTCCTAATGCTCCTGTACACCCGGACCAGGTGATGGCGCACCTTCCCCCACCGGACTTTACGTGCCTCCGTGTGATACCCCTATATCACACGGCCCCCAGCCTCCAGCATGAGTGGGAGGAAATGGCAAACAAGCCAAATGAATCCCCCCAATTCCACCTCACCCATCCTGCCAAGCCGAGGCCTACCTGGCATATTAACAAATTGAAAGGTGAAAAATTAGACAAACAAGTAAAAGTGGGAAATGGGGAAAGGCAGAGTAGTGAAGGAAAAATAAGACTTAAGAAAAATAGCCCAACTAACCCCAAAGTTAAACTACCCAGAACAGACTCCCACAGACAATACAAACAAAAACAGGATTGGACAAAAGTATACTAAACAGACTAAGACAATATTAGACAACAAGACTATGATCACAAAAACACAAAATACAAGGTACACATGACACAAAAGCAGTTAAACACAGGACTACACTTTTCACACAACCACACAGTCTAGATAAATCTGAGACTGCAAAGTGAAAGTGAAAGTTAACTCCCAGTACAGATTTTGTAAACAGGATATCCTATTACATCACTTCCTGCATAAAATGGCCGCCGTTTTTATTTTCCCGTTATGCGTCATATTTTCACGCATACACATTGTGCGTCATATTTTTTGACGCATAACATTGCACATAATGCAGAGTCAAAAGTAATTTCTTCATTGTTCCCTTACATTATTGTGAGGCTGAGTTTACAGTTCTAGTGTAGAATTATAATTTCCTGGCAAATATGAGAAACATTTATGAAAATTTATATTTGACTCTGCATTCTGTGCACTACTGTACGTGAAAAAATTATGACGCCCATGCTGTATGCGTGGAAATTTGACGCTACATGGACAATATGGTGGACATGTCATGTAGCTTATTAATTTATTATTTTTCATATCATATTTTTTGACTCTGCATTCTGTGCACTCCTGTACGTGAAAAAATTATGACGCCCATGCTGTATGCGTGGAAATTTGACGCTACATGGACAATACGGTGGACATGTCATGTACCTTATTCATTTATTATTTTTCATATCATATTTTTTGACTCTGCATTCTGTGCACTCCTGTACGTGAAAAAATTATGACGCCCATGCTGTATGCGTGGAAATTTGACGCTACATGGACAATACGGTGGACATGTCATGTACCTTATTCATTTATTATTTTTCATATCATATTTTTTGACTCTGCTTTCTGTGCACTCCTGTACGTGAAAAAATTATGACGCCCATGCTGTATGCGTGGAAATTTGACGCTACATGGACAATACGGTGGACATGTCATGTACCTTATTCATTTATTATTTTTCATATCATATTTTTTGACTCTGCTTTCTGTGCACTCCTGTACGTGAAAAAATTATGACGCCCATGCTGTATGCGTGGAAATTTGACGCTACATGGACAATATGGTGGACATGTCATGTACCTTATTCAATTATTATTTTTCATATCATATTTTTTGACTCTGCATTCTGTGCACTCCTGTACGTGAAAAAATTATGACGCCCATGCTGTATGCGTGGAAATTTGATGCATTTTTCAATTCTGTCTTCATTTTTTAAAGTTGAGGAAGGAAATTTGTCATGACCAAACGGTGCTATGTGATACACATTTGTGGTTAGCTATGACACATGTCCCTTATTGGATGTATAGAAGGCATTCACACTGTAATATTTATGATACCTCAAAAAATGTATTAACCATATTTGCACACATATTTTGGGTAATTGCGGATGGCTATTTTGAAATGATGAATGGGATACCATGATGTATTCCTTCTCAAACATGTGTCCACATTTATCATGGTAATGCATTTATCTATAGTCCAAACAGGGAGTGCAATAGTCACTTACAGTTTTTATGGGGCTAACCATGTCCTATTATGATTTTGTGTATCTGATTTGTGTTTGACTTTTGACATGTAGGCCACACATGCGCCTTATGCATGTGTTTAGTTCACAAGTACATGGTTCTTGTATATTTGGGAGGCGGTAGAGGTGGACTTAGGCCTCCAGCACCCTAGGGTTTGCCCTTACAGATTTGCTAATTTATCCATGGCTTTCATTTATTCTGTTATGCAAAACCTGCAGCAGCAGGCTAATGTAAGGCCATAGGGTATGAATCACTGTGAGCCATTCATTCATCTCATTAGCCCATTTGAGGTTTGCCCTATTGATTATTTGGAGCAATCTGACATACCATTTTGCACTGACTATGTTTGCTAAATCTCAGCGTTCCTCATGTGCTGATAACAAATAGGTTGTTGATGTATGTGGCCCTTTATGCATTACCTGGTTTAGTGGCATGTTACATTCTTCCTGCTTTGTTCGAACTGGGACACTACTGTGATGTGCTGCTTGCAAATATTTGATTGATTGGATGACATATGTTTATATGTGAGTGCGAATGTGGATCCACTATCACCTGTCTGGGTGTATGTTGTCACTGTAACTTCAAGGTCTTCTCATGAGTTAGTGGCAGCTAATGTTGTTCCAATTGGGTATTGTTTATATCAAAAATTGAGAGAAGCCATTGAGGACATGGTCACGTACACATGGATGGTCCCACCATGTCACTGAACATGTGTAATGAGACTTTCAAATGATCAACATTTTTGGGCTGAGTGAGAGACTGTCTCAAGTGTCTGGATCAGGCATGTGTCATTGCCACATTTGTACTCCTGTTGGCCTCTGTGGATGGTAATGTATCATGTAACATCCTACCCTCTGTGCAGACATTTGTGATGTTTTTTTTTGTGTGTGATGAGTGTTATGTCATTATTGCTCAATGAGACGACATTCTTCTTCAGCAATTTCGAACTAAAGGTGGGCAGAAATGAATTGGCCAAAGCATGATGTGGTGTTTGTTATCTGTGTTTATTTACAATTGTGCAATAAGTGTTGATATGAGAAATTATGAAAAAAAATTATTTACAAGCTGTTGGCACCTATGCACTCCTGCTGCCGTGTTTGGTTGTTCCCCCTCCTGTTGCAGGCCAGCATCCTCCTCTTCGTCATCTTCAGGCATGTCTGGGTCTGGTTCAAGGAGGGGAATGTTCCTTTTTACACAAATGTTGTGCAATATGGCACAAGTGAGTAGGATCTTACAGACCATCTCTGGGGAATAGAGTAGGCTACCGCCTGTGATGTCAAGGCAGCGGAACCTTGACTTTAGGATCCCAAAGGTCCGCTCAACAATGCTGCGTGTCCTCTTATGGGCGTCGTTGTATGCCCGCTCTGCAGCAGTAGTGGTTTTCCCAAATGGTGTCATTACCCAAGGCTGGATGCCATACCCCTGATCAGCTGAAATAGAAACACAGAATGGGATCAATTAGATGTAGAAAGCACTCTTGTACAGACTTTTGATGGCAGTAGTTGTCTTGTGTTGTCTGTGACTCTTTTGTGTACTAATGTGACAACCTATACTTGTAGGGTAAAAGTTTTGCATTGAGTTTTTTCCTTGGCTGAGCAAGTGTTTGTTAGCTAACCGTTTGTCAGCAGTCTGTATTTTGATTTTCATAACAGTGTGCCCTCCCTTGCATTGTGACTTGTGATACACGTGTCCGTGTGTCTTCACTGGGGGTGAGATGAGAGTTCCATGCAGATTTTAAACATGAAAGTGTAGTTAACACGTTCATATGAAAGTACCCTGGGCATCCCATACCTTAAGACTTATGCAATGTATTAATGTACAGGTTATTGTGACACTTCCAATTTGCAAGGTGACATTTAGGCAACCACACTCATTAATGTCTTCACATTAAGCTGTGGAGTACATTCCAATGTGCGACAGGTTCAATGGTGACTTATGACACATGGCTAGTGATGTGAGTATTTCAGTGTGTTCCTGGCTAGGTGTTTCTAATGTGGTGTATGTGTTGTTTGTCCTAGAGGGTTGCTGTGCAGTGTGTATATGAGTTTGATTTTTGTCCTTACCAACAAGTAGTCCATTGCCATACCGTCCATCCTGGAAGTGTTGGTTGATGGTGCTGTGACGGAAGATGAATGCGTCATGTACACTCCCAGGATATTTAGCCACAATGTTGCTGATCAGTCCTTGGTGATCGACTATGGCCTGCACGTTGATTGAATGTGTGTGCTTCCTGTTGCGGTAGAGGTGTTCTGTTGCAGCAGGTGGCACAAGGCGTACATGTGTGCAGTCGATTGAAAGGACGTGTGGGAAGCCACTGATGGCGTAGAACCCCTGTTTAGTTTCCTGCTGCTTCTGCAGTGTGTTAGGGAAGCAGATGTGGCGGGGTGTCAGGCGAATGATGGCATCCAGTACTTTTGGCAGGAATGCAGAGAATGATGGTTGTGATATTCCACCAACCAGGGCACCAGTTGTCTGAAATGAGCCACTTGCCAGCAGGTGAGGTACGGCAAGCAGCTTTGTTTCTGTTGGGATGGTGCGGGGTGTCACCAAAGTGGGGGCCAACTGCGGTTCAATGTTGCACAGCAGCTGCTGAATGGCCTGCCAGTTCAACCGGTACCTCTGGATGATGTTGTGTTCCCTGAGGCCATGCAGGGTTGTTCTTGGGCGGAATATCCTCTCCTGCCTTCTGCGCTGTCTTTGGGGTCCCTGCTGTTGTTGTTGTGGCTGCTGTTGTTGCTGCAGGGCTCTGCGTCTACGTGCACGCTGAAGAAAAATCACCTCCATGTCTCCCTGTTGCTGCTCTGCTGCTCTGCTGCTCTGTTGTTTGTTCCGTGTGTTCTGATTAAATACAGGTGTGTTTGCCCCATTTTAACGCCTGCCCTGACCCAGGCGTTAAAATTTGACGCACATCGGGATTTCCGTCATTTTTTTGCTCCACCTACCGGCCGGGAGTCCTTTTTGCCCAGAAGCATAAATACAACGCGCGGCCGTGTGCGTCGTTCTTTGGATGGGAACGCCTACCCTGCATATCATTAACGCAGGGCGGGTTGCCGCTTCCAGAAAATGGCGCACACTCCGGATTTTTCGCGTGCGTGGCCTCGGGCGTCAGGGTTTAAATATGGGGCAACGTTTGCGCTGATTGTGCGTCAAAATTTTTGACGCACATTCGGCGCAAACGGAGTATAAATATGCCCCTAAGTGTTTTTATTCAAGTGCTCTAAATTGGATGGGTGGTTGCAAATCGGTGAGGGGTGATGGTGCAGGATTGTCAATGGCAGAGTCCAGACTATCAGTTTCACAGATGCATTGTCCAAATGCCTGTGGGAAGTGGAGCAGGGGCAGTTTAAGGTTGGACAGGGTGACAATGTGGGACAGTGGGATGACAATCAGGGTGGTATCCTTTGCTGGCGGGGGTCTTGACATCTTACTCTGTCTTCTTCCTGGATCTCAGGGCCCGCTTGCGGGGTGGTTCTCCTTCTGCAGGGGGTGGGGTTCTGGTGGCCTGTTGGTCTTGTGTCGGGGCCTCCTGTCCACTAGCGCCGGCGGAGGTGGTAGGCAGGTATTGGTGCATGCTAGTGTCAGGGGCCCTTTGAGGTGCCACAGTGTCCCACAATGTCGTGACTACCTCATTCAGGGGCCACTACGATGGTACCCATGGCGGAACTGATGTTTCTTAGTTCCTCCCTGAACCCCATATACTGTTGCTCCTGCAGAAGCTGGATCTCCTGAAACCTGGCCAGGACCTTCGCCATCGTCTCCTGGGAGCGGTGGTATGCTCCCATGATGGAGAAGAGGGCCTCGTGGAGAGTGGGTTCCCTGGGCCTGTCCCCCCCTGTCACACAGCAGCCCTCCCAGTTCCCCTGTTTCCCTGGGCCTCTGTCCCCTGGACTGTGTGCCCACTACCACTGCCCCCAGGTCCCTGCTGTTGTTGGGGTGGTGGGTTAACCTGGGTTCCCTGTAGTGGTGGACACACCGCTGATTGACGTGTCCTGGGGACAGAGGTATGGGCCCGCTGGGTGGGTGCTGTGCTGGTGTTCCCAGAGAGGGGAAGGTCTACTGTGGCCTGTGGCTGTGTGAGGGGAACCGACTGTCCTGAGGTCCCCGATGGACCGGGCTGGTAATCTAGATCCAGGGAGACAGAGCTGCTGTCCTCACTGTGGGCCTCTTCTGGGGGTGGAGTGGACATTTGTGGACCCTCCTGCGCGGTGACGTGGCGTTCGGGTCCTGCAGGGGTATAAAAGTTGCTTCTGTGTGTGTCATAGCATGCAATGGGTGGGTGCCCGTGTACACCAGTGCTGGCATTCCTTTGTGGGGGCTGTTGTGACAGTGGTTGGGGGGGTTGTATGTGTATGTGCAGTGGGCATGCTTAGGTGATGGGTGTCCATGCTTTGTGGTCGCATGCAGGGCTAGGTGTTGGGATGGGTGGGTTGTGATGGTGAGACAGTTGCAAGGAGTAGGATGTGATGGGGGTGAGGGTGAGGGTGGGGGTATGAGTTGGCATGCAGGTGGGGTGGGGGGAAGAAGTAGTTAAGATTTGCCTTACCAGAGTCCATTGCTCCCCTACTCCAGCGAGGCCCTCAGGATGCAGGATGTTCAAGACTTGCTCCTCCCATGTTGTAAATTCTGGGGGAGGAGGTGGGTGTCCGCCGCCAGTCCGCTGCCCCGCGATTTTATGCCTGGATACCATGGAACGCACCTTCCCCCATAGGTCGTTCCACCTCTTCCTGATGTCGTCCCGATTTCTTGGGTGCTGTCCCACAGCGTTGACCCTGTCCACCATTCTTCTCCATAGCTCCATCTTCCTGGCAATGGTGGTGTGCTGCACCTGTGCCCCGAACAGCTGTGGCTCTACTCGGACAATTTCCTCCACCATGACCCTGAGTTCATCATCAGAGAACCTGGGGTGTCTTTGCGGTGCCATGGGGTGGTGTGGGTGATGTGTAGGGTGGATTGTGTGGTGCTAAGTGTGGTGATGTGTATTGTTGTGTTGTGTGAAGTGCGTGCAAATATTGCTGGGTGACAGTGAATTGGGCGTCTGGGTGCTCGGACGTCTTTTCTCGGTGCGTGTTCACGAATCTCTAGGAGTGGAGGTTTGTGGGTGATGTGGGTGTGTATTTTATATTTAATTGGGTGTGTGGGAGTGGTGTGTGTATGTGTCTCAGGTGTGTGTATTTTGAATTGTCCAATGTGGTTGTATTTTGTAAGTGTGTGTGTATTTTTTAGCGTGGCGGTGTGTACCGCCAATGGAATACCGCGGTTGAAAGACCGCCATGTGGATTCGTGTGTCGTGATAATGTGGGCGTATTTCTGTTGGCGTGACGGTGGAGGTTTGGTCATCGCCAGTTTCTCACTGCCCTTTGGTGTGGCGGACTTTTGTGGATGTCTGTATTTTGGCGGTTTGCCTGTTGTGGGTCAGAATGACCGTGGCGGTTTACCGCGGCCGCAGCGGTGTTATGGCGGTCTTCTGAACGGCGGTAAGCACCTTTTACCGCCGAGGTTGGAATGACCACCATAGTCTGCACATGCCTTTGAAATGTTTTACTCCTGGGGGGATTTGATGCTTTAGATGCTGCTACTGAGAATGTTCCTGAGCATACAGCTACAGTAGTATTTACACATTACCAAGCATATTATGAAATTAGGGTCCCTTTTATCTGTGGAGAAAATCAAAACTGGTTTGGTGGTCAGCTACCACCCACACACACCAGAATGTTAGCCTGGGTCCCTTAAGTAATGCTGGGGCTTCCTGGCTGGACATACACCATACCCTCAATCAGCAAATTTGCAGGCAGTGGATGTAGTTACTTTATGGAATCAAACAGTAGCTTTATTTAGGAGACAAAACCTACTGCATACTACAGTGGGCAGAGTAGCTCCAATCGGACCTGCTCCACAATCACAGATTTTCCTAAAAGCAATTAACCCATAGACTATAAATGGGATGGCAGGCAAAGTGCCCCTAAAGCACTACAAGAATATTCTCTGGATTGCTTGACTGATTTACCAGTTGAAAGTGGTCTATCCTCACATAACACCCAGGACAAGTATAGAATTCTGCCTATTTATCATCTGCTTGGGATGGTGCCACCTGCAGAAGAGTGCAACACAAGTTGAAGCAGATTTGCATGCATCTATACTACTTTGCATGGCACGCCCTCATTAGCTGGCTACCAGCTGTATTAAAACAAAAACAAAATGAGCATGGGGTTGCCCCGGCTCTAGATTTAGACATAACTTTCAAAGGACATTTTGAACAGTTTCCTCAATCATTCTGAGTAACATTCACAGGGAAGCCACAGCCTTGGCAATATGCCAGAGACTTGCTTCAGTTTCTGTTCCTGATCATAAACAGGGCTACTTTCTGATCTGTGTTCATCCTTGGGCTTTGATGCTTTCAATCATGAGCATCAAACTGCATTCCAAAGTATGAGGTGAGTGTTAAGGTTCAGGCACAGAAAAAGTCATGCCGGAGAAAACATTTGGGGACTAAAACAGAAGAAAATGACTGTATGTCCATTGACTTTGGAGCCCTACCAGGGTGGTTACAATTTTGCTGATCATGTCAAAATCACAAACCACATCGGACTCAGTATATTGATAGCTGTTCTTTTCATTCTTTCAAGGAGTCTCATAGGGAAAGGCTAGAAAAGGCTGGTCAAACAGAATACCACAGAAAAGAC
This sequence comes from Pleurodeles waltl, assembly GCF_031143425.1. NCBI lineage: Eukaryota > Metazoa > Chordata > Amphibia > Caudata > Salamandridae > Pleurodeles > Pleurodeles waltl. The sequence continues at coordinate 291,879,682 of NC_090447.1, forward strand.
AAGTATGCCAAGCAGAGAAGTGAATCTGGAAGTAATGCTGAGATTAGTGTAAAAAAGGAAGAGAACGGCCCCAGAGCCCAGATTTACTTTTAAAAGATGAAAGTTTCCAGACTAGGTAAAAACATGGCGAGCAAACTATGGATGCTTCTGGAGAGCAGGACTAGTGGTTCTCAACAGTGCAACAAATGTGGCAGTCATGCACCAAACTCCTCACGTGTTTCTGGGGGTGAATCCAAATGATAGATTTTAATAGTTAAAATTCATGATGGACTTGTAAACCCACAAAAAAAAGGTGTACACTGTTCCAAATGGAAAAACATAATCACTAGGGGAACATTAAAGTTCAGGAGCAAGAGCTCTCACACATCCGAGAGGATGTCATGCTTCATCATCGGGTAGCTCCTCGTCAGACCGGCGCTGCAATGTCTGACGGGCTCCCCGTAAGGGGGCTCTTTGCCAGAGATCTTTTCGGTAGCCGCCGTGGTAGCGGACACTACAAGACCTGGTGTTGCGGTCAGGTGCTAATCCTGGCAGGAGACTGAAAGCTAAAATTGGTTCCCAGTCTTAATAGGAGCGAGTCAATTTAATTAATCAATGGAATAAGACCGGGACCAAGATTAAACAGAAGGAAAGTGTAAAATGAGGAGTAATGCTCAACCACTTTCTGCATGGTGCTGGAGCTTAAGGAGATTATCGTCGGGCTCCTAGGACATGGTCAACATGTTTCGCGTACAGTGGTCTAACAAGATCCTATGACGCTTCTTCAGGACCAATACATAATAAGACTTCTCCTGTCTATATTACCGAAAGTTTGCAAAAATGTCAAACAAATCATATAGTCACTTACATTGAAGTTCACTAATTGTCAGAAACCTCTAATGGTCGCCCTAGAAAAATACAAACAAATAATTTTGATCAAAACACACGGAAAAATAAGGAAGGACACCCGTGACACAACAGTGTGTAGTAACCAGTTGTGTAAAAACATAATAAGACAATATGCTTACCATCCCTTGGTACATGTAAACCCTCCAGACAGTGTTTACAATATGAAAATATAAATTGAGTGGACTATACTATATACTATATTTAAAGGCAATCACAAACATAGTGGTCTGCTGACATTAGCAGTCAACCATCCGGTTGATTGTTTGAATCCTAGTGGGTCACAATTTGCGAACTACCTCATTAATATTCAAGACTTTTGTCAAATTGCAACCCATTAGCAATCTGTATTTTGGAACTCACCTATTAGTACATAGGTCAGTTTGTAAAATACCACACTGGTTGCAAAATTACTGGCTTCAAATTGCAACCATTATTTTGCTACCAGTTCCTTGCACATCTGGTCCCAACAGCCTGATTCAAAATTTGTAGTACTACAAAACACACTACAAATTGCAATTCACGTGGAGAATTTCACACCTCTGCATTACCTATACGTATGTGTGTGGATTTCTCCACCCTAACTGTAGAGTCTCCCCACACATAGGAATACACTTTAATTGTTAATGTGGATGGGACTGGAAAGAGTGGGTGGGAAATGGGACAGACGTACGTAAAATGGGGATGGGATTAAGGACAAGTAAGAGGAGCTTGGGGAGTCTTTACAATGGGGTGAGGGAGGAACGTCACCCACTCACATAGGAGTAAGCCAATTGCATTACTCTAGGGCTGAGCCATGAAACTTACACTGTTGTAGTATGTTTAAACTCAGGGGGCCTGATTCATAAAGGTAAATTAGACTTTTTAAAATGTTTACACTTGTAGTAACTTTGCTACTTTTAATATTGGGTGTTCTGTAAGGCATCTTCTCAGATCCCAATCTAAGATCATGTTTCAGTGTTCTATGACCTCCTTGCTCCAGCCCACTATGGCAACAGAAAGTGTGTTTCTGTTCCTCACTAAATAAAAGGTGTGTTCTACACCTAAACCGAATGATGTGAAACATGGAAAAAACTTGCAGGCATTATAATTATTTAGGTTTAATTATACAAGCATACCTACTGCTGCACAAAGCTCTGAAGCATCTTGAGGTTTAAGAAAGCATTTAAAAACAAATATGAATGTCACACTTACAGTTAAAACACATAAGCCCAAAAATAAGAGGGCATAGTGCCTGCTTGCACCACATTAGCGTAATGTTTTTTACGCTAATGTGGCCCAACAAGGCCAAAATCACTGCACCAGGTTTACAAAGTGGCACAATGCAGGCATTGCACCACTTTTTAACCCCTTGCACCACATAAGCCCGCGCTCCCCTGTTCGAGGGGGCTGAAAAACTGGCACAAAGAAATTGAGAAGATTTATTTGTGCCATTTTGTGGGGCATTTTTAATGCCTGCTCAGAGCAGGCATAACAAGGGGTCACACCATTGGTTACAACGGACACCTATGTAATATTAAAGGTTAGCACCAAATTTGTGGCACTACCCCTCTACATTAATAGCGTCAAAATTTCTGACGCTATTGCTCCATACCCTCTGCCATGGTGTGCTGTATTTTAAAAATGGTGCACACATGGTAGTGGTTGGGGGCGGTAAGGGGCACAAGGAAAGTGGTGCTGCACTGCGTGCAGGGCCACTTTCCTTAAATCTGCCCCATATTTTCCTTGAACTAGGAAACTCTTAAGGGTAGGGTGCATGTTTAGGAAATAAATGTTTGTATTAGTCAAGTCAGCCTTCACTATAAAAAACTTTTGTTTGATATCCTTATTAGTCAGAAATAATTAGGATGCTGATTATTTCAGAAAAGTGCTTGCACTACCTGGTGTTGCCCGAACTATACAGATGGGAGGGCAGTGGGGACCTTTAAGTGCAGGCATGCTACATCACTCTCAATACATTCCCGCTATGTTGTAAACTTATTTTTCAGGAGAGTGCTTCCACCAACTGGGTCTGCCCAAGCTACACTCACCATAGAGCAGTGGTTCCCATTCTGTGGTCCTGGGACCCTTTGGGGTCCGCGAAGCCTCCTCATGGGGTCCGCAACTGTGTAAGAAAATTAAATAATGTTAACAGATTAGGTCCCTATCTTTCATTAATGACTCAGTAGGGGGTCCCTAGATTCCAATAATGATTCAGTGGGGTTCCCCGGGTTCCAGTAATGATAAAGCGTGGATCCACAGAAGTCAAAAGATTGGGAACCACTGCCATAGAGCACTGGTGCCCTTGAAGCACAGCAGTGCTACAGAAATCACCACATATTCTCTCTGCATGGGATGCGCCCGGGCTGTGCCCTGGTGAAGGATCGGCAAATAGCCAGACCATTTGTGCCTGTACAAGCCTGATAAAGCCAGGTTTGACCCCCTGCTTTTGTTGTTTTATAAATTATTGGGTGCCCACTATGTGCTTATAAGACAAGGACATTAAGGACTATCTTCATGGGTAAGTGGAAAGATCTAGGTATTTTAAACTCTTCACCCGGTAGTAGCACTATTGACAAATTCATTGTGAGAGCAGTAGATATGTTAAATAAAGAAACTGAATTTGCTGTAAGACATTTCCAGTGATGGTTTCGCTCATAATAGTCCAGTTTTCACCAACTGTTCCTCAGGTTATGTTCATTCCTTTATTGGTCTTACTGGTACTTGGACCAGCTTTTCACTGTCTCCTATCATCAAATGTTCTCCTGAGCCAGCTTTGAAGCACAAAAGAAGGTGCAGAAAGTCTCCGGCAAAAGAGATGTGGTAGTAAATACTGATATAGGCGAGTTTAGCCTGAGTTTATTGAAACAAGTACTTGCAGATAACTTATCTGATAAAGTATGCAATTGATTTAAGGCCACACTTAGTGATTGTGGTAAAACGGTTGCTGACGGACTGATGCACATTGAATCAACTTGCAGAAGTCTGAAGTCTGGGAAGGTTCAATGCTCAGGTATCTCACTCCTGCAGCTGCAAATCAAATTACCCATCCTGAACGAGGCTTGTGGAGCTAATCTGGCAATGACCAATGAAGTTGCTGCATCTCCATCATAACAGTGGTGCTGTTAAGAGAACAACTAGGAATCCAGCTTTGAATGTATGGGCTGCGACTCCCATGAGTGGTTGCCACCAGACATCCCACTTGGAAGGACAATTGCTTTAGACGCTGTCCACAATTAATTTACCTCTACGGGCAAGAACCTAGGTCCTAATCATAGCTAACATTCATTCAATGGGTGCTGAGGCCTCAGAGAATTTCACACAACTCAGGAATAAGGTGATTGATCAGCTCAACAGATAAGGTGACTTCAACTTAGTCTATGCTGATCAAATTTTACTTGCAAGACAAATTGTATGGATTACTGAGATCTGGAAATGTTAGATGGAAACACTTTTAATATTAGCTTTTAAAACCCCCATTTGGCTATTTGCTTTTCTGAGTGTGTAATTTACTTGGTAGGCCCAGCCGCATCACAGTTCTTCCTCTCAGTTACTTCTATAAACCTACTCCATCTCATCCTACTGCCTCATCGTATCTTAATGGCTGAGAAGCTCATTCCCCTTCATTGAGTACTATTATATCATTTTACTACAGGGGACGTGGGAGGTATTAGACATTCAGCACAAAGGTTACTGATGTTATTCCATTATAGCACAAATGTTCAGGTTAGGGAGAGCTAAGAGGGGCATATCCATTTGGATTAGATTATCCCTGTGTGCTAAGGTCAGTTCTGTCAATACAGTTTGCCATGTGATCCAGACTTTAACTATTGAGTGTTGCAACAATTTTAAAATATATATTTTTTTTTTATTAAGAATTACTTTTCCTATTAAATATTGACAATTACTAATACATGTTAGAGATCATAGATTTCATTTCTACCTAGAGCCAGCAATTACAGAAATACACTCATGTTGTAAGTTTGGGGAATTTTAATGGAGTGATACATGTTTCCAGTTTCAATTTAGACTTTAAGACCAAAGTGTGTTCCTTCAAATTCCTCTTTATATTCTAATTTGAGAGGTGCTCAGTTAAGGAACTTCATCATGATGAAGAACCTAGTTAATGTTCATGAATTACTTTGAGCTAACACCCCTGCCATGTCAACCTTCTTTGTGGTTCTGTAATAGATTATACATTTTTGTCCACATCCGTAGCAAGTCTGGTTGCTATTTGTGAGATTGTCAACATGTGCATTAGCGATCACAATCCTCTCACATTTTCTGTTGATTTTCCAGACTACATATTCCATCCTCGATAGGCTGTATTACTTCCCTGCCCACTTAAACAGTAGTCAACAATAGGGATGGAAAACACAAAAAGACAAGTGTAAGTAGACTAACTTAATTAGGAATAATTTTGAGGCATTTGAGTCTTGCCTTTCTGATGAGACTGATACTGAGACTTTTGTAAATGTATTCAATAGTGATACATTCTTGGGCAAGAATGCTGTTTTTAAAGCTAGTTTTAGGCATTGAAACACAGACTCCATTGTGGATCGACTCTACATGATCAATGGATAATCCCAATTTGAGATGGACTTTGGGGAGGAGGCCCAGATTAGGGATGAGGTGAGGAGATACAGGGATAGATATAAAGTGCCCTTAGACCAAGGTGTAGGAGGCTAGCTTGCTATATAGTGCATGGAAATTATGTGCATTGTGTGGAGAATCCAAGCAACCCCACTTTGGTAGCCAGAGGTAAAAAACAGATAACCTAATGCTCTGTTTTGGTGGCAGTGAGGGCGAGCAGCCAGGCCCCTCTTGGAGATGTGTTAAACATGTGTTGTACTCACAGTATCAATAAATGTGGATAGATATTCAGAAAAATAACTCGAGACAAATCTACAGAAATACTTCAGATTTTTATAACATTTTTAAGACCTAGATCATCAATGTTCAGTAAGTACTTGTTTAGTTATGAGGTTTCAAAGTTCAGAAAATGTTCTGATTTGCACTGTGCAGGGAGTGATGCCTTCGCTCAAAGGGAGGTTCTTGGTGATTTTTAGAAGGCTGGAGGTGCTCTGGGGTTTTGTAGAGTCCTAGAGGTTTCCAGGTGACACCTCAGTGGCGATTGCTGAGTCCTTGGATCAGCATGCAGTGTTTGGCACCTTTATCTTTCTGCAGCAGGGCTCCAGTTATTGTGCCTTGGGTCTTCTTTGTCCTGGTCTTCTTTGTGTCCATCAAATCTAATCCCTTGGTCTAGGGATGCCCACTGAATACTACATTTAGGGGATGCTAGAGGAGTACCTCGTAGTAGCCAAGGAGTCACCTATCTTAAGTTGGCTACACCCACTGTGACCACTTACTGTGGAGAGGGGTCACATCCTTAACCCTGATTGGCTATTTGGCCAAGATGGAGGAAAATGAAATGGAGTGGACACTTTGCCTGCCACAGCCGAGGGGTGTTGCAGGCTTGGGATGGCCACTTCTCCTATGTTTTTTACGTTTTTCACTTGTTTCCCTGCCTAACTTGGAGCCAAACCCTTTGGGGGGCCATCTGCTGCTAGCAGCAGAGGCAGAAGTCAGTTTTCAAAGGTGGTAAAGCCTTTGAATCTGACCGCTGGTGCAGGATGCCTGCCTAAAGGAGGAGTTGTAACACCTTCCCTCAGGAAAGGCTTTGTGTTCTGGTTCCTGAGGGCAAAGGGCTCTCACTTTAGTAGTCCAGAATCGTGTCTGGTGGTAGCATGCTCGTTCGGACCAGATAGCAACCATACCAGGGCTGTTGGGTTTTGCAGGGGGCTCCTCTAAGGTGCCCACTAGGTACATTTTATAACTAATCCAGCACTGGCATCAGTGTGGGTTTACTATTCTGAGGCGTTTTATACCAAACAACCCAGAGTTCAGAGAGGCCATCATGTAGCTGGGAAATGCATAATGACCAGTGTCAAGCACATGCATTTGCTGTGGCTTCTCTGTACACTTACTGTGTCCAACAATTAGGAAAGACACAGTAGGGGCATATTTGCTCATGGACACATATGCCCTCACATGCATAATAGTGCACCCTGCCTTATTGCAGTAAGGCCTGCCAAAGCAGTGACTTACCTCTTTTGCGTGCAGTGTTAGTGGACATGGCACTCTTGGAGAGTGCCATGTCAAATTTGCAACTTCGGATCCACCTTGTCATGCACTTGCAGTGGCATTCTGCATGAGGCTGGTGTGGGGCCTCTTAGAGTGGCACAATTGGTGCTGCAGTTGTGGGGAGACCTCTTCAGTATCCATGCCCTTGGTACTGGGGGCACCATTTACTAGGGACTTACAAAGGTGGCTGAAGGGGCAAACAGACTACAGTTTTGGGGAAAGAGATCTGGCCCCGGATACCTGCTTAGCAAGGGCCCAGGGCACTTACAGTTTGGAACCACATATTTTTTGCAGGCAAAAAGTGGAGGGCTACCATCTCAAAAGAGTCAATTTCTCACGCAAGGAAGAAGTTTTGTGCTTGCAATCTGTACATCCTGATGGACGCGTAAGAGACAAACATTTTCTGCTCCACAGTTAATCTCATCAGAAATACAAATTACAACGTGGCCCTACTTAGCTCACACATTCTGCTGATCATTGGGTTCTCCACTTTTCAAGTGTTTATAGCATAAATAGTTTCATTGAACCTTCTGTGAATAATTATGTTGATCATGTGTGAAATGCTAGACTAAAGATCAGTCTAGAGGATGCTTAGGCCGATGATTTATCTGAATGTATTCCCACTATCCCCAATTTCTGGTCCCTCTCTGTGATAGTACCAATATTACAAAAGATGACTGATCTGATCCTCACTGCTAGCAGCTAATATTTCTAATCGACTTGAGGTAATGAAGTACACCGTTTCTTTCCTTGTCACAACAAGTTTATTGAAGAATAGGTTCAGAGTAAAGAAGCCTCATCCTGTCAGCAAGACGTTCCTAGTCAACTGCCCCACCAGGAACCTAACTACAAGCTCCCCATTCCACATTCTAAGTTCTTAGAACTGTCTTGCTCCCAAGAATGAGTATTTCAAAAACAACAAGAGAATATACATAGTGCTTAACAAGAATTATCTAAAATAACAATAAGTGTACAGTAACAATAAGTTTACAATACTACATCACCTCCCTTACATTACCAACTCAAAACATACAAAAGAGAAAGTGATGAACCTAATTACACATAATCTCGTAGTCTCTCAGGTCTCCTAATTAATCTCACAGGTCTGGAACTCATCTTTTTTGTGGAATCAAAAACAATATGAGAACCATTATCAAGTGTATCAGATACACTAGACTTTGAAGTGACAGACTCCTCACTAGACTTTGAAGTGCCAGACTCCTTAAACTCATCTGGCTTACAGATGTCACATTTTGCTACTCTGTTTAAGTTCCATATTTTATGATCATTTGTCTTTATTGCATTTTTAAAGAGTTTCACAACTTTAAACGGACCTAAGTATTTACTAATTATTTTTCCACCCCTCGGAGACTTTATTTTTATCCAATCACCAACTTTTATACTGGTTTCCTTTACACTTTTTCGTGTATCATACCATTTTTTTCTTTGAATTTTTTTCTCACGTTCTTTATTTCTCCAACCTTTCACATCACCAATCAAGGGATCAACACACAAACGTTTCTCTTGCACCCATCCAGGAGCTACCTCATGACACGGTAACCTTCCCTTAAATAGGCGAAAAGGAGTCACCCCTGTGGAGGAATGTGGAGTCAAACGATATTCACGCACCTTTTTCCTTATTTCACTCTCCCACTCATTACCTTGCCTTTGTGCCAATTGAATACTTTCTTTAAGAACCTTGATAAATCGTTCTACCACCCCATTGGATTCAGGATGATATAAAGCAGCTTTTTTGTGATTAATCCCTCTGTCTTTCAAAAAGGATTCTGTAGCTTTCGAAGTAAATTGAACTCCATTATCAGTAAGGACAGAGGAAGGAAACCCTTCCCTTTCAAAAAGTTCTTCAAGAAAGGCAATTATGTCTTTAGATTCTACAGAACTCACAATCTTTATTTCTGGCCATCTTGAATACATATCAATAGAGACCAACACATACCTGTCCATTGAGCCTAACCTCACTGGTCCTAGAATATCTAAGGCTACATCCATCCAAGGTCCTAAGGAGTCCTCCCTTAACACCATGGGTTGTATCCTGCATTTTAAGACTTTATCCGATTGGGCACACAAAAGACAATCCCTTACTTCTCTCTCCACCATAGTATCCATGGCAGGCCACCAATAAGTACACCTCAATCTCTCTTTAGTTTTGGAGATACCCATATGGCTAGAGTGAGCATGCGCAACTAACTTTTTCCTCAAAGAAAGGGGAGGAACCAACTTACTACTTCTAAGTAACAGATCATCTATAATCGTTAACTCATTCCTTACTTGCCAAAACGGCACAACACCTTCTTCACAATGTTTTTTAACACCCCATCCATTTTTCGTTTGTTCAATTACTTTTTGTAAGGTGACGTCTTTCAGTAATTCATCTCTCCATTCCGATTCTTGGATAATCGAGTTCGTAACAAGACAAACTTTAACATCCTGGTCAAATTCATCACTCGTAAAGTAGTCATCATCATCACTGCCACACTCCCTGTCAGTTTCATCCAAAGAATAGGATTTGCAAAGCCTAGAGAGACAATCAGCTTGCAAATTGAGAGTGCCAGGCATATAGACCACTGTATAATCAAACTCTTGCAAAGCTACTACCCATTTGCGAATACGGTGTGACACCAAGTCAATACCTTTGTTCTTGAAAACTTCTTTCAGAGGTTTATGGTCTGTGATAACTTCAAAGTTACAACCCCATAAAAATTTTCTTAATTTTCTTATTGCCCAATAAACACTTAGTGCTTCTTTTTCGATCACAGAATAATTGTATTCAGCCCCTTTCAAGCTTCTAGACAAAAATAAAATTGTCCTATTGACACCATCTGCTCTCTGTGTTAGTACTGCTCCAATGCCTTTCGAGCTGGCATCACACATTAATTTGATCTCATCATTAGGGTCATAACTACCTAAATTACCTGCCTTGCGTAGGGAACCTTTAATATCTTGAAATTCATTATCACATTGAGCACACCAGGAAAATTCACTCCCTTTCTTCAAAAGATCTCTCATGTTCCTTGTTCTCTCAGCAAACTTAGGTACAAATTTATTATAAAATTCTGCCATCCCAAGTAATTTTACCAGTTCCTGCTTGTTTTCTGGAGATGGAATATTTATGATTGTGTCAACCAAAGCAGATTTAGGACGGATGCCTTTTCCTGAGATTTCATGACCTAAATATTCTATGGAGGACATGTTAAACTTAAATTTTTCAGATTTCAGGGTAAGACCCGAGTTTCTCAATCTGTGTAAGACTATTCTCAAACTCTCGTCATGTTTAGTTAAATCATTTCCATATATTAAAATATCATCTAGGTAAATCTTAACACCTTTCACACCACTTAATACCTTTTCAAGTGCCCTTTGAAATACAGAAGCTGCTGAGATTAAGCCAAAAGGCATCCTGAGAAACTTAAAGGTACCGAAAGGGGTAATGAAGGTTGTGAGATCTTGTGAAGATGGATGTAGTTTTATCTGATGGTATGCAGAGGAAAGATCAAGAGTTGAAAAGTGTTTTGCACCATTAAGAGAGCATAACATTTCATTAATGTTAGGAAGTGGATGATGGTCTACTACTACTGCCTTGTTAAACTCTCTGAGGTCTACACAAAGTCTAACTTCGCCATTAGCTTTCTTAATCATAACAACAGGAGCAACCCACTCAGATGCCTCTACCTCTTGAATTATACCACTATTCAATAATCTGTCTATTTCTTCTTTCATTTTAAGTTTGACAGTGAAAGGAACCGATCTCAACTTTGCTATTTTGGGATGAGCTCCAGGCTTTAAACTAATTGCAAGTTGGTAATTATTGAGACAGCCAATTTCTTTTTTGAAAACATCAGGAAATTTGTTAATCCATGTTTGTCCCTGTTCATCCACTTGAATAACAGAAGAAACATCCTTAAGAAGTACCGATGGGACCTCATTAGGGTCAAGGTAAACACGCAAATCACGTTGGTGAAACCAACTTATCAAAGAATCCCCTTTTAGTGACACATACACTTTTGCCGGAATTATACGTTCTTTGAACTCAATAGTACCCCAAAAGTATCCAAGAAGTTTGATAGGTACTCCACCATAACCTTTGGGAGAGATATCAGGCTTTTGTAAGATAAGTTTACCTTTCAAGTATAAATCATAAAAACTTTTAGGAACTAAAGTTATTTTAGCTCCAGAATCAAATAAAACTTTCACACTTGCACCATTCACCAAAATTGTTTCTAGGGGACCATCCAAGTGTCCACCAGTATTCTGCAAGATGTCAATTACGTTTATCACATCAACATCATCATTCGTGTCTTCAAAAACTACTTCACTAACTTTCCTAGAGCCTGTTTTTGTTTTGCAACATTTTGCCAAGTGACCTCTCTTTCCACAATTTCTACATAATACTTTCCAAGCAGGACAATCCTTATTATTAGCCATGTGACCTACATTGCCACATCTAAAACATTTCCCCGTAAAAGACTTTAAGCTCTTAATATCATTCTTTTCTTTGAAATGCTTGACTTCAATTTTACTACTTTGAACAGTTTTAACAGAACCCCCTTCTTCTATATCATATTCATAAGTTGTAGTTTTTTGGTTCTTCAAAATCTGAATACAGTTCTTAGAATGTTCACATGCTTTGGCCATAGAAACTACTTCATCTAACGATGGGTTGTCTTTTTGCCACATATTTTCTCTAGCCTTTTCCAATGAGCAACCCAACATGAATTGGTCTCTTAAGCGCTCTTCATAAGAAGCCCCAAATGAACAGTTAGTGGCAAGACCACGTAGTGCTGTAATATATTGTTCAATTGATTCTTCTTGTCGTTGTAACCTCTTTCCAAATTGGTAACGTTCCAAAACTGTACAGACTTTAGATAAAAAATGTAAATCAAGTTTTTTGATACAAATCTCATATTCGTTGAGACCAGCCGAATCATTATCCAATAAATCAGGCAGGTTTTCAAAAATTTCCTGTCCCTCAGTGCCTAAACAGTGCATTAACAAGGAAGTCTTTCTCTCCGCACTAAGAGACGTGCCGCAGACTTTTGCATAATTTGTAAACACTTTTTTCCACTTTTGCCATTTAATGGGAGGTTCTCCTGGAGATACCAAGAAGAAGGGTGCTGCAGGTACATTTTGCATGCTGTCAATATTATTTAAATTCTACAGATGAACACAATTATACACCAGATTAAATTGTTATTATTATTATTGTGTAGAATTATGAGGAATCATGTACATTTGAATTAGTTATTATTAATAAAGTCTCCGGAAACAAATATGTACTACACCGTACACTTAGAAGTCTCAAAAACAAATGTATGCCACGTTGTAAAGCAAAGAAACAGCTTAAGGTCAGCTTCACGTTGTTGTTGTCAAATGTATCCCGCGATGTTAAACCGAAATGCAACACAAAGTCAGCTTCACTTTATAGTTAAGACAGAAACATCGGAATGCGCGTCTCTCATTGCTTGGGAGACGCGTATTTACGCTGTGTAAACAGGCCTCGAATCACGCACTGTATTTTTGCAGAAAGCGTCTCTGTTGCCTTGGAGACGTATAATGACGTTGTATGAGAGCACCTTAATTGAAGGAGGCATCTCCACGTTGCCTAGGTAGCATGCGTTGGCATTGCACGCGTCAGGAATCCGAAACGCCGAAACACAGAGCGCGTGCCGAAATTTAAAGCAATATACTTTGCGTAAGATATAAAACCAATGAGACCGAATCGTCAGAGTATTTCCTGCTCGTTGACTCGTAAACCTCCAACTCACCCGTAGGAGGAGAAAGCACAGTTGTCCTCAGACTGGTCCCGTAGCCGACATAACTTTGAAGTGCGGATCGTCCAGTTGAGGCTTCAAGGCTGTGAAGTTTTCACCACGCTCGTCGCCAAAATGAGGTAATGAAGTACACCGTTTCTTTCCTTGTCACAACAAGTTTATTGAAGAATAGGTTCAGAGTAAAGAAGCCTCATCCTGTCAGCAAGACGTTCCTAGTCAACTGCCCCACCAGGAACCTAACTACAAGCTCCCCATTCCACATTCTAAGTTCGTAGAACTGTCTTGCTCCCAAGAATGAGTATTTCAAAAACAACAAGAGAATATACATAGTGCTTAACAAGAATTATCTAAAATAACAATAAGTGTACAGTAACAATAAGTTTACAATACTACACGACTCTACTGCAAAAAACTTGGGAAGGGTGAGATATAACCAAATTAGGTCGTGGGATAATACTCAAAACATTCTGCATCCCATTGAGTAAGGGGTTATGGCGGGCCTAGGTACAGTACAACAGTGCCTGAATCTTCAACTTCGTATTGGCAAAATGTAGGTGCTAGCGACTGCCTGTTGTACCTTGTGTTTAAGAACCTTTTCAGCATCTTTGGTCTTGGTTTTTGATCTAATTTATGGCACATCTGATTACTGTTTATTACATTTGTTTTACTTGCGCCTGTCGGGCAGAGTTTGCTTTGGAACATCGTTTGACCTGCGTAGGAGAGTAGGACAGGAATCAATTTTAACTCCCATTTAATTTATCTCATATATCAATGATCTCAGGCAGTATGTGATTCGTTGTGAAGAGGATGTACTACAAACTGTACAGAAGGCAGTCCTAGCGTTACTACATACAGATGATGCTGTCTTGCTAGCTCCCGCCTAAATTCATGTCATATCTTGAGATGGATATTAATTATTCCAAATCTCACATTATGGTGCAGAGTGAGGCATAGTTTAAGAAACATTCGTTTTACTTCTAATACAATATCTGCTGTGGTCAGTTTTCCCTCTTTGGGGGTCAACTTTGACTCGAAAGGGCCTTGCATTCTAACATTGTTCTTTGCAAAGCTGCTTGAATGAAGTTTGTCTGTGTTTCGTAAGATTGTATTGATAAAGTCCACATTTATATTTATTCGGTGCGTGCTCTGTGTGCTCAAATGCATTTTACATATCCATGTGAAGGATTGGCATCCTTATCTTGTTGGTACCAGTGTCCGGTGCTGCATAGCATGACATATGTATACATTTGTTGCTTAGTCATGAAATAGCTTTTTCGTGTTTTCTGGAAATATATTTGCGAAAATGTTTATATCTGTGCATGCTATTATTTGTATTGGTGCATGTGTATGCTTTGATTTTATTAGCATGTCTTTTTTAAAAGCTGATGTGGCATGTGTATTAGGCTTGGCTGTTATCCAGGATGGTGACACATCTGCTCAACCCACATTATGGATATTATATTAATATTAATTTTGCTTTGTCTTGGGAATTTTGTAATGAATTACTTTGTGTTTTCTGAATTTAAGGTGGTGTAATTTATACAAACTTGTTCAAGGTGTGCATTTCTACTGAAACATTATCAAGGCATTCCACTCAAATGGATAGCACTTTGTGAATTGCATAAAATAGGTAGGTGAGTGTTTTCTTCCTTTGTTAATTGACTGCATAATAATTACATTCTGCATAACATGCTTTCGCCAAATAGCTGAAGAGGGAGGGCAGTTTGAGCTTCTTTCCGCATTAATGAAGTCATGCTTTGCACGCCTATGCGCCTATAGCTCTGTGTTCTTGCAGAAACAGTGTCTGGTACATAATTAACTCCGAATAGAATGTGGTATAAAGGTCAAAACTGCCACCTTGAAAACTGGGGGCCTAGATTTAAGTCTCGTCATTGGTTCAACATCCTGGAATTCCTTGTAAATTACTTAGGGGCATGTTTATACTCTGCTTGTGCTGTTTTAGCGTCAAAACTTTTGTCCACAGTATCACACTAACCCCTACCACCTTATTTATACCCAGCACAAAAATGATGCGCACGGAGTAGGTGGACCCAAATAATGGCATTAAGCCTTCTTAGCCCCATTATTCAACGCCTGGGTCTGACCAGGCATTACGGGACCTGTGGACCCATTTCCATGGCTAAACACCATAGAATGGGCCCACAGATGCCCACCCCAAGCCCCAGGAACACCCCCATCCACACCAGAGGGATGCCATAGGATGGGGGACACCCATCCTGGGTAAGTACAGGTAAGTATATATATTTTTTTTTTCTGTGCCATTGGGGGCCCCTTACATGGGATCCCTGTCTGGCATTGGGTGTGATGGCCTTGCCCACGGAACCTGGCCATTGGGGTGATGTGCATGACTCCTGTCTTTACTAAGACAGGAGTCGTGTTTGGGTGCATAAGAAAATTATGCTAAGCTGGTTAGCGGTATATTTATTGCCGCTAACCAGCCTAGTGTCATTTCTGATCCACATACGCCCTTTCCCCTCTTCCCATCCTCCCCCAGCTAGCATCTTTTCTGTAGACACAAGACTGTTCTTTGCACCACCACCTTTGCAACATTCCATAAATACAGCACCCAGCTGGCACTATGGAATGGCGCTAGCAAGTGCTGTGGCGTTAGCACAGTTTTGCAGCAAAATGCATAAATATGGGCCTTCATCTCCTTGCGCCCGGATCCCCTCACAGGTCTTTAGCTGTGCAATAACAATTCAAGCATCATCATGAATCATTTAGACCATGTGTTTCTATCCACTTGCCCTTTGCAAATATCCATGCATACCTACACTTAGTTGTTTATGGTACTACTCAGGAAGAATTAGGAATTCAAATATAAATAAATATATTGATTTGGTCGCATTGTTTTTACTTCTGATATGTGGCTAAGTGTTGGTGTTGTACCCCATAATCTAAGTACATTAAAACCAGCAACAAAATTTCATGGGTGGCATACATTCAGATTTAAAAGAATTATAACATGACTGTGGTGCTAACTGGAACAAGAGGTTCAAGTAAATTACTGATGTAAGTACACTATCCATAGGACGAGGCACCCAAACAAGTCTTCACACACCAGTGCCTTCAAGAACCTAATATGAAAAAATGTATTTCCATTGCAGGTCTAAAAATGCATGATTTCCCAGACGGTCGCTAAAAGCACGTTATACACTTCAGGTAGAGGGATTTTGCATTTCCAAGACTGCCCCGCTACACTGGCCTCTCTACTCTTTATGTCTATGGCGTTTTGCGGCATGAGCTCCCACTTACCCTATTTGGTTACACTATACCTGGTTCAATTGTTGAAAACACATTACAAATTAAAGAACATACTAAATTAGTAGCAAATGATAAAGCCAGGCGCTTGTGTTTTAAATTTTGGTTAAGACATTAAATAATTCTCAAAAGTGCAGTATCCCGTTGCTTCTTCCTCCTCAAAAGTATTTGGGTCGATGCTACCAATTCAGGAAACTATTTGCATTTCTGTTTCCCACAATAGAATTAAAAATTCATATTTACTCAAAATGAGTTTTATTTTTCTTTTGTCCCCTCTGTAATTCAGTATGAGTGTAACATTCAGGGAAAAGGCAGAAGCATACATTTTTTCTCATTGGATAGGCTCTTAAAAAGAAATTGCACAAAACTAAGCACAATTCACGAGAAGCATTATCAAAATGGGCCTGTTAAAACAACTTGCTGACCTAGAAGTAATACCATAAGGTGCACAAAAACATAGGCACGACTTTCTGCTTAGACAGAGAAGGAAAAAGATTGAATTTAACAAATCTGATAAAGAATGATAGTCATGCCTGTAAATTAGGACCAAGGGAACTTTGACTTTTGTGCAAATGTGTTTTCGGCATGAAGAAACCTCTGACTGAGACACCATTGACACACATACAGGGGACTCCGTTCTGTTCGATTAAACACGCATGGGTACATTATTGCATTAACTAGGTTAGTGCCAGCCCCCAAAACACAAGCACTGGCTAAAAGCACAGGAAAATATTTGTTTACATGCACGATTTGCGCACTATACTGGAATTCCCTGACTGGGGATACTTTCATTACTACGTATTTGCATATTGTAAGACATTTTTGCATGTACTAAAAAAATACCCAAAATAAAGCGCTTGCATGGATTAAAGATTTAGGGGGTCCGCTGCCCGCCAAGCGGGAACCGCCAGAATACCACTGCGTGGTCAAAAGACCGCCGCGGTTATTCTGAGTTTCCCGCTGGGCTGGCGGACGACCGCCAGAAGGCCGCCCGCCAGCCCAGCGGGAAACCCGCTTCCATGAGGATGCCGGCTCCGAATGGAGCCGGCGGAGTGGAAGGGGTGCGACGGGTGCAGTTGCACCCGTCGTGATTTTCAGTGTCTGCTTGGCAGAAACTGAAAATCTTGGTGGGGCCCCCAGGGGCCCCGCGACACCCGTTACCGCCAGCCAGGTTCTGGCAGTCGAAACCGCCAGAGCCAGGCTGGCGGTAAGGGGGTCGGAAACCCCATGGCGGCGCTGCTTGCAGCGCCGCCATGGAGGATTCCCTTGGGCAGCGGGAAACCGGCGGGACACCGCCGCTTTCCCGTATCTGACCGCGGCTGTACCGCCGCGGTCAGAATGCCTATGGGAGCACCGCCAGCCTGTTGGCGGTGCTCCCGCGGTCGTTGGCCCTGGCGGTCCATGACCGCCAGGGTCAGAATGACCCCCTTAGTGATTTTCCCGTTCAACTATTAGACTTTGAACAATATCTTTGGTTTTTAACTGTGCATAATGTCATGGACCCTGTAATTGATCTGCACTCCATCGTGGTCAGCTTGAACTTGTGACTTCCTCCGATCTAGCATGACCAGATGACCGTGAGTGGTGGTTTTTGGCTCTATATTTACTAAAAATATTGAAATTGCATGGCCCTACTTCTACTAATTGGATTTTTGTTGTTATGGAATCATTTAAAAATGTACTCTACTTTTATAAATTGTTTTGGGATTTTATTTCTCATGTGTTTCCATATTAGTAATCTGTGTGTGCTGCGCACTTCACACATTACCTCCAATTTAAGGCTGGCCACTATTGCTACCAGAGGGGTAAGCACAGGCTAATTTAGAGACTTTGTTTTGGTTCAAAATGACAAGGATTGTGGTTGTTAACTGAGTGGGGCTTTCACCCACCTCAACCAATAACTTAATTTCATACAATGGAGTTCTTGTTTAGCAGACTTTTCTATTGTTAAGAGAATGGCCACTCACCATAAAGAAAAGGAGACTATAAAACTAAATAAATGGTAATGACAATAAATGCTTTCCATGTGAATGTCGTCTATGAAATAACAGGGACAAATATTACAATATAGGACATACAAGAGCTAGTAGTTCCTCAGGGCCATAGCGTCTTCCTGATAGACTTGGTCTATGACATCCCCTTAAATGGACATTTGGGGATGATGGAAACCTGGGAAAGATTAGTAAAACAGTTATACTGACCTCAGATGCATGAGAAGGTGGAGAGGTCAGTCACTCCTGCACCACCTGTTGAGCCAATAGCAATGCATGAAGACAGCCTAGGGGATTTCCCTACCAGTGTTCTTAGAGAGAGTAGGCTGTGTCATTCTTGCCCCACAAACCATTAGTACAGCTAAAGGGAACATGTTTATCCTGGAAGTAGTGGACCACCATACTAGATTTTCTGTGCCAGTACCACCCAGGTCAGTGATTTTGACTGTGGTAGCCAGGGTATTGCTTGGTATCTTTCCCAAAGTCTGGTTCTCTTGAGAAGGTTATCTGAGACCAGAGGAACAAACTTCATGTCTGCATATTTGAAGGCTATGTAGGGGGAGCGTGGGATGACTTACAAGTTCAACACATCTTATCACTCACCAAACCTACAGGCTTGTTGAGGGAGCCAAAAATACACTGAAAAGCACAATCATGGGTTTGAATGAGAAACTTAGAAGAGGAGCACCATACTGCCATGCCTAGTGGGTGGTGCACCAGAATGGAGTAGGCTTCATCCCCTTGAAGCTTCTGTATAGGCATCCTGTCAGAGGTCCTTTGAGTGTTGTAAGCGGGAGATCGGAGAAACCTCTCAAGGAACCCAAGCAGGACATTGTGGACTATGTACTGGGCCTAAGATCTAAGATGATTCAGTACATGAAAAAGGCTAACACGAATCTTGAAGCCAATAAGGATATGATCAAGCTGTTTGATCAGAAGTAGACCTTGGTAGAATACCAAACAGTTCAGAAAGTGTGACTGGTGAAGGTAATGGGTTCCAGGCCACACACATGGACTGGGCCCTACACTGTGTTGGAAATGGAATGTGACCTAACCTGGTGGCCCACGTCAATCACCTGAATTCTTACTTTGACAGTGTAGTCATGACCATGTTGATGTTGACAGGTGGAGGGCAGGAAGAGGCATGGGATTCCCTTCCAGACCTTGTGACCCACAATGCAAATGATAGGTTTGTAGAGGTAGTTGTGGACTCCCCATATAATGACACAACTTCAGCAGAGGGACTGTCAGCATTCAAATGGGGAATTTGTTTATCTGTTCTCATTGGCATCTGATCCAACCCTGTGGTGTTTTTATAATATTGGTACTGGTGACAACTTCACTACAGGATCAAAATATACCAGTTGTCAGACAAGGTGAGGGCCAGCATGAATGAGGAAGTGGACAAGATGTTGTCCCTTGGTTTTTTAACCTTTCAGCAGTTTTTGAGACAATGCAGTTAAGCCACCATACAAGGGTGAACATCCAAACTGATGTTTTCTGTGACTACAGGGAACCAATTTTGTATCAAAAACAGACAATAACCCCAACTCAGAACTGATGATCTTATTGACGGATTAGGGACTGCTAAATACCCCGTACCTTTGACCTGACTGCTGGATTGTCCTGAGTGAGGGGACCAAAGAGAGGGCTGAATTTCCCACCCCAAGGGCCATTTTCAGTTTAAAGTGAAGCCCTTGGATTGAAAAATGTCCGCGTCATCTTCAAAGGGTTGTGAATAGGGTGTGTCTGGACCAGAGACTTTCAGTACAGTGTACCTAGATGATATTGCAGTCTTTAGCTCTGCCTATCAGGATCACTTGATTCACCCAAAAGAAAGTACATCAGGGCCTGCAGCAGGTAAGCCTAACTATCAAGGCTAGCGAGTGTCAGTTAGGACAGGGATCTGCAATATTATCTGGGTACCAGGTATATACATATATGGGAATAGGCCTAGAACATCATTGCCAGGGAGCCCTCAAACACCACAACTCATGTGTGAGCCTTCCTGGGTCTGTCTGGATACAACAATAGATTTGTGAAGGGGTATGGCACCATTATGGTCCCCTTACAGTTCTGCGTTCCAAGATGCAGCCCAAAGGTAATCTGTACAATGGAGTGCCAGGGGTCATTTGGCACTCAAAAGCAGGTAATGTCAACCTCTCCTCAAGCCACCTGCCTTCATCAAGGAGTTTATTCCTCAGATGCTTGGAGCATGATATAAGGATAGTACTGACACAACTAAAAGATGAGGATCAGGGCCAACCAGAACATTTTATTAGTAGAAGGGTACACCCTAGAGAGCTGTGTTGGAGGCCTTTTCTGTGGTTTTGAACATAAGGTTACTGAAACCCTGCCTTTTTTGGAATCATCTCAATGTCAGGCTGACCACAAGCCTTCCAGATGGCTGATGCTGGGGAGGGGAGAATCTAAAGTTATTAAGTTGGTCCATCACCCAACAGGGAATGAACATTAAAGTGAACCACATACCTGGAGCTGCTCATGTCAAATGGAAATGGCATTCCACCCTTTTACTAGAGGGGTGAGTGTTAGACAGAAACCCATTTGCTTGACCAACCCTTAATTTGTAGCTGATGGTACTGATTTGTCAACTCTGTCTATTCCCCAGTGTATGTGCTCTGACCTGTAGGTATGACACAGTGGTCTAACTCCTAATTAGCACATTTAACTTTACAATAAGGCCAAAGTATATGCTGTAGTAAAATACACCAATTGCATGAAATTTAAATGTTGCCTGAAGCCAGCTTGGCACCAGCCCTGTGGGATGGAAAGCTGGTCCCAGAACCAATCTGGTAGAGCTGAGGAGGAGAAGATTACTCATTTCCTTGAACAGACCCTGGACTTGGACTCCAGAAATCTTTAAAGACAGAACGGTGTTGTCCTGATGGATTTTACTGAAAATGATACACGGTTCGGAAGCATGTAGTGATGTAAGCAGGATGTGGTGGTAAAGTGGCAAGATTTGTCTTTGCAAACCTTCTGCCTCTTGGTCAGGGAGTGTCCAGGAGTTACCCCACCCACTGGCTAGTGAATTGAAAAACATAAATACCACCTCAACCCCAGCTCATCAGAACACTTTCTGGACTTGTGTCACAACAGGAGAGGGCTGAACCTGCTCTTTGTAACCAGTGTGGAGGCCTGAGGGTGAAACCTGCTGGCATTTGAACCGACGACTAAGAGGAGATCTCCATGGGTCAGTGGTCTGAACTCCTGGGTGCCCCACAGGGAGTCAATATGCTGCAAAGGCCTTTTTAACAGGAATGCCCAGCTGGCCTGAAGCAACTGGATTTGGAATGAAGCTTGCTTGTGGCCTTTTTTGGGGTGCCACCTGGCCCCTAAATGCTGTACCTGAGTTCCTGGAAGCCTTAGAAGGGACCCAAAACGACGGTTTAAAAATCTCTGGAAAGTTGAGACTTAAAAAAAGTTTGTGATTTCCAAGTCCTCTATTGCTTCAGCTGGACCTCATGGCACAGGTGTTCAGCTTTGAAAGGACTTCTTCAGATAAAGCTTGCAAGCTTCCTGTGCTGGAGAATTTTCAGCTCCAAAAAAAAAAGACTCAGTCAGAAAACAGAATTCTTGACCTGGCGAACACACAAAAAGTATCTGACTGACAAAGGGCCTTAGGGTGGTGAGAAATGTTCTCCCTTGGAGCTTTTCCCACCAAAACCAACAGCTTCAGCTGGCCATGGTCCAAAGGTCATCTCACTTTGAAAGGACTTTGCTGAATACAGCCAGCAGCCGTTCTCCACTGGAGGATTTTGACATCCATTTCTGAGACAAATGGCCTGATTTAGTGTTTGGAGTTTAGTAATCTGTCAAAAAAGTGATAGATATCTCATCCACCATATTACCAGTTTTCATAACATAGAGTGCACTTGTAATAAGGTGGACAGGATATCCTTCATGATTTGATCAGAATGTAACATCTTTTTATCACAATGACCAGCTTGAGGTATGTAGCTCTCCCTCCATAGCGATTGGTCTGAAATCTTGCATAGGCATCAGTAAACCATGAACAGTGACTTCTGATCAGTGCTTTATTATTTCTTGCTGCTTTTTGTTCCAAAACATCAAAATTTCATATCTTGTGTTCTCTTTGTTCGATTTTTGTTGTTTTAAATGTGTTTTTTGCTAATTTTAGAAATTGGTAGTGGGAATTTGTGCTGTGACTTTTTTAATTGTCTGTACTGCTAAACATGTTACACACTTCCTTCAGTTAAGTCTGACTGTTCTGTGCCACAGCTACCAGGAATAGAATCATTATTTATTCATTTAACCTATCAAAAAGAACAAGGAATCAGGGATCCTTTAAGCACATTGTGATGAAATGATGTGTCTTTCGGTTCATATGTGCCCTTTAAACTCTTTACTGTTAAATAATGATTTAACAGCACCATTTTCAATGATTTATAAAAGTGTATCATGTACAGCAAATCGCATAGAAAATTGTGATTTTATTTTCCTCCGAATCTTGTATGACCAGTTACATTTGGAATTTTGAAGCAGTTGCTATATAGATATTCCTCATAGTGAATTAGCCTTCAGATTGTGACTATTTCTGCTTGCCACTGTTTCTTGAAACATCCCTGGCACTGCAACTAGGTCCAGAAGTCGCAGTGTTCCTCAGCGCTTTGATGTTATCTTAATCCTACATGTCAACAAAATTGATGCTACATTTTATATGTTTGCTACATTGAAGAGTGTAAGTTTATGTTTTTCTTTTTTCCTCACAGTTGAAAAAACAACTATTAAGAGTAGGAAAGCTATGGAATTCGCTTTCCTTTTTTAAAACATAAATGATTGCTTGACATATGTAAATACCCTAACTGTTGCCTTGACGCAGTGCAGAAAACAGTTTCATGTCGGACATTTATATTTACCTGTTTGTGTTATGTCCTGAAACTAATGCCCTGCATGGACCACACAATAACAGAAGGAGACATGGAGACATTGGTATCACCATGCGCACTGCCAGCACAAAAGCATGATTCTTTTCATTTAAAGGTGCTCAGTGTTGGCCTTAGGATATTTTGGGTCCTGTATATATATATTAGTAGATTGTTAAGAAGTACAGCAAGTAAAAGTTAGCAATACAAGTGCACTTGTAATAGAATAATATATATTGCTACTTCTTCAAAAAAAGGGAACTTTCCTTACTTTATGTCCTGCAAATTCTCATTCATTCACTGCAGTCGAGAATTTGTCCAACATCTTGCTCAGCTAATATCAGTGCCAAGTCAGCCAGCCTGTCCTGTTCCATTGAAGAGCGCAAGTAATTCTTAATAATTTTCAACTTTGAGGAGGATTGTTCCCCAGAGGCTAGTTTTACAGGAATTGTGAAAAAACATTCTTAGAATGATGTTTGAAGTGGGATACATTTCATGCAAGCGGTTGTCATACATGTATTCAAGAACAGAGAAAGCAGACACAACATACTTTTTCTGTATCAGGATGGCTTTTCTTGTACAGACCCTGGAAGCTCTGTGATGGGTTAATCCCCTGCAATGTCTTCATTAAAATGTGGAGCTGCATCTTTGCACTTTTTGTCAAGCTCTTTTGTTTCTAAGGGTTTAGCTGATATGACTTGGTGTACAAACCCATATCTAACCCATATGTTACCATTGATTCTTTGAGTTTGATGATTGCCTAATCAACAATGACATTGAAGTATTTCATTTTAAATTTTTCTTCTGCTCTAAATACTGGATCATCGCCTCCTTCATAATCAAAATGTTGTTTCTTCCTTCTTTCCCTTTATCAGTCTCAAAGCTGTTCCCCACTGGATCATCAAACCTTGATGCTACCTCAGAGGCAATGTCAATAGATTTATCAAATCCTGCGTCATGATACTCTCTCATCTAATCACAGTACATTCTGGGGGAGCTATGACAATATCTAACTGCTTGTCAATACTTTGTATTAATTTGCGAACTTTATTAATTTGACCAAACATTTCATACCAGATAACAATGCTGACAAAAATGGAAATGAGTAAACCTCATTCTGTAAACTCTGTCTGACAAATAATGGTATGGTTTCCTTGAGGCCATGATGGATCAGTGACATAAAAATTAAAAAAAACATGAAGATGAATTTAATGTTAGAAGCACATTTTGACAAATATATGTATGTGTGTGTGTGTGTGTGTGTGTGTGTGTGTGGATGTGTTTGTATGTGTGAAATAATAAACCATAAAAAATTAAATCCATGAACATGTAAAAAAAAAAATAATAATAAACAAAAGTAGGCTAGCTAAATAGGCGTAGATGCAAGAAGCAACCAGGGAAAGCAAAAAAACATTTGAAAGAATAAAGCAATAAATGTGAACAGGCTGACTTGAAAACTTCAGGCATCAAGAAGGCATCTAATAATACCCTAAAAGTAAAAAATTGAAAAAAAAGGTGCGTGTGTAGATTTGGTAACTGAGTGACTGCCTCCAAATGACCCACTCCAAATACTGAAATACAGATTTATTTTTTGTCATTTTTAGCTTAATTATTCAATGCAATCATTAAGGCCATGAGGGATTGGTAACTGGAAAATATAAAATATAAATTAAACTCATTTATACCAATTTTGGGACTCTGACTTCGATGGTACATTTCTGTGAATGTTTCTGAGACATTTGCGGGCAGTCTGCTAAATGAGGAAGTGAAATATACACACACTAGTGATGATCAAATTATAGACCTTTTTAAATTCCATTCAAGCTATGAGTATTCTGGTTATTTTTGGCCTCTGTGAGTTTGTGTTTCTGAAGCCTTAGTGAGTTCCACTGAGAAGTCTATAGTACAATGAAAATATATTCAAAGGTGGCAGGACCTGAACTAGTATGATGCTCTGCAGCAGAGGATGGGTAGATCCTACACCACATTCCACAACTTGAGCTCCTAAACTAAGGAGGAAAAAAGCTTACCACTCACAGCCTGTGCTTTAAAATGAGCAACACACAAGGCTACAAGTTGTACATCAAAATCTACCTCATCCCTGTGGCATGTTAAAATAAGTTGCTTGAACTTCTCACTTTGCATATAATGGGAAACTGTAGTGACTGGATCTGAGTGAATAGAGAAATGCATCCATAAATTGATCTGCCCGTGGCAGGGTGGCATATACAAAGTACCACACCCACAGCTGTTTTTTTTCTGCTCTGTCTGTTTGAAAAATCACACAGGCCAATGTAGGGGAAGCTGCCCTCATTCCTGCAGTGCAGCAGATTACGACAATTACATTTTATGCAGCGCACGTTCAGACAGTAATCCACAGATACACTGTCCCCCTACATTACCTGCTACTGTTCTACGATCACAGATCTAGCAGTGGTGTAGCCAACGTCTACAGAAACCATGTAAAACCTCCCGCTTTCTGTGGGACATGTCAGTTTACAGGGCTTCTGAGATGCACACAGTCCCATCTACTGCCTTGCCCCATTGTTCTTTTGTTGCCTCCATAGCTGACTGCGCCCAGCTCTTCTTCAGCTGAGAGTGCTAGCCTGCGCTGAGGGGCAGGAACTCTGATGTAAATGGTAAATTTCTATAAAGTTTTTTGAAACATTGTCAGGCTCCCACTAAGTTGCAGGCCCTGTAAGACCACATGATTCACACACCGCTATGGCTGGCACCGCTGTGTTGACCTCAGGGTGGGATCAAGTCAAAATTGGACCATCAAGAGGGAAGACCACGATTCACTCTCACACAGATCAACATTACAGTATTCATCTTTCAAATTTCTGTTTGTCTTCATCAATATGTTCATAATTAATAACAGATTGCACTATTTGTGACCAACTTCAGTGCTGGCACTCTTTACAGTCACTTTGAGCTCTTCATGCTACCTCGCGCTACTATGTTGTTTTCTCATGTACTCTTACTTATGTACGCACCATTACAACACAACCACCACTCCAACTTAGTTGAAGAATATATGTGAGAATCAAAAACAAAATGTTTGCTTTTATACAAACAAGTAATTACTTATTAATTACTTATCTTTACTCATTTACTCTTCAAGACATCTTGATGGAAAACGTGGTCAGGTTGTCATCCCTTATGTTAGAACAAAATTGGCCTTTACTTAAATCTAACCACAACAAATCCTTAAGCAAGCATTGAACTGTTTTACTCACTACCCTGAGGGTCTTTAACCAAAGGGGTGTAGTAATTGTTTTGTTTGTATACCAATATGTCAACTGTACAAGAGAAGAATTCTTCTCTGCCCGTGTTAGTAGAACATTCTGTGTACCTGTGTGAGTGCATGACCAAGCACATTTAGTCACATTTTTTTATCAATTTTCATTATTGCCATATAAACTGATGTGCGTTTACAGCTGAATGCTATAACCGAGAGCTGTTATCTAAACGGCAAAGCTTTCAATTTGTCATCTCTGTTAAAGCATTTTATAAATGTCTACATAACAGGATGCTTGCTTCTGTTCTAATTGATTGATGGCTACATTACTTACACACAGATACCCCTCGTAGTTGTCAACAGCATGAGCACAAATAGACTGAGCTATCTTGCCAATTTCTAAATATAAACCTTGCCACTTTTAATTTTAATTAGGGCTTTGGCCTGACAGAAGTTATCTTCTCTAATGGTAAAGTGCCAAATGCAGCTTTTTAATGGAAAGTAAAAGTGAGTGACAATGCTTAATAACAAAATAAAACAACGCCTATGGCCTGAAGTGCTACGGGCCACTCTCGTGGTACTCCTGCTTATTGTTGAATTTAACAAACACTACTGGCCTATCTTTAAGCACTAGTCTCAAAGATAAAGCTATGCAGAACTACAAATAGAAAGGAACAGGGAAACAGGCAGGGTAATAGGAGAATGCCATCAACTGTAGAAAAACGCATACCTGACAAACACCACTACTGAAACCACTAACCTCGTAACCTTATGCTGTGAAATACTGCAAAGATGGGTATCATTTACATTTCTGATTTGTTATTTTATGTTTGTGTGTGTTACAACGTTTGACTGTGACAAGTGTTGTGTTAGATGTTGTATCACTCATAGGTTTCTAATTCATTAACAATTCACATACTTACAGTTTTCAATGTATGTGCATCTATTGTGTTTGCATTTTTATAATGTGATTTGGACTGCTCTCTGCATTTATTCTAGCCTAATGAGTTTCATACATGTTGTATAATAAACAAGTTGTATTGTTTTTAGTATCTTCACAGTATTCTGTATGTGGATGTATGCCCAAATGTATTTGACTTCTTCTAAAATATTTGATTTGCATTTCAATTAATATTTTTACATGTGTGCAATGTGGTGCAGCTCAGTATCTGCAATGTCTAAAGTAACATAAATATTTTTAAATGCTTGGCTTTGTGGTGGTCAGGTGTTCCCTGCTTCCATTGATTTATGTATGATTCCCTTCTAGTACCAGGGAGTGGCCAAACATGTTTTGTGACTAATTATAAGCCTTGACTAGAGGAAATGTTAGCGTGTTTTGCCTGTAGTAGAGTAGATGTGGTTGTAACAATAGCGATTTGCAACCTAGTTCTCCTTTTTCAGTACCCCTTCACTACTACTGGCTCAATTCTAGAATTCAGGAGTACTACAAGACTCAGTGCTTCATTTACAAGGAGCTTGTGCCGCCGTGACATCATATTGTTTTTACTCAGCGTGGTGCAATCAGTGCTCCACACTGCTTCATATCTACAAACTAATGCATTGTGCCCAATGCGTCAGTTTGTAGAGACCTGTGTCGCAATATATCTGAGCCAGGTATAATGTATACAGGGTAGGCCTTCCCACGTTAAAAGCCACACAGAACGCACGCAGTGAAATGTATAACTTTTCACTGCATCACTCTGCAACATGACTGCTTCAAAATTGTTATGCATGCTCAGACCAGGAGTAGGGATTGACACAGGGCTTTAAACTTAGGGCTAACCTCGGTCTTAAAACTCATTGTTTGAGTTGCATCAGTTTTACGATGGAACTCAAGCAATGCGTCAATTTGGCATTAGCAGATACATTAGAATTTCCCATGCATCGGTGAAAACAAGCACAATACAGAGAATCCATGGTGTTGTTAGGGCATTTGTGGCAGACACAAGAAATCTGACGCATCAAAAGCCGATGCATTTGATTCTTGTAAATGAAGACCTAAATCTTTGTAAATCAAGATGAGCGTGGATTGTGCCCAAGGTAAACAACCGGAGTTTACTGAAATCTCCACTTACAATTTAATGGACTGAAATTAGCAATACATAAATTAGTACCAGTGGAGTACTGCTTTGCAATCTCAAAAATGCCTCTGTGAATTGGGCCCTAGTGTCTTTCCCATTACTTGCCATGCTATGTATCCATCCGTTTTAGTATAGCTGACTATATACATTGCAAAACAGTGTGAAATGAACTTGCAGATGTCTATTTCCTGATTCCATGGCCACAAACGCCCCTTAATTCATTTTGCTACATGTGCAACCTATGTCCATCTTTGTAATATCGATAATTTTAATTATACAGGAAATGGGTGAGTGTCTACAAAATGCACTACAGTGCACTGAAATTTGCAAATATTATCACATGACAAAATTATATATATTAAGTGATAAAAACAAATGCATGTATCTATGCACAATATGTTCCTTTTTTCACATTTCTAATTGTATACACATTTACAGCTGAAAGTGGCTTAGATTAAAAACAAAAACGAAATATTTTGACTTCTTGAGAATCAGTGTCTGTACTTTGTCCAGAACCATTATGTTTGTCGGCCATGCTGGACGTGTTGCAAGGGTTTCCAGCTAGAGGGAGTGACTTTATCACTGTAATATTACGTAGGTACCTTTCAAACTGATACTGCATACTATTTTTAATTGGTACAAAATTCTCCCACCAGATGATCCAGACACTGGATTGTTGACTTCGATATACTAAATCAACCTTCATTGAAGGCTTGTTCCCTACAATGGGCAATAATTTTCAATCCTGCTGGTCGTTGGTCTGGCAAACAATTTAACATCTGGGGCATGAGAGCATATCCATATACACCTACTTTGGGGGATAAGAACACGTTATCCTTTGTTATGCTCAACAATGTCACACGAAACAATCAAAGCACTATCTTGTGGAAAGTATTGTTTTAGGCGAGAAATGTAATTTGTTTATAATTTCCTCCTCACATTTTTCAAAGAGTATGAACCTCTTCTTGATTTTTTTTCTTCTACTGCCTGCTTTTAGCAAGCCCAAGTAGATGCTGCCTGTGTCGTTTGATAACCGTCTCCACAGATGTGGCTCAGAGGTGATAATTGATAGAGCTTCTTTATTGTCACACTGCTCAGGATTTTTGTACCTACTTTTAGCTTGTAATATTTTTTCAATGCATTTCGCATTTGTGCTATTTTATGTGCCCTAGGGTGACTTTGTGTAGCTTTTCATAACGTTTTACACCAGAAGATACCCATTTTGCATACATTAAACAAATTAGCCCCAACATTATGCAAATTAAATTTTACACCGCGCATACCTTAATAGAAACCTTGTTGTCAGACAAAGGGTAGTTGTGTGTGTTTGTGTCTCTTTGTGCCGATTGCGGGCACACACACATTTTGGCAAATCTAACCCTCGCGGTACAAACCAACAGCTAGAATTAGCCACGGCTGAAAGAAGCATGTCCACCCTACACATTGGAAATAAATTAACAAAATTATAATCCTGAGCTAACATACTCACCGCCATGTAGTTCTTGATCTCCTCCATTTCCAGTCAGGCAAAGGTATATTCCTATTGTAAGTGAACTGCATAAGCTTTACAAAAATAGTAATGCATTAAAAAAGTAATCACACATGCCTAGCACAAATGTGGCAATTATGCAAGCGCTGTGGTACTCCCAAACCCAGGCCTTAACATTATATATACTTCCAATAAAATCAGTTTTAAAACACAAGAGAAAGCAAACCGATCATTTTCTAAATGCTTTCAATCGGTGAATCTATTTCTAACAATAAGATTTGTCAACCTTCTTGCAGACAGCATTTGGCCACATAGAGTGAACTGACGTACATCAGTACTAGTACATCATTATTAGCTTTATTCCTGTTGTCTGCGGTAAAACGGTTTATATTTCATGTTTTATGTTTCTCTTTTGCTCCTGAGTTTACCTCAAATGACCCAAAGATAGCTTCTAGCATTATATGGAATACAGTAAATAAATAAATAAAGAATCATGAGGGGTGAACATCTGCAAAAACTGCCAGTTTCTGAGCAGACAAGTCGGATTATGATGTCATCTTTGGAGAGACGCATCCGTGGCATTCAAGGTGGTAGAAAGTCTGCTGCACATAGAGTTGGGCTGATTTTCAATATACATGACATTCTACTGTTTATATTAGAGATGAGGAAATAGTTTGGGGTTTTCTTAACCCTGGCAGCCTGCGACCATTTTATTTGCTGTTGGAGAAAGTTATTTTGGATCACGCTTGGCAAATTCCAAATCCGCATCGCAAAACATTTCTGCAAACCAATGCAATGTTTGGCCTTCATTTGTACTGATCAGCCAGTGTTGACTAAAATGTTGTTGCAATGTCCACGACAAAATCACGTCTCAAACAGTCTTTCCTCTGCTGTAAATAATGCCACAAGGAAAGATAGCCCTGCAGGTCCTTTTTGAAATACTTCTCAAAGCTCACACTTAACTATCAACTCCGCTACATAAAAAAAGGATATTCTAATTTAATGGGGAAGATGGCGAAAAGCTTTAAAACACATTTTAAAGAAAAGCCCTGATATGTGAGTGGGAATGGCAAATAGAAGCATTTCATGAAGTGTGGTGGTTTTCTGGAACATCACAGCCGGCCTCTAGTGGTGCTTTCCCCGCTGATAGTGGTAACAGGGAAATAGCTTGCAAAATTATATGAAAACTAGAAAATGAAAGCGTGTAGTTCTGACACTTGCTGGTGATGTAGACATTGCACAAAGGCCAGACCACATATAAACTACTTTGTTTCTACTCGCAGTCTGAATGCCACGCAAATTCATAAAATTATTCTTAAAATTATTCCTACTCATTTTGCAATTAAGATTAAAATGTCATTGTCCTGGGAGAAAACTCTCTTATAGCTGCCTCATTGGTAGATTATAATTTAATTCACAAAGCCATGTCTCGTTCCTTAAAGGAGCTTTTTATGATGGGGTCTAGGTCCCCAAAAGGGTCAAAGTGGCTTCATGGTATACTAATGCAGGTTAGCACGGCGTGCCTTGACAGTTGCTATTGAAAGTGGAATCAATGCCCTAATAGAGGAAGCCAGGTCCACTTATGAAGATACTATAGCAAAGGCTCAACAAAATTACAAAATGGATACATTGGAAGCATTATTGACAGCATTAAAAGGGAAAGAATTTTTTTCCTTTTGGTAAATTCTGGTTGGTAGGGTCCTGGCACCTATTGCTACAATGTCTTGAATTATTACTGCTGCTGCTTGGGTTGACCATTTTTCGGAACTCTATGTATGCAACCTTGGGGAGGGCACACTGAATGTGAAATGGAGGAAATGCAGCCTTAAGAAATGCTTCAAGAACAAATAGTGGGGAGTCTGAAGTTGTGGTTGTGCCCTGTCATAAACATATCTCACCTGTGTCAGTGGAACCACCAGGAGACAATTGAGAGGACAGTGTTCTCCATGCGTGGCCTTTTTTAGACAGGTTAAATGTAATATTCTTCCCATTACAGCTAGTGAAGCTGCTAATACAATAGATTGGATTGCCCAAGGGAAAGCACCAGGGTTGGACAAGGTACCAGGAGATCTGTTCAAAGCTTATAAGGACACTTGGAGCCCTATTTTGCCCTGTATTCTAACAGCATTATGCGTAGGCTATCAATGCCCTCTACATGGGCAGGAGCTGAGATTAGTCTAATCTTTAAGCAGGGCTCAAGGTCCCTTCATTTCAAAATATCAGACAATTAGCCTTATCGACAGTACAGAGAACTGTTTTAGCCGGACCTTTGTGGCCAGATTGCGCTATTGGGTTAACGATGTGGACTTATTGACCCCCTTGTAACCTGAGTTTAGGGTGGGGACTAGTACTAAAACCAAGTATTTTGATTGTAATTAATTTACTGGAAATATATCACTATGGGTGGTGGTTGTCTTTACATAATCTTCACCGACCTTCGATCCACCTTTGACTTGTCCCAAGAGAGGCCCTGTGGAAGGTCTTGACTGGCATGGGAGCCCCTAAACACGTCATAGTTGTTAGTAGTAGTTTCCATTTGAACAACTATGCTCAGGTTAGGTGTGGCTCCCTTTAGGAACTGAAGGCACTTACTCCATTTACTCTGGGAATAAGGTAATGGTGGGTTTTGATCCCTGACCCTGTTTTTACAATATATTAATGACCTGCTGGCCCATTTAGAGCTGTGTAAGCATGATAACCCACGTCTGGCCAACAGAAAGGTCCCAGAGAACCAGTTTGTGGATGACACCTTACTGGTCTAAAAATCCCTTATGGGTATCAAAATATATTAGACCAGTTTGGTGTCTTCTGCAGGCAGAGAGGGCTGGAGATAAATCTAAATAAAACAAAGTATATGGTTTTGGATCCCAGTCACACAACCCCTCCACATCCGGCTTTTAATGGTGTCCTCCTGTAGCGATTTTATCCATTTGAATAACTAGCGTACACTCTCACCGAGCAATTTGGTTGGTCATCGCCGATAAGGAAGAGCTAACTCAGGCTAGAGCACTACACAGGAGGAGTCTTGAGGGCTCTGCGGGCTTCAGCTCCTGCTTGATATCCCCAGCCATCCAAATTTATAACTTACAAGCACTTAGGGGGTCATTATAGGGTGAGGGACTTTGAAGGCATGAGAACATAAGTGATTTGAAACTAGTGGAGAATCGTTTTTTATGAGTCCCCACTTTCATTCCTGCTAGTACCCCACTCATCCCCCTCTGGTTAGAACTAGGCTATACCCCCCCTTGCTCATAGAATAGGACTTAGACCCCTGCTATATTGGAGAAGCGTCTTGGCCTCTGAGGACATAGGGATTGATTTAGGCATTGGTGGAAGGGTTACTCTGTCATAATGGTGACAGATATTCTGTTTGCCGAAATCTAAATCTCATACGAAATAATGGGATTTAGATTTTGGCAGACCGGATAGTTGCCACTACTGTGGTGGATTAACCTGTCCGCCAACATCTAACTCAAGCCCTTAGTGTCCTATTGGATGGGTCTTTTGGAAACTCTAAAGCTTCCTGGGGCTGCTAGGATTCCAATAGTTAGGGCCTATTAAATGCTGCTTGACTGAGCTCAGGAGTGAGAACCTTTGGATGAATCCAGAAACTGCATGCAGAATACCAAAGTGCTTTCTCAAGGGGATCTATTAGAGTCTCCTAGATGGCTTGGTACACCGTACTGGAAAGGTGGGCTCTCTGACTTCTGCCTACCTTGGGATTAAGGACATTTATTCTTTTTAAGATTATATGGATGTGATTGAGCCCCAGTTCACCAAAGCCCTGGATTTTAAATTTTGGATTGGGATCTTGCTGCTTCGTACAGTCACCACCAAATGGCAATGCCTTTCTACTGAACGAGACATGACTTTCCCCCTTTGTCCCGAGGTAAAAACATTTATCGATCATGTTGTCTTTTTCTGCCCTCATTATCACGCCCACAGGAGGAAATGGAAAGTCTGCTGTGTCGCAATATGGGGGGTAGGGACTTTAGGACAGCCTCTATGTAATTAAGATCCAACACATCACAGCCAAACATATTTACAGTTTCCCGCTTCCTGATATATATATGGAGATGTAGGCAGAAAAGGGTAGCTTCTTGAATGCTGTGATGGCTAGACACTGAGATAGTATTGTGAAGTTGTGCAATATTTAATACAGTTAAATGCTATTAGGTTA
The DNA here is from genome assembly GCF_031143425.1 of Pleurodeles waltl. Lineage (NCBI taxonomy): Eukaryota > Metazoa > Chordata > Amphibia > Caudata > Salamandridae > Pleurodeles > Pleurodeles waltl. Next base: position 291,913,650 of record NC_090447.1, read on the forward strand.
GGTCTGAGAGATTTTATTGTAGTCTATATGCAAACAGACTGTTGCTATATGAATATTATGTTCATCATCCACTTTGATGCTGAATTTTTAGCAGAGCATATGTGCTTTACATGAAACGTAGCTGGTATCATGGACAAAGTTTGCACTGTATTAGTCATGCTGCTATCACTGGACTTTGCTTTTTAATCAATTCATCGTTTGAGATGATTTCAAACTCTTTTACTTTATTGACATTTTACTTTCTTATGTGCTTTTATTGCAAAGCCTGCTGAAAAAAAGGAAAATACACACTTCCAATCAATGATGTTCTCTCTATATATAGCAAGGATGTTGCTCAGAAGCTTCAAACAGTTAAATAAAGTATATTTTTCATTACTGAAAGAAGATGGGTTATTAGTTAAGGGTTGAAAGTCCCATCCAATAGAAAAACACAATCTTTGTCGGGGTGATCCGCAAAAGTCACTAAATAAACCTGAGCTTAGCTGTCTGGCAGACTGGCACTGAAGTAGTCAGGCTTAACTTCTGTAATGTATAAAGAATGTAAGCAGCACTCAAAGAGTAAAACCGTGAAAACAGCACAAAACATCCCAAGCCACTTTAGAAAAAACAGAGTAAAACATAATAAATAAAATGATCTGAAAACAACAAAAATTCAATGAGTTGAAATGGAGATATGAGGTTTTAAAGATTTAAGTAAAAATAGCTCCAAAATGCACAAGTGCCACTTGCGGTAATCTGGTTGCAGTGGACCAGAGGACATTCATAAATTCAGGCCAACTACAATAGAGTACAGGTTATATTGGGACCAGGGTTGTCCTATTGAAGGTTTGCTTCTAAATTGCACAAAAAGTGCTGTTTGTGTTTGTGGGGGATGCCAGGAGGAGGCTGTTGGATCAAGAAATAGTTCAAGTCTCATGGGCAGTTGTTGTTTTAGAGTGAATGGTCATCGCTAGAGTTTGGTGTTGGTTGATCATGGTGGGCACTCAATGTTGGCCCAAAGTGCAGGTCGCACATTGCTGATTGTCACTGTCAGTTAGAAGAACAGGTCCTCCTGGAGCTTCACATTGGCAGTCTTCTCATGTGGTCAATTTTCATCATAAAGAGGTCACATCAGTGTTTGTGAGGAGCCCAAAACTATGGTAACTTCACATTTTTTAGAAGAATTTCTCAATGATGCCTACAGGGGCCCAGCAGCATGTCTCAGGCAGGTCAAAGCAGGAATAGTTGTTGCTGATCAGCTAGGCACCTGCATATAGGCCTTTGGAAGTTTTTTGTGTCCCTGTAGCTCATCCAGCTTAGCCAACTGACACTTGGAGTCAATCTGGGTAGCCTGGGTTCAAGGTAAGCAGGTTGAGTCCTTCTTCAATCGGCAGGGCAGTCCCTCTTCCTCATACAACAAGGCAGTCCTTCTTCTGAATCTTCAGCTGGTCAAAAAGTGTTCTGATGAGAAGTTATGAAAACACCACATTCATACATGGTACCAGCCTTGGTGTAAGGAATTCCCTGGCCTAGCCCTGAAACTGGTTCTGGTCAGTTTTTCTCCTTCCCGTAAGTTTGGCTCTGAACTGTCTAGGGTGACAAAGGCAAGGGTAGGTCAGGATCCTTTGTGTGTGCTGCAGGTAGGGACATTAGAAACATAATCAGGGCAGAACAAAACTCCATTTCAGCTATCCTTTCAGGAAGACCCACTGGCCTCACACCTTGGCTTCCTTTGTCTCATTATCTGAAATTAAAACACAATCCACAACAGCAGAGCCATTCACAATTATTTTACCCAGGAAATTGGGAGGAAGGCACCTTTGGTTTGGGGAGAAACATGCCAACTTTCTAAAATGGGCATTTTCAGAATAGTAATATACAATTAGCCTAGATCATTAAAGAACATTTTAAATTACAATTTGTTTGAGTGTCATGTCTTTATCTGCTCCCAATCTGAATTTAGCATTTATGGGATGTAATATGGTAACACGTTGTTAATCTATTCGAGGGATAGGCCTTACAATAGTGAAAAATTACTTTAGGACTTCCTCACCATCAGGACATGTAATACTTAAACACACATGTCCTAATTTTTGAATATCAGAAACCTGCCTAATGAGCATTTAGGTTATTCCTTAGGAGTGATTCATCAGTATTATATTGGAAGATTTAGGCCTGGCAAAAAAGGTTTATTGTGCCAGGTCCAAATGACAATTTAAAACTGCACTACAGGCTGCAGTGACAGGCCTATGACATCTTTTAGGAAGTTACTTAAGTGCGTCGCACAATGAATGCTGCAGCCCATTAGAAACATTTAATTTACAGGCCCTGGATACAGGCAGTACCATATTCTATGGACTTTAACATAATTTATATGTATCAACCATGTGTGAGGCAATTTTACTATGCTTTAAGGCACAAACACTTTACTAATGGTTAGCAGGGGAAAAGGGTGGCAAGTGTTTAAAACCAGCACAAACAAATTCACAATGGAAAGCAGAGGCAGGCACAAATCTAGCAGAAAGAGCCAAGTTCAACAGCTACACTCCATGAGTCCAGTTATGAATCGTTGGTATACACTTAACTTACAATTAGCTGACCAAACATTTATTTGTAAGCAGACATTCCTTAAACCAGACTCATAGAATTGGGATAATTCGACATCCTCATCCCAGATTGTCTTATGTATTTACAAAGTCAACAGTTCAATGAAGCTTACCTTCGCCATAACTTTCAAACAAGGTACGCTGAGCTATTAGCAAAGTTGTTCCTGGTGATTGCTCTGCCAAACATCTGTGAAAATATAGAACACAGGCATATAAAATTATAGCTTATCACATATTACCCCTTAAGCTATGTTCTGGCATCTCTACCTACTATATGAGGTATCTAACCTCTAACCAGGCACAACACAACCCAGCAGGACCAGCCAGGAAATAGAGACAAGTCTCCCTTCACTCCTTTTATGCCCCTCCCAGAAATCTGTCAGTAAAGGATGTCAGAGCCCAAAACACTTTCTGTTTCTTTTTTCTGCTCTACGGGCATCACAGGACCTTCTGTGCTTTTAAGATTTTCACAGGTCTAAGCTCTGGGTGGCTGGGCCTGTTGTAAGTAAGGAGTTCCAGTTTGTGTTTTTTTACTCCTGGTAAGTTTAAATTTGTTCTGGGAACCTTGTCTGGAGTCTAACAGGTAACGTTTATTTATGGAATGCAATTTTTCTATCAAATTGTTAGAGATGTGCTCTCATTTTTTGCATTTTCTTTAATAAGGACTGTGCCCCTGTTGAACTAACAGTATTAGTTAAGTCTGGCTGTTTCTATTTGGAGTGGTCCAATTTTATTAGTGTTTCTACAGGCTGTATTGAGGTGTGCTTCCCATTCAAGCTGCAGTTCAAGCTATTCTGAAGTAAAGTCTACAGAATCCTTGCCACACACTATGCAAGAATATACTCTTCATTTATTTGCTGTATACTTACTGGCATTGCTTGCTGCTAAGAGTGATTTTAAGATTCCTCTTGCCATCAGAATTGATCAGATGTTGGCCAATCTTGCAGAGTGATCCATTGTAATGGTTGAAGATGTTACTTTTGGGGACTTTGTGGATTGGAAAATAGAAAGCTCCTTGAAGAAAGGCTATTAAGGGTTAAATATTGCCTTGAAGCTTTAAATCTATACCGTTTGTTCATCTCAAACTCTACTAATGAACTTTCAGCCATTAACCTTAGCCATTCCGAATGGTAGTGAAACTTTAACTATGTTTTCCTACATGGAGATACAGGCCAAATTTCTTTCTTTCTAATGTTTCTTGTGATATTCTGAAAGCATCTGCCACATCTAAAGGCCTCTAACAATGCAGCCAGGTGTCATTTGTACTTGAGAGACTGGAAGGCAGAAGGTGCTTAGAAAGCAGGGTTGCTAAACATGTCTTTATCAGGGAGCAAATTTTTCACAGATCAGTTGGAAGACATACTGAGTCGAGTTTTTAATCAAGAAAATGCACAGTTGTTCAAGGCTGAGGTTAAACCAGATTCCCCATTGACGGCAACAGGGAGTAGGCATCAAAGAGGTTTTCAAATCAGTTTTCAGCCTGGGATGGGAAAGTTCCATCAACCTTACTCTTTCAAGGGTCAGGGCTCTAGAAACCATTTATTTTCTCCATCACAACCCAGGAATCACCCCTGATAATGCGGAGCTCCTGGTCTGGGGACGTCTATCCTTACTTTCTACAAAACTGGTGAGAAAATGTTTCAGATGCTAGGTTTCTCCAGACATACGCCTTTGAGTTTGAACAAATTCCTCCAGACTCAGAACGAGGTCATGTTTCTTCTCCAGGGTGCCTGAAAGGTCTTTGGTATTGTCCCAAGAGATATCAGAACTGTTTCAGAAAAAAACAATGTGTCCATTGCCAGAAAATTACTCATTATCGATTGAATGTTGGGAATGTTGAATTCAGGAATTTTGGTTTTAAAGTATCAGCAGCTGTTATGCCCTGAGTTATTATATTCCTAGTTACACACTAAAATAGTTGTTTGCATTATATGGAAGTTTTAGCATTTATTATCCCAGTGAATCAGATTGTTGTTCATTGCTCTGGTATATCCTCACAAAGTAAGTAGTGGTACCAGGAAATGGTTTGAGGAGGTAATGATTCAATTACTCAGTGGTAATCTTCATTACTTCAAATACCGCTTTTCTCATGCCCTCTTGGTCCCATTTCCAAATCAGGATTCCCTTAAATTAGCTTAGGGATGTACAGGAAATGTTGTCAGCTCTGACCTCATTTATTGCCAGGTTTATGGTAGAGGCATAAAGGGAGCATGAGGAGTGTTTTATTGCTCCCTGATTGGTCTAGCTGGGTCACATGGTGCCTGGGTAGAAGTTAGATACCTCATATAGTACATGTTGGTACAAGAAAATGAGTATTCCAAGCAAGAAAAATTACCAGTAAGTAACTGAATCATTATAGCAGGTCCTTTGTTAACCTCAGTCATCTGAAGAAGAAGAAGAAGAAGAAGAAGATGAAGAAGAAAAAGAATAAAAAGAAGAAGAAGAAGAAGAAGAAGGGAGCGGATATATGAGTATACAACATGGTGTACATTTATGTAATACTTGTTGTGATTCTTCCAAGCGGGCCCTTATGTCAATGTGCCCATTAACCTTTAACCTTCATGCAGAGACTCAAACATCTTACCCAACAAGCAAGAAACCACCATTGAAATGAATGGAACATAATTACGACATATTATCAGAAAATGGAGTACCTTCACAGGTGACTGCAATCTGACAGCAAAATCATATAGGGAATTGGAAGGAGAAAAGAAGAAAGATTGAGAGACAGAAGAGAGCAATAGAGAAATATTATTTTTTTATTTTGGGCATGTTGTATTTTAACTTATTATTTATGGTGACTGAGTATCATTAAGCTAAACTAAGACATAAGGGGTTCACAGAAACCCAAATTAATAGCTCCATGCATCCTTCATTGGGGTCTTGCTCAGGACAAAAGACTACTGAGAAAATGGAAGCACAAAACATGAGGGACTGGGGCCCATTAGTACAAATAATCCACTTGAGTATCACAGATACTGAGAAAACACTCTCATAGTAGCAAACTGAGGCAGCAAGACTAGCGCTGTGTAATGCCTGGTTACAGCTTGCACGATGGCCTCCCCCTCAGCCCTGGCAACCACCACCTCCCCGGTGTGATTAATTAAATATATGCGGGGGCTGCACAGCTCCCTGCGCCCTGGGGACAACCACCCCTGGGCAATATAAAAATTGTGTGTGGGGGACACTCAGGCCCTCCCCTGCAGCCCTGGGGACCACCACCTCCTTGGGGCAAAAATAATGAAGAAGGTGTGGGGGTGCCCGGCAGCTCTGGTATCACCACCTCCTGGGGCAAATACTAATTCATGATAAGGCCAATATCAGCCCCCCAATCCCTGGGGAGTCAGTGATTGCCCTCGGGACTGCCTCCCCCCAGGACCAGCTCCTGCTACATCCCTGGATGCCCACCCCTGAAGATAGTGGTTTACTGTGGCTTTACTGCAGCTTTGAAGATGCAGCCAAGCCACAGCAAACACTCCAGCTTCTCACAGCAGGACCTGTCAAGCAGGTCCCACTGTCAGAAAGAGGAGCTTTCATCTCTATTCCCTGCACACACGTATGCATGCAGGGAACAGAGTTGAAAGGTTTGCTTCAGCAACCATGGAGCTGCTACTTAAAGCAGCTCCTTGGTTGCTGAAGCAATGGGACTGTGGGGAAGGCCTTAAGGCTTCTCCTGTGGTCCCAAATAGCCCGTAAAGGCCTTGTTATAAAATATTATTGAAAAAAACAACATGTAGGGACCAAGGGGAGCCTTGAGGGCTTCCCCGCCATCCCGGATAGCCCATAAAGGGATAAAAAAAATACATTTAAAAAAAGAATAGCTCAGTATCGAGGCCACAGAGTCAGACTTGTTTCCCTCCTTTTTTAAAAAAACTACAAATGTTTAAGGCTCCCACAGAAAGGTGATCTTGCTCTTTTCAAAGGACAAACACAGTTTTCTTTGCAATTTGTCCAGAAATGTCTCATTCTAAGTATATCATATATCAAAGCCTATACAACTCTCTATCTCTCTTTCTCTCTCGGTTTCATTCTTTTTTCCACTCACCCACTCAGACATGTATGCACCCTCTCATAGACCCACTCAAACACTCACATACTTACTCACGCACCCACTCACAGACCCACTTAGATCCTCGTGTACCCACTCACTCCCCGATTCAGACCCTCACAAACCCACTCACAGACCCACTCAGATAGTTATGCACACACTCACAGACCCACTCAGACTCTCACACACCCACTCACTGATCCACTGATACCCTGATGCACGCACTCACAGAACCACACATACACTGATGCACCCACTAAATCACTGATGTACTCACTCACAAACTTGACAGACACTTTCACAGCCACTCTCACCCCCAGGTACACCCTCTCACAACTCTTCTAACATCCAAAGAGGCTGTGACCAACTCATGCCACGCACAGCCAAAGGGCCATGCACAGTATGGGGTTGGGTGGTTAGAGAGGTTGGCCGTATAGTCTGTCTGCAGGCTAGATCTTGCAGGCAACCTCCGCTTAACTCAGATGAAGATTGTGCACAGTACAAGGTTGAATGCTTATAGGTGGTTGGCTTCAGTGGCTGACCGCCACAACACACAGCTGAAGTCCATGCACGGCAGTGGTTTGATTAAAATATGTTGGCTAATTAAAAGGTTGGCAGTCCCATGACTGCCATGATGGCGGTGGCGGTCTGACTGCCAACAGTCTAGTGGAGCAGACTGCCATATTATGAGATTGGAGGCATAGGAAATAGGAGACTACAAGCGGTCCGCTACCACCTCCAGGCAGCAAAGACCGCTGTGGTCTTCTGGAGCGAGAAACAGGTCGGCGGAGACCATGTTGCTGTCGGACCTACTAGAAAGTTGCACACCATCAAGGTGACCACCGCAGTCCAACCACCATGGGGCACTAGCCGAAAATGAGCAGTTTAAAGGGAAACAATCACCTGCAAACTACAATACACATCCGGAGCCACCATGGAGCCATACCTCATCATCATGCTTCTGCTCGCTGAAAGACAACTAAATCAACGCAGATGTGGACTACAACAACCGTAAGTACACACACCTACCTGTATTTTTAATTTATTTTTAATAAACATATACCGCTAGAAAACACATCCTTGGGGCTGCATGTCAAGGTCAGCACCTACACCTATCATTCATGACACACACACTCACATCCTGAAACACGGACACACACACATTCACAAATTGCACACTTCAGCCAGCACACACACACACTGAATGCCAATAACACACATACAAGCATGGCTACACAACTCTCGATCACTGGCCAGAGCCTAGCCACACATATAGCAGAATATACATCTATCTGCCATGGCACACAACCAATACCAACATTAAACAACACTTCAATAGACACACATCACACACACATTCATAGCACAATGCATCAACAATGCCATGCACAAGACAAACTCGGAGACAAACACACAAAAGACACAAGGTGAACCACCGCAACAACATCTGCACCGCTGCAATGGGACCAGCTAGATCTTAAATGGAAGGAGGCTGCATTGGGACATGTATCATGTTGAGCAAGGCCCAAAACAACATGCTCACAAGAAAGGGCCACTATTGGGTCTCAGGGACAACCAATACTAATAACAATTACCAAGCACAGTCGTACAATGGGGCAAGGGCAATGCAACAAAGCACACACAACCCACACTCCATGGGACATACCCCTACTCTAACCAGCTGCCAGGAGCACACACCTAAATGGACACACACACACTCAAATGCTAAGCAAACTACCACAACTCCACACACTTCAGGTTTGCATTAACAAAAATGAAGAACACACACACCACATGTACACTATGCTTATGTCGGGGGACAAATCATACACCATATGTGCCCACATCATACAACACAAAAAGGAACACATACCACTACAAACAAGACACAATGACATTACACCGACATTCAATCTGCATACACATACCCATCACACAACACACACCCTACCCTTGGGGGAAAACAGCACTGCACACAAACTCACAAAATGCAGAAAACATGACATGGGGCAGCAAGCGGCATCAACACACAGCTGCACGCACACAAACTACATCATCCAGTAACATTAGAAACCTAGGGAAGAAAATGCAGGACAAAGCTGTAAACCAAACTCCAACAAAAGGTTGGGTTTATTTTTTTTAAATAAATAAATATCAAATAAACAAGTCCAAGGCCATAGGCCAGTCCGATATTAGAAGGTCCAAAAGTCACCATTCATGCCCCAACATTCTACTCCTGACTCCACAAACAGGGGCATCAAGGTGGCAGGCAGGCCCTTCAGGGATTATATGAGGGGGGTTTGGGTTTTGGGGAAGTGGGCTTGGGTATAAGTTTCAGAGGTGGGGTTAGATTTGGCCTTAGGAGAGGGGCTTTCTTTGAGGGGGTAAACTTCTTGGAAGGAGAAGGGTCATGGTTTCCTAGGGGGGCAGAGAAGGAATTGGAAGTGGAAGGGGTAACCATGGGGAAGGTAACTGAATGTTTGGAGATTGTACGGGAGGGAGAACAGGGGTAAGGTCAAGATCACAGAGGAATATTTTTTGCACACACAGGGTTGGTCATCAGAAGGGGGATGGGACTTGGAGGTTGAGGGAATGGTTGTATGGCGTGTTGGGGTTGATGTCTTGGGTGCATGTTTGTGGGAGGTGTGCTTGTGTGTGATGGGTGCCTGTTCGGGGAGTGAGTAAGAGCATTTATATCTGTGGGGCTGAGGGATATGGAGGTGCTGGGGGATGCTGTAGTGGGTGTAAGGGTGTATGTTGGGTTGGTGACTGCAGGTAAGATTTATGTGCTGCATGTAGCCGGGGTGTCTGTTGGTATGACAGGTATAGTGGTTGTATCTTGACTGTTGAGGTAGTGCCTGCAGGTGTGCCAGATGTTGTGTGTGTGATGCTGGGGGTGTCAGGGTAAGTCATGTCTATCGCTGTGTCTGCAGGTGGATGTTATTTGTGTGCGTGGTGCGTGCGGTGGTGTGTCTTGTGGTGCTTGTGTTTGTGTGTGCTACCAGTGTCTGCTGAGGTGGTTGCATGCAAGTTTATCTGTGTGCTTTGGGTGAGATTGGGAAGGGGAATTTGAACTGGGAAAAGGAAGATGGGGGGTGAAGGCAAGGGGTGACTGACTGCCATCTGTGTGGAGGCCAAAGCCTGAAATTATCTCTGTAGGCCAGAGATTGCAAAATGAATGCCCTCCAGGAGCGCATTGCTTTGTTGGATCTAGTTTGCCAGTCCCTTGATGCCATTCACAATGGCCATCTGACTTTGAGAGATCAACCCAGGAGGTCAACGGCCTTCTCACTTAGGGCAGCAGGCTAAAAGGGAATAGGCAGAGGTGTCTGCGGCAAAGGAGATGCCCACTCTCTTGTGCGGGAGGGCACGGCCAACTGCTTGGGGAGCAACAGCGAGGGCGGTGATAGAATGGGGGGTAGCAGACAAAGATTGCACAGGGGTGGTACCTGATGGGTCCAACACCACTAGGGATTTGCCACTGAAGAAAGAATCAGTGGATGAAGATGCTGATCCAGTCACCCTCGTGGCAGTCCCCTCACCCTTTGGACCACCGGGTCATTCGCTGTTAGTGGTCTCTTGATTGACCTGATGTCCCCGGGCCAGATGCTTCCCCACTTGGCACGGCAGTGTCTCCTTCGCCTGCTGGTGCTAATGCTGCCAGAAAAAGAAAAGTAAGGTTATGACATCAACATCAACCCTAACAATTACACTGACACAATCCTATACACACATCTAAATAGCACTGGTATGATACCTTATGGACAACTGATGGTGCTAAGAAAAGGCAATCAACAATGCTTAAACCATGGAATGCCTGGATAAGGTGACATGGAAATATTAATTTCATTTGGGACACAACACAACAACATACAGCTCTACAAGTTACACCCTACCAAAATGAGTCAAGGCTGTGATTTGCAAGGTCCACTCAGATGGGGCACACATCTGAAGTTTCAACAAACTACATGGAAGTCAGGTCCCAAGCTTATGGAAAGATGTCTCCTGAATACACACATGAATGGTCTAGTAAGGCCCAGAATATGCCCCACAACTTTCACCCACCCATTTCCATCTGTACTGCTGAGTGTGTCTGTGGTAGATAAATGTACCATTCAGGAAGTAGGGACACAGAACTTGCAACACTATCGAAAGGAGATAATATTGTTAAAAAATGATAAACAACATCATTACCCACTTCACAGACATGATAAGCATGGCATTTGTCTCTGGGGAATCCCTGATCCAAAACACATGTAGTGCTGATACCTCTACAAGTCAATCCATAGTGCATCCATAAAGTCAGGGAACCATTCACCAACAACACACATGGTTTGGGGACCCACAAGTATCATACCACATCAGGGGTACACATCAGCATCAAGTAGATCAATGCCCTGCCCCTACCTGTCATGTCCATCATGCCTGCTTCCGTTACACATGATGTACATCATACTATGAGGCATAAATCTATCTGTCTGACTACATATAATGGTGACACAGTCCTGTCTGGGACATCACAGCAATTGGACAACCATTGCGGATGTATCAAAACTACAACATGACCCCATAAAGACATATGAGAGGGATCTCGGATATCATGCCATCTCCATATCTACCACATGCCTACATTGCATGCATAATTATGTACATATTGGAAATCGACCAGATGCAGATACATTGGCTCAAGGCATGTTAGATACACTGATGACACATCACCATGACAATAAACATTCCCTACTTACCAAGGCAAAGTCCTTTGCTACAGCTGCTGGGACATTAGCCATGTAAGTCATGTCACGTGTATGGTGGACACCAATGTCTCACAGACTGCTATGAGGCACAAGCACACAACATACAATGGACAAAACTTGACCCTGGGTTGGAGATGTTAACCTACACATATCCCCAGACATGTGAGAGAGTACAGTAGCCCATATCCTACTCAGCTTTGGACATTAACATTTTCTGGAGTGGTTCATTTGTGCACTTTGCTGGACACCTCACACTGACATATGTGCTCACTGCTGGACAATTATACTGAGGGGTTAACATAGTAAAGTCTTAGGTCCCATCTCCTAAAGGATGAGCACACCATTTGGGAACACATGGCCTTTCTCCAAAACCTGGATGCCAGAAAATATGTGAGACTTAACACATGCCACATTGTCATGGGAAACAATCTGTCTCTCACTCAATCACTTCACACAGGGGCAAGCATGTCATACATATCATGTACTTACCCCCTTGTGGCTGTTGTGATGCCCTCAAATGCCCATCCAGGGCCAGATGGGCCACAGCCAAAATGTGGGCCTGCGGGAGGGTCATGTCCAATGCGTACTGTGTCCCTGTTGGGAGGACATTCCCAGCTGGGCCTCCGAGGTCTTCCAGTATCAGCATCTCAGGTCCTCCCATCTCCTCCTTCTTTGGGCACTCCACCAGCTGTACACCCCCAGGGTCTGCACCTTCTTGGTGATGACTCTCCATATCCCCTTCTTCTGATGGACGTTGACATGCGTGGATGTATTAAAACAAGCCAAGAAATCATGTCCACAAGTCCAATGAAACAATGGCACATACATGTCAGTGTACCAAGCCTAGAACCTCCTCCTTCCAGTCCACATGTGGCAAGTACCAGTCATTGCACACAAGGACATGACTGCAAACACTTCCCATTTGGATGCAATAGGCACCCTATAGCTCAGGAACTCCAATGGCCAGTTGTCAATACTGTAACTTTTGTGAATCTTGACAACATCACTTCACATTGATTAGGCACATGATAGAACACATCCCACAAAGTGGCAAGTGATAGTTACAGCTGACTGCAAACAATGCACAAAAAAAACACAACCTCCAAATATCCCATGCTGCTTAAAAACATGAGATGTAACAACAAGCCTACTGACAGACCCATTGTGCATTGACTACATTGAAGGGAATGACAGATGGAACATACATAGAGGCAATCGTGTCCATGTGTGCACATTTGCTGAGACAGATGAAGGCATGTACTACTTCAGTAGGTGAGGGTTTTCAGTGTCTCATCAACCAGTAGCTACATACATCCACCCATGTGTGGACACAGAAACTGTGACACCATAGGGAGACACCTGGCCCAGCATTGTACAAGTCCAACTTCATAACCATAACTACAGAGTCCACCATCAGGACACATTACACAACAGCACATTGTTTGCAGATGCGCGATGTCCGAAATTAAAGGTGCATGCACTGGACACATGAGAGCTGTAAGTAAAGACAAGAGGGCTGAGTGATCAAAAGAGCTGTAAAGGCTATGTAACACATGTCAAAAATGCAATGAGCAGATCAGACACATATGACAAGTCTATCCCCAATGCAAATCCCATGGTGATGAGTGTACATTGGCTTAAGAATCTGTAGATGCGCAGAGAGGCATGAAATGGCACATCATATGTTGTCCATGGAATCTGGAACTGGGCACAGCGCCACTATTGCAGTGCAAAAGGTGAACCATTACTAGGACAGAGGTCAATTTTCCAGTAGGCAAACATACAGAAGCACTATTCTCAGGAGACCAAGCAGACAGACCTACACATTATACCATGTTCTACTAATCATGTGCAACAGAGTCAATTTTGTAGTCCATAGACAATTTACAATGTGTGCCTATGTCCAGATCTGAGGGGCATAGTGAGTCAATACCTGGCTTCAGTGCAACAGTCCAACAAGGCCACCTGTGGCCACAGACTTATGTACAAACAGTGTATAAACACAAATGGAACTCAACCCACACAAATTACATGTAATCAACCCCCCTGCTGTCATGCAAACACATATGACTACACTTTACAGACCTTTTCTGGAATAATTTCAGTGTGATGGCTGTCATGGCAACTCATCTAGCCAGGTGCTTCTAATATAATTTGGTTCAGGGAACTCTCAATTCACACTCATCACATTTTCTGACAACTCCAAAAAGTTAAATTGACGTGGATACCAGCCCATTCAATCAACCATCCATACACATTTTCAGCACAAAATAGGTCTTTGCAGACACCAGGTGAATAACTCGTCTTAAACACAGATTAAGGAAAGCTGAGACAGGTAGAGCTAGATGGAAAGTGTGCACATAGTGCACTTACCTGCTCCTCTGGTGCACAATAGAGCTGTTCATACAGGGGTAGGACCAATTCCACCAGCTTCTCCAGCTCTTCCAGATGAGAAAGCAGGAGCCCTATCACCTGTTGGATGTCGAATGAATGCTCCCGGAGGCGCTACACATCGGCTCATGTCGTGGAGGTCTTTCTGACACCAGTGTCAGGAGTCAAGTGAGGATTCTGCAGAGAATGGCGGTGATGCTTGTGGAGTAAGTCAGGAATCCGCCATTTTTTAGCCATATAAAGCAATTACACAAAATAATTTGATGCATCACTAATCAAATACATGATGATCTGAGGAATATTGAGTACTGACCTAGTCAGGTCATGGAAGTCAATCCATTTACTAAAACGTATTGATATGTAGTCATGCAGATGTGACAACATGCTTGGAGGTACAGCCAGCACAACCTCCCAAGGAGGTTGTGCATTAAATCACAGGTAGTTCAGGTAGTTACCTTAACATGACCTTCCTGTCCAAAAGGATGATTGTTATACATATGTACACAATGAGGGCATTAATGTCCCAGTAAGTGCAATGCTTAGCCCTGTTGTGTTTGCACATCATGTTTACAGTGACACACATAACATGTGATGTCATGTATCAAACATGTTACATGTTAAATATAAGAGACCGACTGAGTGATTGACTTGTTTGTTATTTAAGCAATATATTTACCATGGGAGGAGACAAATCAGACACCCTCCTGTGTACCATCTACTTGCTGATTTGCAGAACATGGAGGACAGATTAGTGATTTAGATCTACTACCTGCATAGGAAGACAGTCATGGATCTTTGTTGTCAGTTGGAGCCAGATCCAATGCTACCCATCCATCATCCAAATAGCATACCACCCATTGTAAAAGTCATGTCAATGTTGCACTTCCTGGCATCAGGGTACTTCCAAAATACAGTGGCTCTATCTGGTGGGATGTCCCACCGTATGTTCAGTTTGGAATTGAAGGATGTCCTCTCAGGACTGCTACATCCGGTTTCCTCAGTGTGAGGAGTTTGCACATGTGGATGCAGAATTCTATGTTTGGCACACATCCCACATGTTGTTGGAATCATTGATGGTGCCAATGTAGCCCTGGTTCCACCACGTGGCACTAAACAGTTCTCCTGGAATAGTAAAAGCTTCCATTCTATCAATGTCCAAGTAGTGTGTTTGGCGGATTTTCCCATTTCACAAGTTTGTGCTTGGTACTCGGGTTCAGTCCATGATGCCTCCATCATGTAGAACAGTATTATTCTATAGCTGATGACACAACTGTACCCAGAGAGGGTTTGGCTGGTTGGTAAGTCACATATGTCAAGTGTGTGTGAATGTATCTTGTCTGGTGTTAGTGACACTTTGCTCTGTACTCATGGCTGCACATGTTGCCTTGCCTTATAGGGTATTTCGCTTCCCCAAATGGTCCCTGGTTGTTGACACCAGTGAGAACCCCAACTATGCCAGGGAAAGTCGACTTCAATCAGGCACATGGGAGAACATGCCATGTGGTGGAACTGGCTTTTGGACTCCTGAAGACGAGATTCCATAGCATTGACAAAACAGGTGGAGCCCTACTCTACTCACCTGGAAAAGTGTGTAAGATCATTATGGCCTGCTGCATGCTCCACAACCTACCCTGAGGAGGAACATCCCATTCATTCCTGATGCCAAGTGAGGACGACAGTGATGAGGATGAAGGTGGAGGGAGTTTTCATCAATCAGTACTTCGCCTGAGTATACGTTTCTGATGTACTATGATTACACAGACTGCGTGGGATACTGTACGGGTCAGGATATATAGTGACGGGTATGTCTCTAACAGTGAGACAGGACATTTTATGCTCTGCGTCATAGAGCCAAGGTTTGCTGGTTACATCAGACTTGAAGATGTCCCTCTTTCTAGCATTTCCTTCCTTTGATTTGTGCAGTGCACTGTCAGTGAAACTACAAAAGATTTGACTTAGTTTTGTGTTTCATGAATGGCTTTGCCTCCCTAAACTCCTTGTATGTGACTTTTTCCTTACAAGTCTCATCCCCATGCCATTCTCAAATAGACATTTCAATGTTGTGTCATTGGCAGGTGATATTTGCTAGTCTGATATGTGAATGGGCCATGAAATTGATCTAGGTACTGTCTATTACTAATTTGGTTTGTGTGGATACCATGCCCAGGCTGCCTGGATAGTGGGAGGGGAGTTACCTGAGCTTGAGAATGGACCTGTTTGCCCAGGTATGTTTATCCAGTGGTCTCATGTGTGCCCTTGTGGCATGTCATTGTGGCTAATCCTTGCATTCTCCCTTCACATTGTGTTGATAATGCTACTATATGCCCTGTATGTAGCTGTTGATGTGTTACCTCATTGCAGGCCACAGTGACAGTGCCATTACACTGACATAGGTGTGTGACCTGGCAGGGGATGCCTAACCATTGTAATAGGATGGGCCTCAGACTATGGAGAGTTGTACTGCCCTCTGTCTGTGTCATCGGGTATGTCTAGCTGGATAAACATGGTTTTGGTATGGGATAAAGGCCAAGCTGGGGACATTATCTACCTATCTGCCTATCCTATGGTACAGGGTCTAACAACCCTTTTTTCTATGGCCTGGTGGACCGTACTTTGGGATATCTATACAAGTGAATCAATGTTGAGTCATTCTTGGTTATTACAGTCCAGACACTTTGCAGCCCATAGGCTGTACAGTGCAAATAAATAATTTTTGGGTGACAGGACACTTGAGTTTTGGTGCTGGTAGTGATACTCAGCCTGACCCAGTCTGTGACCTGTGTCTCCTTAAATTGACATTATCACATGCACCCCATTACCATCACATGCTTTTCACATTGTACATCACAAAAAATTCCCCAAAAACACTATTAGACATAGATAGAATGCTAATTTTACTTATTTACAGGTGTTGTTACGTTAAAGGTGCAAAGCAATGAGAAAAAAAGCAAATACAAACAGTAAATGTATCAGTCATGGTGGATGTGATCATTAGAGTAGCTGTCACAACATTTGAAGTCCAAAGTCCAGTGTCCAACTAGCCTGCAAAGTGGAAAGAGTTTGTAGAATAGTCAAGAGTGGATCAGTGGCATTCAAAGGAGTACCATCAGAAAGAGGTTTCTTCCTGACAATGGTTGAGGTCTCACCTGGATACGTGGGTGGACGTCCCCACTTGTGGGCTCTTAACTCAAACTACAGAGGGAGAGGTATCTGAGGTAGGTTCTTCCCCTAGCAGGGCCTCCCTTCCACGCGCTGCCCCAGATGTTGTGAAGTGGCTGATGTTAGGTGGGCAGTAGAAGGGGTGTGTTGTTGTCCCCTCTTCTTGCTCAGGGTGGTGTTGATGTTCCCAAGCACCCCTGTTAGGGAGGCCGAGGTGGCATTGTCGGCCTCCCACTGTTGTAAGATTTCATGTTGGTTATCCCTCTGCAGCTCCTTGATCACCCTGAATTCAACAAGTACCTGGCCAATTCGCCTTGGGACAGTTGGTATGCTCCCAAGCCATGGGTGATGGTGTCCTGGCCAGGCCGATTTCTAGTAGCCTCATGCGCTGGCCCACACCATCCCTCCCACTTATGATATCCCCACATGCCTGTACCCTTGGAAAAGTTTGCCCCCTACCACTAGGTTTAGGTCAACCATTGTCCGAGTTGTCCAAATGAGACTCAGGTAGCTGTATTTGAGGCACACAATGGTGCAATCTGTCCTCAGGACACAGGCTTGGAGGGCGAATGGTTGTCTGAGATGTTGATGCAAAAGGGTTGGAAGGAGTCAATGTGGTCATTGTGAGGCTGACCGGTGTCATCTGACTAGGTGTCCAGATGGGTTGCACTGTCCTCAATGTCCACACATCCAGGAGTTGTATCCTCACTGAGGGTCTCATTCAGGGGAGGAGTATTCTCCTTGGAGATAAACCTGTTGAAGTGATGGACAGGATGTCACAGGTTGTATTGTGGCATGTACCTGCAAATGTTTACAGTGACATTTGTTTCATGGCAAATACACATTGACATTTGAGGTGTTGATAAATCAATTGTGTGAGTTTCTTTGGTACTTATGTAATTGTTCATGGGCTCCTATTATTCCAGCAGTGCAGTGAAATCAGTGGCTGGGCATGATGTTGGTTAGGACCTAGTAGACTATCATGCTTTCAGACCCAGACCATGTAGTTGAACATGTTACTTGTCAACAAGTGGTCAGTGCAGTGTGTATTTGTATACTGCCACATGCACTTAAATGAGGCATCTTAGTGCCTTTGTTTGTCTGTCATTGATTTTGCATGCAGGTTGGGCTGTCCTTATTGTCCACTCTATTTTTATCTTGGCTTATTTATTTAGGATGGCTGTAGTTGATTAGGCACATCAAGAGTGTACCATAATCTGTAAATTGGTCCCTCCCAGATAACTAAGCTTCATTTGTGATTTGACAGACAGTAACACAATGTCATTTTGGACTCTGGCCTGGTGATTGGAATTTCAGCAACTGGCCCTTCTGTGCTTGTATGTAATTTTACAGAAACTACTACAAACAGCATACATAAGTCATCCTCTCAGGTGCGCGGATTTTTATTGTGAGTGGATGTGGGAGGATGTGAGTACAGATGCACATTTGGCAGGTATTTTGCTATGTACATACAGTGCCTTCTGGCCTTAGCATTGCTGTCATGGCCTGTCCTCCCCACACAGTATATAGATGGGATTACCCCAGGTGAGAATAGTTGAGTAGCTGAGTAGAGGGAGAAGGGTCCTAGTAGGTGAGTACACAGTTGTTGCTGTGTGGCATTCCCAGTGCCTTCTGGCCTTACCATTGCTGTCATGGCCTGTCCTACCCACTCAATATCCATTTAAATGCCTCTCAGGTACACTCCAATATGGAGTTGTTAAAGGTGGGAATTTTTTCGAAAGGGTACTGTGTCCTGGTATTGTTGATAGTAGCATGGTGCCTGCTGGGAGTTGTAATGTTGTCAATCCCTGAGTTACACTCGGTTTACTGATATGTTATCCCCCCGGTGGGTCTCATTAAAATGGTTGAGCCCAGACAGGGGTCTATGGACATGTGAACACTGGGCTTTTGAGTGGAGTGTCATTGTAGGTGGCTAAAGGTGAGCAGCGGGCATGCATGACAATACATGTGGGGGACACAATTCTGTAGTTGTGACTTACCCGACTCAACTCCCCAGGTATTCCTATCAAGACCGCAGGATGAAGGATAGCCAAGACCTTCTCTTCCCATGATGTGAACTGTGGGGGAGGAGGTGGGGAACCACTGCCAGTCTTTTGTACTGCCAGCTGGTGCCTGGCGGCAATGGAATGCACCATTCCCCAGAGGTCATCCCACATCTTCCTGATGTCACTCCATGTGCACAGGTAGCTGCCTATATAATTCACTCTGCCGACAATTTTTTGCCACATTTCCATTTCCAAGCGATAGTAGTCTGCTGTACTCCACCATGACCCTTAACTCCTCATTGGTGAATCATTGGTGTTTTTGTGGTGACATGATAGTGTAAAAATATGAGGGCATAAGAAAAAAACAATGAGCCTACCTATAAAGTCCTGTAAACTTTGTTTTTTTTTCAGTATAGATCTATGTGTGTGTATGTTTTAAAGTGGGTTATTGGTACAAAATGCAGCAGTAAAGCTGATTTATTGGTTACCGAAATTTGTTTCAGTGAGCTCACTTCGCTGCAAAGTACACTGGATTGAGATGGAAAACTGAATAAAGTTTAAGGCTCTGTGCTATGTTTTTAAATCCAGAGGATGTACTGCTCCTTTTTATATCACTGACTTGATTAAAATATATAATCCTGCTCAGAATTTACACTCGAGCAGCCTCTCACTTTGCTGCGTTTCCAAATTCAAACTCACTTGCATGGGAGGTTGCTCTTTTTCCTCCATAGGTCCCAGGCTTTGAAATGCTCTGTCAGTGCATCTCAGATATTGTACTTCACTGATTAACTTACTGAAACAATTGAAAACGTGGCATTTCTCACTTTGTAGTTAGCCTTCCTACCTGTAGTATATAGCACTGAGAGTTAGTCATCCTACCTGTGGTATATAGCGCTGGGAAACCCTGATTCGGTGTCTGTTCATGCTTTGCAAGCACCTTAATAATTAATAAATAAATGAATTGGTAAGGGCAAGTAGGTACCTAAACCTAGCAATAAGTCACAAACCCCCACTCAGTCCATGCAAGGTCTCAGTAAATGAATCCTTGATTAACCCTTGGTAACTTGGCCTACGAGCAGTTAGGCTTAATTTAGGAGACAGGCATCTAAAGCATTTAGGGCCATATGTACGAACACATTTTCCCATAGACACAGAATGGGCAAAACTGCATGCTACATCTGGCCCTTAATTTCAACAAAATAGTAAATAAGTTAAACACAACATAGAATACAAATTAGACACCAATTTATAACAATAAGAAATATTAGTATCTTTAAAATAACACCAAAATAACAAAGATCCAAGGTAGGGAACCAAAGATATGAATGTTTAAAGATTAAAATTAATACTAGCGCTTAAAACCAATTAGAGGTCAAAGGCTTAAAAAAGATCACACTGGTCAGGGACAAAGTCCAGAAGCCAGACTACCTATAATGTAACACTGTTATACTTACTTTCAAAAGTATTTCTTGGTTCAGGAAATTGGTCCAAGCCACCAGCCAAGGGTTCCAACGCTCTGATTGGCCTTGTGGGGTCTGGGACTACAACTCCCACAATGCACCTCTTCAACATATGGAGCTTTTTGCACAAGTTGGTCCAAATTTCTCCAAACTTATGGATCTTGTTAGAAATGAGGTCTCTGGTTGGCAGTCAGTTTGGACCCTGTCCAAGCAGGGACCTTCACTCTAATCAGGGCAAGGGAGAGACACACCTAGGATATCCCCTGCTCACACCCTTGGTAGCTTGGAACAAACAGCCAGGCATATCTCAGAGTCAATGTGTAAAGTACTTGTACCTGCACACATAGTAATACAGTGAAAACACTACAAAATGGACACCAAACCTGTTTAGAAAAATAGCCAATGTTTATCTAAATCAAACGAGAACAAAACAATAAAAATCCATAATATACAAGTAAAGTTATGGAAATAATCTTTCTCCGTAGAAAACAATGGAAATGGTTTCCATTAAAAGAAAAAAAAAAAGGGCAAGCGTGCATTGGAAAAGTCAGTGATGTGTTGATTCCTTACTCTCAAGTGAGGCCGTGCATCATTTCCTCTCCGATCTGTTAGGCAATACGTTGTTTTCCTCTCCTGCAAGAGAGCGATGCACCGAAATCCAGATGGGGCACCTCAAATCCCCGCAGGTTCTTGGCGATTTTGATGCCCAGCAATGATGGGTGTGATATCCAGTCCCACGGTGATGGAAAACTGCGCTGCATGGGGATTGCATCATATTCAGCAGCAAGGTGGCGTTGCATCGATTCTCCAGGGTATTGGGGTTCCAGGAGATCCCTAAGGGCTGCAGACTTTCTTTTGCCACCCATAGGGAGCTCAGAAAATTCTTACACAGGACTGCCACTGCAGCCTGAGTAAAATAACGTCCACGTTATTTCACAGCCATTTTACACTACACTTAAGTAACTTATAAGTCACCTATATGTCTAACCCTCAATTAGTGAAGGTTAGGTGCAAAGTTACTTAGTGTGTGGGCACCCTGGCACTAGCCAAGGTGCCCCCACATTGTTCAGGGCAAATTCCCCGGACTTTGTGAGTGCAGGGACACAATTACACATGTGCACTACATATAGGTCAATACCTATATGTAGCGTCACAATGGTAACTCCGAACATGGCCATGTAACATGTCTAGGATCATTAAATTGTCACCCCAATACCATTCTGGTATTGGGGGGACAATTCCATGCATCCCAGGGACTCCAGCATAGAGCCCGGGGACAGCCAAACTAACTTTTCCGGAGTCTCCTCTGCAGCTACCGCTGCTGCCAACCCCTCAGACAGGTTTCTGCCCCCCTGGGGCCTGGGCAGCCTGGTCCCAGGAAGGCAGAGCAAAGGATTTCCTCTGAGAGAGGGTGTTACACCCTCTCCCTTTGGACATAGGTGTGAAGGACCTGGGAGGAGTAGCCTCTCCTGGCCTCTGGAAATGCTTTGAAGGGCACAGATGGTGCCCTCCTTGCATAAGCCAGTCTACACCGGTTCAGGGATCCCCTGGTGTGAAACTGGACAAAGGAAAGGGGAGGGACCACTGGTGCGAAACTGGACAAAGGAAAGGGGAGTGATCACTCCCCTGACCAGCACCTCCCAGGGGAGGTGCTCAGAGCTCCTCCAGTGTGCCCCATACCTCTGCCATCTTGGATGCAGAGGTGTGAGGGCACAATGGACAGCTCTGAGTACCAGCAGGTGAAGTCAGAGACCCCTCCTGATAGGTGCTTACATTTCTCTGTAGCCAATCCTCCTCTGTGGGCTATATAGGGTCTCTCCTGTGGGTATCTCACCAGATAACGAATGCAAGAGCTCACCAGAGTTCCTCTGCACTTCCCTCTTTGACTTCTGCCAAGGATCAACCGCTGACTGCTCCAGGACGCCTGCATAACCGCAAGAAAGTAGCAAGAAGACTACCAGCAACATTGTAACGCCTCATCCTGACGGCTTTCTCGACTGTTTCCTGGTGGTGCATGCTCTGAGGGCTGTCTGCATTCACCCTGCACTGGAAGCCAAGAAGAAATCTCCAGTGGGTCGACAGAATCTTCCCCCTGTCAACGCAGGCACCAAACTTCTACATCACTGGTCCTCTGGGTCCCCTCTCATCCTGACGAGTGTGGTCCCTGGAACACAAGATCTAGGTCCAAGTGTCTCCGACAGTCCAGTGGCCTTTCTGTCCAAATTTGGTGGAGGTAAGTCCTTGCCTCCCCACGCCAAACAGCAATCCTGTGTACTGCGTGAACTGCAGCTGCTCGAGCTTCTGTGCACTTTTGCAAGACTTCCTTTGTGCACAGCCTAGCCCATGACCCCAGCACTCCGTCCTGCATTGCCCAACTCGCTGAGTTAGACTCCGACGTCATAGGACCATCCTTTGTTGCTCTGAGTCAACCGTCGTCCTCAGATCTTCTAAGTGCCTACTCAGGTGCTTCTGCGGGTGCTGCCTGCTTCTGTGTGGGCTCTTTGTGTTACTGAGCGCCCATCTGTCTCTTCCCCCAACGGGCGACCTCCGGGTCCTTCCTGGTCACTGGCAGCACCCAAAATCCTTAACCCTGACTCTTGCAGCTAGCAAAGCTTGTTTGCTGTCTTTCTGCATGGAAACAGCTCTGCATTCTCCAGCACGTTGTGGGACATCTTTTGACCAAAGGAGAAGTTCCTGGCACCTTCTGGTGTTGCGGAATCTTTTGCTTCTTCCACCCGGAGGCAGCTCTTTTGCACCTTCATCTGGGGTTTAGTGGGCTCCTGCCCCCGCTGGACACTTGCCTGACTTTTGGACTTGGTCCCCTTCCTTTACAGGTCCTCAGGTCCAGGAATCAATCTTCAGTGCTTTGCAGTCAGTTGTTGTCCTTGCAGAATCCCCTATCTCGACTTTACTGTCTTTCTGGGGTAGTAGGGTAAATTTACTCCTCCTTTTCAGGGTCTTGGGGTGGGGTATCTTGGACACCCTTAGTGTTTTTTTACACTTCCAGCGACCCTCTACACAGTACACTAGGCCTGGGGTCCATTTGTGGTTCGCATTCCACTTTTGGAGTATATGGTTTGTGTTTCCCCTAGGCCTATTGTCTCCTATTGCATTCTATTGTGTTCTACAGTGTTTGCACTACTTTTCTAACTGTTTTCTTAAATGATTTGGTCTGTGTGTGTATATTTTGTGTATATTATTTACCTCCTAAGGGAGTATATCCTCTGAGATACTTTTGGCATATTGTCACAAAAAGAAAGTACCTTTATTTTTAGTAACTCTTAGTATTGTGTTTTCTTATGATATAGTGCTAAGTGGTATAAGTGGTATAGTAGGAGCTTTGCATGTGTCCTAGTTCAGCCTAAGCTGTTCTGCTATAGCTACCTCTATCAGCCTAAGCTGCTAGAACACCTCTAATCTACTAATAAGGGATAACTGGACCTGGCACAAGGTGTAAGTACCACAAGGTACCCACTATAAGCCAGGCCAGCTTCCTACAGTGTTGATTCCTCAGCCACAACGCATGTGGTGTGTTGTTTTTACAGCTGTGTTGCAGGTGGTGCATCAAAATTTTACCTGCAGGGCTCCTATGTGTGGATTTTTGTCTTTGTTCTACCAGCTATACCTTTCAAAGGCCCAGGGACTGGATAGGGCACCACTTAGCAGGACAGAGAGTCCTGGTGCTGGCAGAGGAAGTCTTTGATGGCCCTGGGACCTCAAAACAGGAGACAATCTCAGTCTAAGCCCTTGAAGACACTTTACAGGCAGGAATATACCACAACGTCCAGTCTTTGTCCTCTCTCAGGCAGAAGCAGTAACTGCAGGCCAACCCAGCAAAGCAGAGTCACAGGCAAAGGGGCAGTATTCCTCCTCCAGCTCTTCAGCTCTTCTCCTTGGAAGAGGTTTCTCTTGGTTCCAGAAGTAATCTAAAAATCTGGGGTTTCGGGTCCATTATTTGTAACCCTTTCTGCCTTTGAAGTAGGTAAACTTCAAAGGAAAGTCTCTGTTGTTTAGAAGATCCTGCCTTGCCCAGGCCTGGCCCCAGACACACACCAGGGGGCAGGAGACTGCATTGTGTGAGGGCAGTCACAGCCCATTCAAATGTAATTGTCAGCTCTGCCCTTCAGTCCAGCCCAGATGACCCATCAGATTATGCAGGCTATTCCCTAGCTTCCTTTGTGTCACTGTCTAGTGGAGATTCACGACTGTCAGTCTGACCTAGACAGGGAATACAGAAGCAGGCAGAGTTATAGAATGGTTTAAGCAAGAAAAATCCCAAATTTTAAAAGTCGTATTTTCAAACTGGCTATTTAAAAAACAACTTTACCAAACAATGTATTTTTAAAATTATGAGCTCAGAGACCCCAAACTCCACATATCACTCTGCTTCCCAAAGGAAACTGCAATTAAAAGGTATTTAAAGGCAGGGCCCATGTTAACCAATGAGAGAGATAGGCCTTGCAACATTGAAAAGTTTTCAATGTTAGGACACATAAAACCACACAAGCACATGTCCTGCCTTTAACATACACTGCACCCTGCCCATGGGGCTACCTAGGGCCTACCTTAGGGGTGCCCTACATGTCTTAAAAGGGAAGATTTGGGCCGGGCAATTGGTACACTTGCCAGGTTGAATTGGCAATTTAAAAAGTGCACATACAGACACTGTAGTGGTAGGTCTGAGCCATGTTTACAGGGCTACTCACATGGGTGGCACAATCAGTGCTACACTCCCACTAGTAGCATTTGATTTACATGCCCTGAGCACCTATAGTTCACTTTACTAGGGACCTACTAGTAAATCAAATGTGCTAATCATGGAAAAGCCAATTACACATACATTTTACACAGGAAGCACTTGCACTTTAGCACTGGTCAGCAGTGGTAAAGTGCCTTGAGTAACAATAACAAAGTCCAGCACACAGTCAAAACAGAGAAAGTAGAGGCACAAAGACATGGACGACTATGCCAAAGATGCCAGGTCTAACAGTTGTTCTTCTACAAAACCTTTTTTGGGTCCTCGAAGAGTTCACAAACTTGATCCAAGCTTCCAGAAGCTCTGAATTGCTCCTTGGAAGTTGGGACTACAGTTCACAGAGTGCACCTGGCCAAAATCTTCAAATAGCCAGTAGACGCTGGTCAGTTGGGCTCTTCTTGCAGGAAATGATGCAGGGGGCTCTGGTCAGCTCTTTTGTACCTATAGTTCACAGGAAGCCCACTCCTGAAGTTGCAGAAGCAAGGCAAAGACATTTCTTGGTGATGCCCAAAGTGTGTAGCCAGTGCAGTCCTTGTGAGTGCAGATCTTCAGGTGCAGACCAGGGTCTCAGAAGGGCAGCCCTTCTTCTCCAGTATCTTCTTTCAGCATGGATTTAAATTGTGGGGTCAGCTCTGCCATATGCTACTTGGTTGAGAATCAAGGAGGTGCTCCTGTCTAGTGCGGTACAGGACAACACCAACTGGGGTGCTCACATCCTGTGAAGTGTGGCAAAAATAAATCCCAGAAACCAACGTGCTCCAAATATCCAACATGGAGAAACTTCCTCCATGGAAGTTAGATCTGGCTGAGTCCACCGACTGGTGTGGCTAAGACTCCCTTGACATACTTCTTCCAGCCCTGGTCCTAATCTATTCACTGTGGCTCCCATCTGTCTGGAGAAAGAGGAAATGAGGGAGGTCCGGTTTCTGTCCCAAGTGGCTTTCCCTCCTTTGAAGACCAGTTTGGCTACTCTTCCCCATGCTACTCCGCCATCTGCTGCAGCAGTTCTCCTCCCATCGGATGCTTCCTTTTCCTCACCCCAGGCCACTTTACACCTCACTGAGCTAGCCTGGCTCAGGCTTCCAGAGGCTGACCAATCACAAAATGACAATACAGGGCTGAATTTGGTAACTTTCAGAAAGAGTTCTAAAACTCTTTCCCTGTGCTAGTTATATTAAATTCAACATTGGCAAGCTGCTGGATTTATTATAACATTTCATTTGGTACCGAACGTGACATATTTAGCTAATCTGAATTGGAAATAAGAGTTCATTATTTTAAAATAAATTTTTGCGATGTTAGCCTATGGCGCCCCTTGACTACAATTGGGAAAAATGAATTTGGCTGTTTTTCCCTTACCGAGACTTATAAAACATCTTTTATAAAGTCCCTGCTTATATTAACACTGTACCCAACACTGGGGGTACTAACGCAAGCAGATCTTATATGCACACAATGAGAGAGTTTGAGACTTTGGAAGTACATTTAATTTCAAAGTCAAATTTGAGGGTCATTTTAACCTAGAAGCACCCTGCAGGGATTGGGCACCCCAAATTGGATGGAGAGCAACAGGGCGGGTGGTAATTGAACTGGGAGTGGTGGACAAGGGTTATATAGGAGCAGGTCCTATGGGTCCACCAACACTAAGGAGAATCTGAAGATGCCGAGCTTGATCCTGTGTCCTCCATGGCACTCCCCTCACCCTCTCAGCCACTGGCACCCTCTTTGTCAGTGGTGTTATTACTGGAGGTACTATGGCCACATGTTTCTCCACTTGGATCCACTCTTCCACTCACCTGCCCGTGATGATACTGAAAATACAAAAAGAAATGTCACTACATGTGTTTGATGACATTTGAACAATAGCTGTGATCAGCAAACATTATCATGATGTAAAGTGTGCCTCAGCAACAAACTCCATCAAAGTGGCTCCTTCATTTACCACACCATATGCATTCATGCCCCATGAACTTCAACAGTTACCCCAAGGTAAATCAGGATCTCAGAGAACTTCAATTGCATGGATGAAGTTGTGCAACACAATAACCATTGAACAAGAAGGAGACCTCATAACCTTCAGTGGTTTGATTAATGTAGCATACTTCAGTTACCTGATGTCATTCAACAGCAGGCCAATGCCAAATTAATTCCCACAGATCCCACACAAGGCCATGCACACATCTATTTGTCACTTACACAATACCAAAATAATAGGAAATGATGGTCTAAATTCTGGCATGTTGCTGACAGAAGTACAGTAGCCTGACGAAGGAGGCATGTAAATAACTATGTCATACTGCAAACAAATCAACAATGCTCACTTTACCATGTGTAAATTGTCATAATGGAGTCATAGAGGCTGTACTGATGTTGCTCAGATAGACTATACACCTAGCATGGAAATGTACACTGTAGACAAATTGTGCAACATTTCAGGGAAACATGTCTCAAAAATCCACAACACAATGGATCAGTTAGGCCCTGGGAAATCACATGTTTTTCATGGCACCCCTTTCAATGACATTCTCTGATTGCATCCGTAATATCCAATAGTGCTTTGAATGCATGAGAGGTCCAGGGATTCTCAAGTACTTGTAGAAGCCCTTCAACATGTTGCTCAATGGGAAGCTAAATCACTGTCTCCATTTTTGTCAACAATACAGATTGACAGTGTATCATCCACCATGACTGTCAACTCATCTTCTGGAAAACAGTGATCTTTTGGATGGGACATGGTGGAAAATTAAAGTGGGTGACAAGGAGTTACAGACAAAAGAAAAGTGATGTTGGGAATACATTGAGATAAGTGTGTGAAAGGGTTTCAGGGATGTAAACTAAAGGAGTGCCTTATCTCTCTCAAATAATCTCAACGGTTGGTTATAGTGGGGATGCAAAGGATCATGGCCTGTGAAGGGGTGTGTTTCATAGTGGGCTTTGCAGTTGTGTCCACAGTGCAAATGTGTGTCAGCTATGTTGTTTTTGAATTCAGCTAATGTGCATCTGTCTGTTATGGTGTCTGTTATGGTGGATGTGTACCATGGCATTTGGCCTCCTTTGGCTAACCGCTGCGAGGGGACTGCCATAGAGACTGTGTTTGTGATATACTCAGTGGTTGGCCACGGCACTGATGGCACTGGTGGCCTGACCACCTAGATGTTGGACAGCCGCGCCCCTGGGGGTCTGCCTTTTTTGCCGACAGAGAGTTGGAGTATTTTCTGGGGGATTTAACAGTGATTTTATTCTTAACCCCTTCGCTGCCAGGCCTTTTCCTCCTCCTGTGCCAGGCCTTTTTTTGCCTATTTGGGGCAGTTCGCGCTTAGGCCCTCATAACGTTTTGTCCACATAAGCTAACCAAGCCAAATTTGCGTCCTTTTTTTCCAACATCCTAGGGATTCTAGAGGTACCCAGACTTTGTGGGTTCCCCTGAAGGAGGCCAAGAAATTGGCCAAAATACAGGGAAAATTTCGTTTTTATGAAAAAAATTGGAAAAAGTGGCTGCAGAAGAAGGCTTGTGGTTTCTCCCCTGAAAATGGCATCAACAAAGGGTTTGCGGTGCTAAACTCAGCAGCTTCCCAGCTTTCAGGAACA
The DNA here is from genome assembly GCF_031143425.1 of Pleurodeles waltl. Taxonomy (NCBI): domain Eukaryota; kingdom Metazoa; phylum Chordata; class Amphibia; order Caudata; family Salamandridae; genus Pleurodeles; species Pleurodeles waltl. The sequence goes on from NC_090447.1 coordinate 291,942,397, forward strand.
GGCAGACTTGAATCAGAAAACCCAATTTTTCAACACAATTTTGGCATTTTACTGGGACATACCCCATTTTTGCAATTTTTTGTGCTTTCAGCCTCCTTCCAGTCAGTGACAGAAATGGGCATGAAACCAATGCTGGATCCCAGAAACCTAAACATTTCTGAAAAGTAGACAAAATTCTGAATTCAGCAAGGGGTCATTTGTGTAGATCCTACAAGGGTTTCCTACAGAAAATAACAACTGAAAAAGAAAAATATTGAAATTGAGGTGAAAAAAACATAAATTTTTCTCTACGTTTTACTCTGTAACTTTTCCCTGCAATGTCAGATTATCGAAAGCAATATACTGTTAGGTCTGCTGGACTCCTCTGGTTGCGGGGATATATAGGACTTGTAGGTTCATCAAGAACCCGAGGAACCCAGAGCCAATAAATGAGCAGCACCCTGCAGTGCGTTTTCATTCTATACCGGGTATACAGCAATTCATTTGCTGAAATATAAAGAGTAAAAAATTGCTATCAAGAAAACCTTTGTATTTCCAAAAAGGGCACAAGATAAGGTGTTGAGGAGCAGTGGTTATTTGCACATCTCTGAATTCCGGGGTGACCATACTAGCATGTGAATTACAGGGCATTTCTCAAATAGATGTCTTTTTTACACACTCTCCTATATTTGGAAGAAAAAAATGTAGAGAAAGACAAGGGGCAATAAAACTTATTTTCCTAATCTATGTTCCCCCAAGTCTCCCGATAAAAATGATACCTCACTTGTGTGGGTAGGCCTAGCGCCCGCGACAGGAAACGCCCCAAAGCGCAACGTGGACACACCCACATTTTTGGAAGAAAACAGAGATGTTTTTTGCGAAGTGCCTACCTGAAGATTTTGGCCTCTAGCTCAGCCGGCACCTAAGGAAACC